>NW_027141477.1:587500-1187500 GCF_036365525.1 Heterodontus francisci
GTATGAGAGGGAGAAAGAGCGTGTGTGTGTGTGTTTGAGTGAGAGGGAGAGTGTGTGTGTCAGAGAGCGTGTGTGTGTGTCAGAGGGAATCTGTCTGTGTGGGACGAGTGTGTGTATGTGTGTGAGAGAGTGTGTGTGTGAGTGTGTGTGCTTGTGCGTGTCAGAGAGCGGGTTTGTGCATCAAAGAGTATGTGTGTGTGAGAGAGAGAGCCTGTGTGTGCGTGTGTGTGAGCGTTTGTGTGTGTGAGAGAGGGAGCGTGTGTGTGTGTGAGGGAGCATGTATGTGTGTGAGTGTGTGTAAGAGAGGGAACGCGTGTGTGTGTGTAAGAGGGAGTGTGTGTGTGAGGAAGAGTGCCTGTGTGTTTGTGTGTGTGTGTGTGACAGAGAGAGAGATGTGTGTGTGTGAGTATGAGAGAGAGAGAGTGTCTGCGTGTGTGAGAGAGAAAGCGTGTGTGTGTGTTGTTTGTGTGTGAGAGAGAGAGTATGCGTGTGAGAGAAAGAAAGAGCATTTGTGTGTGAGGGTGTGTGTGTGAGAGAGTGTGTGTGCGTCTGCGTATGTGTCTGAGAGAGAGAGTGTTTGTGGGAGGGAGAGTGAGTGCGTGTGTGAGAGAGAGAGAAATAGAGAGCGTGTGTGTGTTGGGGGTAGAGGGAGCATGTGTGTGTGTGAGAGAGAGAGAGAGAGAGTGCGTGCGTGAGAGAGAGAGAGCGTGTATGTATGTGTGCGTGAGAGAGCGTTTATGTCTGTTTGTTAAATAGAGAGACAGCATGTGTGTTTGTGTGTGTGTGTGAGAGAGAGCGTGTTTGTCTGTGAGAAAGAGAGATTGTATGTTTGAGAGAGAAACAGTGTGTGTGTCTGAGAAAGTGTGTGTGTGTCTGAGAAAGCGTGTGAGTGTGTGTGTGTGTGTGTGTGTGTGTGTGTGTGTGTGTGTGTGTGAGAACGAGAGATTGCATGTTTGAGAGAGAAACAGTGTGTGCGTCTGAGAAACTGTGTGTGTGTCTGATAAAGCGTGTGGGTGTGTGTGTGTGTGTGAGAGAGAGAGAGAGATATAAATCAGATGTGTGAGAACGAGAGCGTTTGGATGTCTGTGTCTGAGACAGATTGTTTCTGTGTGTGTGGGTGAAAAAGAGAGCGTGTGTGTGTGTGTGAAAGAGCGCGTGTGTGTGAAAGAGAGAGCATGTGTGTCTGAGAGAGTGTTTGTGTATCTGTGTGTGAGTGAGAGAGCTTGTGTGAGAGAGAGAGACCGTGTGTGTGTATCCGACAGGGCATGTGTGTGTGTTTGCGTGAGAGAGAGCGTGTGCGTGTGTGTGTGTGTGTGTGAGTATCAGAGATAGAGTGTGTCTGTGTGTGTGACAGAGAGAGCCTTTGTATGTGAGAGATAGCATGTGAGTGTGAGAGAGAGAGATAACGCGTGTGTGAGAGACAGACCATGTGTGTGTGAGAGAGCGTTTGTGTCTGTGTGTGAGACAGCATGTGTGCGTGTGTCAGAGAGAGCGTGTGTGTGTGTTTGTGTGTGTGAGTGACAGATTGTGTGTGTGCGAGAGAGATATTGTGTGTGTGTTAGATAGAGCGAGCGTCTGCGTGTCTGAGAGAAACAGTTTGTGTGTATGCGACAGTGAGAGTTTGTGTGTGAGAGACAGAGAATGTGTGTGTGTCTGAGGGAGAGACGAGAGAGTGTGTGTGTGAGATAGAGCGAGAGTGTGTTTGAGAGAGATAGAGTGTATGTGTCTGAGAAAGCTTGTGTGCCTGTACCTGTGTGTGTATGTGTGAGGAGCGAGAAAGAGACCATGTGCACAAGAAAGAAAGCGTTGGTGAGTCTGTGACTGAGAGAGTGTTTCTGTCTGTGTGAAGCTTTGAGAAAATATCGGGAATGTCGGACAAATCTGAAACTAGGAATTAAGGGGCGAAAAGGGGTCATGAAATATCTTTAGCAAACAGGGTTAAGGAAAATCCCAAAGCCTTTTATTCATATATAATGAGCAAGAGGGTAACTAGAGAAAGGATTGGCCCAATCAAGGACAAAAGAGGAAAGTTATGCGTGGAGTCAGAGAAAATGGGTGAGATTCCAAACGAGTACTTTGCTTCGGTATTCACCGAGGAGAGGGACATGACGGATGTTGAGGTTAGGGACAGATGTTTGATTACTCTAGGTCAAGTCGGCATAAGGAGGGAGGAAGTGTTGGGTATTCTAAAAGGCATTAAGGTGGACAAGTCCCCAGGTCCGGATGGAATCTATCCCAGGTTACTGAGGGAAGCGAGAGAGGAAAGAGCTGGGGCCTTAACAGATATCTTTGCAGCATCCTTAAACACGGGTGAGGTCCTGGAGGACTGGAGAATTGCGAATGTTGTCCCCTTGATTAAGAAGGGTAGCAGGGAATATCCAGGGAATTATAGACCTATGAGCCTGACAACAGTGGTAGGGAAACTGCTGGAGAAGATACTTCGGGATGGGATCTATTCCTATTTGGAACAAAATGGGCTTATCAGTGATAGGCAACATGGTTTTGTGAAGGGAAGGTCATGTCTTACCAACTTAATAGAATTCTTTGAGGAAGTGACAATGTTGATTGATAAGGGACGGGCTGTAGATGTCCTATACATGAACTTCAGTAAGGCGTTTGATAAGGCTGATGGAGAAAGTGAAGTCGCATGGGGTCCAGGGCGTACTTGCTAGATGGATAAAGAGCTGGCTGGGCAACAGGAGACAGAGAGTAGCAGTGGAAGGGAGTTTCTCAAAATGGAGACGTGTGACCAATGGTGTTCCACAGGAATCCGTGCTGGGACCACTGTTGTTTGTGATATACATAAATGATTTGGAGGAAAGTATAAGTGGTCTGATTAGCAAGTTTGCAGACGACACTAAGATTGGTGAAGTAGCAGATAGTGAAGGGGACTGTCAGAGAATACAGCAGAATATAGATAGACTGGAGAGTTGGGCAGAGAAATGGCAGATGGAGTACAATCAGGGCAATTGCGATGTGATGCATTTTGGAAGATCCAATTCAAGAGTGAACTATACAGTAAATGGAAACGTCCAGGGGAAAATTGATGGACAGAGTGATTTGGGTGTTCAGTTCCATTGATCCCTGAAGGTGGCAACGCAGGTCAATAGAATATTCAAGAAGGCATACGGCATGCTTTCCTTCATCGGACGGGGTATTGAGTACAAGGGTTGGCAGGTCATGTTACAGTTGTATAAATGTTCGGCTGCATTTGGAATACTGCGTGAAGTTCTGGTCGCCACATTACCAAAAGGATGTGGATGCTTTGGAGAGGTTGCAGAGGAGGTTCACCAGGATGTTACCTGGTATGAAGGGCGCCAGCGATGAAGGGAGGTTGAGTAGATTAGGATTATTTTCATTAGAAAGGCGAAGGTTGAGGGGGGACCTGATTGAGGTTTACAAAATCATGAGAGGTATAGGCAGGGCGGATAGCAAGAAGCTTTTTCCCAGAGTGGGGGTTTCAATTACTAGGGGCACGAGTTCAAAGTGAGAGGGGAAAAGTTTAGGGGGGAATATGCGTGGAAAGTTCTTTACACAGAGGGTGGCGGGTGCCTGGAACGCGTTGCCAGTGGAGGTGGTAGACGCGGGCACGATAGCAGCTTTTCAGATGTATCTAGACAGATACATGAATGGGCGGGAAGCAAAGAGATACAGACCCTTAGAAAATAGGCGACATGTTTAGATGGAGGATCAGGATCGGCGCAGGCTTGGAGGGCCGAAGGGCCTGTTCCTGAGCTGTAAGTTTCTTTGTTCTTTGTTTATTATTTGTGTGGGTGAAAGAAATAGCGTCTCAGCGTGAGAGAGCGTGTGTGTGTGTGAGAGCGAGCCTGTGTCTCTGAAAGAGTGCTGTGTATTTGTGTGTGAGTGAGAGAGTTGTGTGTGTGTTAGATAGAGCGAGTGTGTGTGTCTGAGAGAAACTGTTTGTATGTATGAGAGAGGGAGCGGCTGTGAGTGAGAGAGAGAGTGTGTGTGAGAGAAAGAGAGAGAGTTTATGTGTGAGAAAGGGAGAAAAGAGAAGAGAGAGCTTGGGCGTGTAAATGAGAGAGAGCGCACTTGCATGTGTGTGTGTGTGTGTGTGAGAGAGAGAGAGCGAGAGAGAACGTATATGCGCGTGTGTGAGAAAGAAAGTGTGTGTTTGTGTATGAGGGAGGGAGAGAGCTTGTGTGTGTGCGAGAGAGAATGTGTGTGTGTGTGTTTGACAGAGAAAGTGTGTGTGTGAGAGTGGGTGCTTGTGTGTGCGTGTTTGAGAGAGACCATGTGTGTGAGAGAGAGATTGTGTGTGTGTGTATGTGTGAGAGAGGGCGTGTTTGTGAGAGAAAGTGAGTGTGTTTTTGTGCGAGAGACAGCGTGTATGTGTGTCTGTGTGTTTGACAGTGAGAGCGTGTGTGTGTGAGCGAGAGTGTCCGTGTGTGTGTTTGCGTAGAAGTGAGTGTGTGAGTGTGTGTGAAAGAAAGAGTATGTGTGTGTGTGTGTGTGAGTGTGGGTGTGGGTGAGAGAGGAAGTGTGTGTGAGAGACAAAGGGAGAATTTGTATGCGTGTGAGAGAGACTGTATGTTTGTGCATGTGTGTGTGTGTCTGTGTGTGTGTTAATGTGAGTGTGTGTGTGTGTCGTCCCTGTGTGTGAGAGAGCGCGCATTTGTATGTGTGAGTGAGAGAGAGAGTCTGTGGGGGTGTGAGGGAGATCGTGCGTGAATGAGATAAGGGAAGTGTGTGTGTGAGAGAGAGAGAGCATGTGTGTGTGTGAGAGAGAGCGTGTGTATGTGTGTGCGTGAATCTGGTTCAGTGCCTGGGGCACGATACGGGTTTGTGTCTGTGTGCGTGTGTATGTGTGTCTGTGTTTGTGTGTGTGTGTCACGGCATGAGCTCTGTGAGTGTGTTTCTGTGGTGTGCATTTGTGTTTGTGTCTGGGTATGTGTTTGTGTGTTTGAGAGAGAGAGAGAGAGTGTGTGCACGTGTGTATCTGTCTCAGTGTCTGGGTTGTGATATTTGTGTATGAGGGTGTGTGTGTGTGTCAGAGTATGTGCGAGAGAGAGTGTGTTTGAGAGAGAGAGTGTGTGTGACTGAGGGGTGGGGTGCCTGCATGTGAAAGTGGCTGTGTGAGAGACAGCGTGTTTGCGAGTGTATTTGTGTGTGTACGTTTGTGTGTGCCAGAGAGAGAGAGACCTTGTGTGTGTGTTTCAGGGAGTGTGTTGTGTGAGAGAGAGAAGGAGAGAGAGAGCCTGTGTGTGTGTGAGAGAGTGTGTGTGTGTGCGTGACTGTGATATAGAGAGAGATTGTGTGTTTGTGTATGTGTGTGTGTGTTAGGGTGTGTGTGTGTGTGTGTCTGTGTGTCTGTGTGTGAGAGAGCAGGCATGTGTGTGTGTGAGTGAGAGAGTGTGTGGGTGCGTGAGAGAGAGCGTGTGTGTATGAGATATTGGAAGTGTGCATGTGGGTCTGAGAATCTATGTGCGTTTGTGTGTCTCTGAGGGACTGGTTTGAGCTGCGTGTCTATTTTTGTGTCTGTGTGAGTTTTGCTGCACCTGTGAGTGTGTGTTTGTGGGCATGTGTGTGTGTGAGTGTTTTTGTATTTTCAACAGTGCCTGTTTTGATGTGTGTGTGTGTGTGTGTTTTTGTATTTTCAACAGTGCCTGTTTTGATGTATCTGTGTGTGTGTGTGTGTGTGTGTGTGTGTGTGTGTGTGTGTGTGTGGTGCCTGTGTTGTGCTGTGCACTGTGTGTGTTTGTCAGTGTTTCTGTTGTGCTGTGCGTGTGTATCTCTGCCTCAGGGCATGGACTGTTCTGTGTGTCTATATGTGCGTGTGTGTTTGTTTCATGTCTCAGGGCATGGGTTGTGCTGTGTGTGTGCCTCAGTGCTTGTGTTGTGTCTGTGAGTGTGTTCCTCAGTGATTGTTTTGTGATGTGTATTTGTGTGTGTGTGCCTCAGGGCCTGGGCTCTCAGTTGTGTCTTGTGTGTGTGTCACAGGGCCTGGGTTGTATCTTCGTATATCTGTGTGTTTAAGTGTCGTGTGTGTGTGTGGCGTGTGTGTGTTTCTGTGAGTGTGAATAAGTATGTGTGTGTGTGTGCCTGGCTCAGTGCCTGTGATGCGATATCATGTTTTTGTGTGGGTGAGAGTATGTGACTGTATGTGTGTGTATCTGGTTCAGTGCCTGGGGTGTGATGCGTGTTTGCGCCTGTGTGTGTGTTTATGTCATGGCCCGTATTGTTCTGTGTGTCTGTGGCTCTGTGCCTATGTCTGTGTTTATTTGTGTGTATTTCAATTAGTGCCTGTGTTGATGTGAGTGTGTCAGTGATTCTGTTGTGCTGTGCGTGTGTCTATCTGTCTCAGGGCATGGGTTGTGCTGTGTGTGTGCCTCAGTGATTGTGTTGTGTCGTGTGTGTCGTCCCTGTGTGTGAGAGAGCGCGCATTTGTATGTGTGAGTGAGAGAGAGAGTCTGTGGGGGTGTGAGGGAGATCGTGCGTGTATGAGATAAGGGATGTGTGTGTGTGTGTGAGAGAGAGAGAGCATGTGTGTGTGTGAGAGAGAGCGTGTGTATGTGTGTGCGTGTATCTGGTTCAGTGCCTGGGGCACGATACGGGTTTGTCTCTGTGTGCGTGTGTATGTGTGTCTGTGTTTGTGTGTGTGTGTCACGGCATGAGCTCTGTGAGTGTGTTTCTGTGGTGTGTATTTGTGTTTGTGTCTGGGTATGTGTTTGTGTGTTTGAGAGAGAGAGAGTGTGTGCACGTGTGTATCTGTCTCAGTGTCTGGGTTGTGATATTTGTGTATGAGGGTGTGTGTGTGTTTGTGTGTGTGTGTGTGTGTGTGTGTCAGAGTATGTGCTGGAGAGAGTGTGTTTGAGAGAGAGAGTGTGTGTGACTGAGGGGTGGGGTGCCTGCGTGCGAAAGTGGCTGTGTGAGAGACAGCGTGTTTGCGAGTGTGTTTGTGTGTGTACGTTTGTGTGTGCGAGAGAGAGAGAGACCTTGTGTGTGTGTTTCAGGGAGTGTGTTGTGTGAGAGAGAGAAGGAGAGAGAGAGCCTGTGTGTGTGTGAGAGAGAGTGTGTGTGTGCGTGACTGTGATATAGAGAGAGATTGTGTGTTTGTGTATGTGTGTGTGTGTTAGGGTGTGTGTCTGTGTGTCTGTGTGTCTGTGTGTGAGACAGCAGGCATGTGTGTGTGTGAGTGAGAGAGTGTGTGGGTGCGTGAGAGAGAGCGTGTGTGTATGAGATATTGGAAGTGTGCATGTGAGTCTGAGAATCTATGTGCGTTTGTGTGTCTCTGAGGGACTGGATTGAGCTGCGTGTCTATTTTTGTGTCTGTGTGCGTTTTGCTGCACCTGTGAGTGTGTGTTTGTGGGCAAGTGTGTGTGTGAGTGTTTTTGTATTTTCAACAGTGCCTGTTTTGATGTGTGTGTGTGTGTTTTTGTATTTTCAACAGTGCCTGTTTTGATGTATCTGTGTGTGTGTGTGTGTGTGTGTGGTGCCTGTGTTGTGCTGTGCACTGTGTGTGTTTGTCAGTGTTTCTGTTGTGCTGTGCGTGTGTATCTCTGCCTCAGGGCATGGACTGTTCTGTGTGTCTATATGTGCGTGTGTGTTTGTTTTATGTCTCAGGGCATGGGTTGTGCTGTGTGTGTGCCTCAGTGCTTGTGTTGTGTCTGTGAGTGTGTCCCTCAGTGATTGTTTTGTGATGTGTAAGTGTGTTTGTGTGTATGTGCCCCAGGGCCTGGGCTCTCAGTTGTGTCTTGTGTGTGTGTCTCAGGGCCTGGGTTGTATCTTTGTATATCTGTGTGTTTATGTGTCGTGTGTGTGTGTGGCGTGTGTGTGTTTCTGTGAGTGTGAATAAGTATGTGTGTGTGTGTGCCTGGCTCAGTGCCTGTGATGCGATATCATGTTTTTGTGTGGGTGAGAGTATGTGACTGTATGTGTGTGTATCTGGTTCAGTGCCTGGGGTGTGATGCGTGTTTGCGTCTGTGTGTGTGTTTATGTCATGGCCCGTCTTGTTCTGTGTGTCTGTGGCTCTGTGCCTATGTCTGTGTTTATTTGTGTGTATTTCAATTAGTGCCTGTGTTGATGTGAGTGTGTCAGTGATTCTGTTGTGCTGTGCGTGTGTCTATCTGTCTCAGGGCATGGGTTGTGCTGTGTGTGTGCCTCAGTGATTGTGTTGTGTCGTGTGTGCGTTTGTGTGTGTGTGCGTGTCTCAAGGCCTGGGTTGTGCTTTCTGTCGTGTGTGTGTATATGTATCTCAGGGCCTTGGTTGTGCATTGTGCCTTCGTCTATCTGTGTGTGCGTGCATGGGATTATCTCAGGGGTTAGGTTCTGTTGTGTGTCTGCGTGTAATTGTCTCTGTCTCAGTGATTGTATTCTGAGTGTATGTGTGTGTGTATATCTCAGGGCCTGAGCTGTGATGTTGTTGTGCATGTGTCTCAGGGCCTGATTTGTGCTTTGTATCTTCGTGCGCGTGTGTATGTGTGCGTGTGTGTTTGTTTGTGTGCCTGCCTCAGTGCTTTGGTGTGATCGCGTGTGTGAATGCGCATGTGTGTGTGTGCGCGTGTGCAGAAGTGCCTGGATGCCTAGGTTGATGTCCATGTGTGTGTGTGTGTGTGTTTGTTGCATGTGCGTGTGTGTGTGTTGCGTGTGTGTGTGAGTGGCTCGGTGCCTGTGATGTGATATGAAGTGTTTGTGTGAGAGCGAGAGTATGTGTTTGTGTGTGTGTGTGTCTGCGTGTGTGCGTGTGTGTGCGCATGCATATACATGTGTGCCTGGCTCTGTGGCGAGGGTCTGACCTATGTGTGTATGTGAGACAGAAATATAGAGAGAGAAAGAGAGACTGAGAGAGAGAGAGAGAGAGAGAGAGAGCGAGAGAGAGAGAGAGAGAGAGAGAGAGAGAGAGAGAGAGAAATAGCGAGAGCGAGAGAGTTTATTTGTGTGCCAGTGTGTGTTTGAGTCTCAGGGCCTGGGTTGTGCTGTGTATCTGTGTGTGTGTGGCTCTGCAATTCAATGTGTGTTCGTGTGTGCGTGTGTCTCAGTGCTTGTGTTGTGCTGTGTGTGCCTGTGTGCATTTATGTATGTCTCTGTGTTTGTGAGTGGGTGTGTGTGTGTGTGCGCATGTATGTTTGTGTTTGTGTGTGTGTGCACGTGCATGCACATGTGTGTCTGTGTGTGGGCTTGTCTCAGGGCCTGGGCTGTTGTGTGTGTCTGTCTGTGCGTGTGTTTTATGTCTCAGGGCCTGGGTTGTGCTGTGTGTTTGTGTGTGTCTCAGTGCTTTGTTGTGGCGTGTGTGTGTGTGCGGGTATGTGTGTGCGTGTGTTTGTACCTGTGTGGGTGGGTCTGGGTGTGGCTGTGTCGCAGGGCCTGGGCTGTACTGTGTGTATGTGTGTGTACCTATGTGTGTGTCTCAGTGATTCTGTTGTGCTGTGTGTATATTTCTCTCAGGGCCAGGCTCGTGCTGCGTGTCTATTTGTATGTCAGCATGAGTAGGTGTTCCAGGGCCTGTTTTGCTGTATATGTGTGTGCGTTTGTTTGTTTGTTTACATCAGTGACTGAGTTGATGTATGAGTGTCTGTGTGTATCTGGTTCAGTGCCTGGGTTATTATCTGTGTGTCTGTGCGTTTGTGTGTGTGTGTGTTTCACGCCCTGGGTTGTGCTGGGCATGTGTGTAAGCATGTATGTGTCTCTGTGTGGGCGGGACTGTCTGTGGGTGTCTGTGTGTGGGTTTGTCTCAAAGCCTGAGCTATGCTTTGTGGCTTCCTATGTGTGTATGGGTGCTGTGTGTGAGTTTGTGTGTTTTCTTTGTGTGTGTGCATATGCGTTTGCCTCAGGGCCTGGGTTGTGCTATGTATGTCCACATGTGTGTGCATTTCTGTGTCTCAGACATGCATTGTGCTGTGGTGAGTTTGTGTGTGCGTGTGTGTATGTGTCTGTGTGTGCATGTGGTGTGCGTGTTTTGAGTCTCAGGGCCTTTTCAGAATTAGAATTAGAATTAGAATATTACAGCGCAGAACAGGCCCTTTGGCCCTCGATGTTGCGCCGACCTGTGAAACCATCTGACGTACACTATTGCATTTTCATCCATATGTCTATCCAATGTCCAGTTAAATGCCCTTAAAGTTGGCGAGTCCACTACAGCTGCAGGCAGGGCGTTCCACGCCCCTACTACTCTCTGAGTAAAGAAACTACCTCTAACATCTGTCCTATATGTATCACCCCTCAACTGAATGCTATGTCCCCTCGGGTTTGCCATCACCATCCGAGGAAAAAGACTCTCACTATCCACCCTATCTAACCCTCTGATTATCTTATATGTCCCTATTAAGTCACCTCTCCTCCTTCCCTCCAACGAAAACAACCTCAAGTCCCTCAGCCTTTCCTCGTCAGACCTTCCCTCCATACCAGGCAACATCCAAGTAAATCTACTCTGCACCCTTTCCAAAGCTTCCACATCCTTCCTATAATGCGGTGACCAGAACTGCACGCAATACTCCAGGTGCGGTCTCACCAGAGTTTTGTCCAGCTAAAGCATGACCTCGTGGCTCCGAAACTCTAATAAAAGCTAACACACCATATGCCTTCTTAACAGCCCTATTAACCTGGGTAGCAACCTTCAGGGATTTATATACCTGAACACCAAGATCTCTCTGCTCATCTACACTACCAAGAATCTTCCCATTAGCCCAGTACTCTGCATTCCTGTTACTCCTTCCAAAGTGAATCACCTCACACTTTTCCGCATGAAACTCGATTTGCCATCTCTCAGCCCAGCTCTGCAGCCTATCTACGTCCCTCTGTAACCTACAACATCCTTCGGCACTATCCACAACTTCATCGACCTTAGTTTCATCCGCAAATTTACTAACCCACCCTTCGACATCCTCTTCCAGGTCATTTATAAAAATGACAAACAGCAGTGGCCCCAAAACAGATCCTTGCGGTACACCACTAGTAACTAAACTCCAGGATGAACATTTGCCATCAACCACCACCCTCTGTCTTCTTTCAGCTAGCCAATTTCTGATCCAAAGCTCTAAATCACCTTCAACCCCATACTTCCGTATTTTCTGCAATAGCCTACCGTGGGGAACCTTATCAAACGCCTTACTGAAATCCATATACACCACATCCACGGCTTTACCCTCATCCACCTGTTTGGTCACCTTCTCAAAAAACTCAATAAGGTTTGTGAGGCACGACCTACCCTTCACAAAACCGTGCTGACTATCGCTAATGAACTTATTCTTTTCTAGATGATTATAAATCCTGTCTCTTATCACCTTTTCCAACATTCTACCCACAACCGAAGTAAGGCTCACAGGTCTATAATTACCAGGGCTGTCTCTACTCCCGTTCTGGAACAAGGGGACAACATTTGCTATCCTCCAGTCTTCCGGCACCATTCCTGTCGACACTGACGACATAAAGATCAAGGACAAAGGCTCTGCAATCACCTCCCTAGCTTCCCAGAGAATCCTAGGATAAATCCCATCTGGCCCAGGGGACTTATCTATTTTCACACTTTCCAAAATTGATAACACCTCCTCCTTGCGAACCTCAATCCCATCTAGCCAGAGAAGCCAGAATCTCAGTATTGTCCTCGACAACATTTTCTTTCTCTACTGTAAATACTGACGCAAAATATTCATTTAACGCTTCCCCTATCTCCTCTGATTCCACACACAACTTCTCACTACTATCCTTGATTGGTCCTAATCTAACTCCAGTCATTCTTTTATTCCTGATATACCTATAGAAAGCCTTAGGGTTTACCTGATCCTGTCCGCCAATGACTTCTCGTGTCCTCTCCTTTCTCTTCTTAGCTCTCCCTTCAGATCCTTCCTGGCTAGCTTGTAACTCTCAGGCGCCCTAACTGAGCCTTCACGTCTCATCCTAACATAATCCTTCTTCTTCCTCTTGACAAGCACTTCAACGTCTTTAGTAAACCACGGCTCCCTCGCTCGACAACTTCCTCCCTGCCTGACAGGTACATACTTATCAAGGACACGCAGTAGCTGCTCCTTGAATACGCTCCACATTTCGATTATTCCCATCCCCTGCAGTTTCCTTCCCCATCCTACGCATCCTAAATCTTGCCTCATCGCATCATAATGTCCTTTTCCCCAGCTATAATTCTTGTGCTGCGGAATATACCTGTCCCTGCCCATCACGAAGGTAAACTTTTCGATCCTTTTTAATTTAACTAAGTTTCAGTTTAAGATTAAAAATGGCAGGAGATCTCAGACCCGTGACATGCTCCGCTTGCTCAATGTGGGAGCTCAGGGGCATGGCTGATGTCCCTGACTCCTTCACGTGCAGGAAGTGTGTCCAGCTGCAACTCTTGTTAGACCGCATGACGGCTCTGGAGCTGCGGATGGACTCACTTTGGAGCATCCGCGATGTTGAGAAGGTAATGGATAGCACGTTTAGCGAATTGGTCACACCGCAGATTAGGATTGCTGAGGGAGAAAGGGAATGGGTGACCAAAAGGCAGAGAAAGAGCAGGAAGGCAGCGCAGGTGTCCCCGGCGGTCATCTCCCTCCACAACAGATAGACCGTTTAGGATACTGTTGTGGGAGAAAGCTCACCACGGGAAGGCAGCAGTAGCCAGGTTCATGGCACCGTGGCTGGCTCTGCTGTTGAGAAGGGAGGGAAAAAGAGTGGAAGGGCTACAGTCATAGGGGATTCGATTGTAAGGGGAGTAGATAGGTGGTTCTGTGGTCGAAAACGAGACTCACGAATGGTATGTTGCCTCCCACGTGCACGGGTCAGGGATGTCTCAGATCGGCTGCAGAACATTCTGAAGGGGGAGGGTGAACAGCCAGTTGTCATTGCGCACATAGGCACCAATGATATAGCTAAAAAACGGGATGTGGTCCTACATGCAGAATTTAGGGAGTTAGGAGCCAAGTTACAAAGTAGGACCTCAGAGGTAGTTATCTCCGGATTGCTACCAGTGCCACGTGATAGTCAGAGTAGAAATGAAAGAATAGTCAGGATGAATGCGTGGCTTGAGAGATGGTGCAGGAGGGAGTGGTTCAGATTTTTGTGACATTGGGACCGGTTCTGGGGGAGGTGGGATTATTACAAATTGGACGGTCTACACCTGGGCTGGACTGGAACCAATGTCCTTGGGGGTGCTTTTGCTAACGCTGTTGGGGAGGGTTTAAACTAATGTGGCAGGGGGATGGGAACCAAATGAGGTCAGTAGAGAGTAAGGATGTAGGAACTAAAGCCTGCAAGGAACAAGATAATGAAGTCAGCGTGACTAAGGGAAAGAGTAGGCAGGGAGCAGATGATGAAAGCAAAGGGACTGGTGGTATGAGGAGTATTTGTTTTAATGCAAGAAGTGTAGTAGGTAAGGCAGATGAACTTAGGGCTTGGATTAGTACCTGGCAGTATGATGTTATTGCTATTGCTGAGACTTGGTTGAGGGAAGGGCAACTAAATATCCCAGGATACCGATGCTTCAGGCGCGATAGAGAGGGAGGTAAAGGGGGTGGATGAGTTGCATTACTGGTCAAAGAGCATATCACAGCTGTGCTGAAGGAAGGCACTATGGAGGACACGACTGTGAGGCAATATGGGAAGAACTCAGAAATAGGAAGGGTGCGGTAACAATGTTGGGGCTGTACTACAGGCCTCCCAACAGCGAGCGTGAGATAGAGGTACAAATATGCAAACAGATTATGGAAAGCTGTAGGAGCAACAGGGTGGTGGTGATAGGAGATTTAAATTTTCCCAACATTGACTGGGATTCACTTAATGTGAGAGGTCTAGACGGAGCAGAATTTGTAAGGAACATCCAGGAGGGAGGGAGGCCCCAGGAGGGGCCATACTGGACCTGGTGTTGGGAAATGAGCCAGGCCAGGTGGTTGACGTTTCAGTAGGGGACTACTTTGGGAATAGTGATCACAACTCCGTAAGTTTTAGAATACTCATGGACAAAGATGAGAGTGGTTCTAAAGGAAGAGTGCTAAATTGGGGGAAGGCCAACGATACCAAAATTCGGCAGAAGCTGGGGAATGTAGATTGGGAGCAGCTGTTTGAAGGGAAATCCACATTTGATATGTGGGAAGCTTTTAAAGAGAAGTTGATTTGCGTGCAGGAGAGACATGTTCCTGTGAAAATGAGGGGTAGAAATGGCAAGATTAGGGAACCATGGATGACAGGTGAAATTGTGAGACTAGCTAAGAGGAAAAAGGAAGCATACATAAGGTCTAGGCGGCTGAAGAAAGACGAAGCTTTGAAAGAATATCGGGATTGCAGGCACAATCTGAAACGAGGAATTAAGAGGGCTGGAAGGGATCATGAAATATCTTTAGCAAACAGGGTTAAGGAAAGTCCCAAAGCCTTTTATTCATATATAAGGAGAAAGAGGGTAACTAGAGAAAGGATTGGCCCACTCAAGGACAAAGGAGGAAAGTTATGCGTGGAGTCAGAGAAAATGGGTGAGATTCAAAACGAGTACTTTGCATCGGTATTCACCGAGGAGAGGGACATGACGGATGTTGAGGTTAGGGACAGATGTTTGATTACTCTAGGTCAAGTCGGCATAAGGAGGGAGGAAGTGTTGGGTATTCTAAAAGGCATTCAGGTGGACATGTCCCGAGGTCCGGATGGGATCTATCCCAGGTTACTGTGGGAAGCGAGAGAGGAAATAGTTGGGGCCTTAACAGATATCTTTGCAGCATCTTGAAACACGGGTGAGGTCCCGGAGGACTGGAGAATTGCTGATGTTGTCCCCTTGTTTAAGAAGGGTAGCAGGGATAATCCAGGTAATTATAGACCGGTGAGCCTGACGTCAGTGGTAGGGAAGCTGCTGGAGAAGATACTGAGGGATAGAATCTATTCCCATCTGGAAGAAAATGGGCTTATCAGTGATAGGCAACATGGTTTTCTGCAGGGAAGGTCATGTCTTACCAACTTAATAGAATTCTTTGAGGAAGTGACAAAGTTGATTGATGAGGGAAGGGCTGTAGATGTCATATACATGGACTTCAGTAAGGCGTTTGATAAGGTTTCCCATGGTAGGCTGATGGAGAAAGTGAAGTCGCATGGGGTCCAAGGTGTACTAGCTAGATGGATAAAGAATTGACTGGGCAACAGGAGACAGAGAGTAGCAGTGGAAGGGAGTTTCTCAAAATGGAGACTTGTGACCAGTGGTGTTCCACAGGGATCCGTGCTGGGACCACTGTTGTTGGTGATATACATAAATGATTTGGAGGAAAGTCTAGGTGGTCTGATTAGCAAGTTTGTAGACGACACTAAGATTGGTGGAGTAGCAGATACTGAAGGGGACTGTCAGAGAATACAGCAGAATATAGATAGACTGGAGAGTTGGGCAGAGAAATGGCAGATGGAGTTCAATCAGGGCCAATGCGAGGTGATGCATTTTGGAAGATCCAATTCAAGAGTGAACTATACAGTAAATGGAGAAGTCCTGGGGAAAATTGATGTCCAGAGAGATTTGGGTGTTCAGGTCCATTGTTCCCTGAAGGTGGCAACGCAACTCAATAGAGTGGTCAAGAAGGCATACTGCATGCTTTCCTTCATCGGACGGGGTATTGAGTACAAGAATTGGCAGGTCATGTGACAGTTGTATAGGACTTTGGTTCGGCCACATTTGGAATACTGCGTGCAGTTCTGGTCGCCACATTACCAAAAGGATGTGGATGCTTTGGAGAGGGTGCAGAGGAGGTTCACCAGGATGTTGCCTGGTATGGAGGGCGCTAGCTATGAAGAGAGGTTGAGTAGATTAGGATTATTTGCATTGGAAAGACGGAGGTTGAGGGGGGACCTGATTGAGGTGTACAAAATCATGAGAGGTATAGACAGAGTGGATAGCAAGAAGCTTTTTCCCAGAGTGGAGGATTCAATTACAAGGGGACACGAGTTCAAAGTGAAAGGGGAAAAGGTTAGGGGGGAAATGCGTGGAAAGTTCTTTACGCAGAGGGTTGTGGGTGCATGGAACGCTTTGCCAGCGGAGGTGGTAGACGCGGGCACGATAGCATCTTTTCAGATGTATTTAGACAGATACATGAATGGGCAGGAAGTAAAGAGATACAGACCCTTAGAAAATAGGTGACAGGTTTAGATAGAGGGTTTGGATCGGCGTTGGCTTGGAGGGCCGTAGGGCCTGTGCCTGTGCTGTAATTTTCTTTGTTCTTTGTTCTTTGTTCTTTCTCTAAGCTTCCACCCTCGCTCCCTGAATTTCTGTCTTAAATACCCATCTCTCTTCCTACCTATGTCGTTGGTGGCTATGTGGACCACGACTTGGGGCTGCTCCCCCTTCCCACTAAGGATCCCAAAAAGACGATCCGAGACATCACGAACCCTGGCACCTGGGAGGCAACACACCAACCGTGAGTCTCTCTCGTTCCCACAGAACCTCCTATCTGTTCCCCTAACTATGGAGTCCCCAATGACTAATGCTCTGCTCCTCTTCCCCTTCCCTTCTGAGCAACAGGGACAGACTCTGTGCCAGATACCTGTATCCCATTGCTTACCCCTGGTTCGTCATCCCCCGCAACAGTATCCAAAACGGTATACCTGTTGTTGAGGGAAACAGCCACAGGGGATCCCTGCACTGCCTGCTGGTTCCCTCTCCTTCCCCTGACGGTAACCCATCTACCTACTTCTTTTACCTGAGGTGTGACTACCTCCCCATAACTCCTCTCAATAACCCCCTCCGCCTCCCGAATGATCCGAAGTTCATCAAGCTCCAGCTCCAGTTCCCTAACGCGGTTCTCGAGGAGCTGGAATAAAAGCAAAATACTGCGGATGCTGGAAATCTGAAACAAAAACAAGAAATTCTGGAATCACTCAGCAGGTCTGGCAGCATCTGTGGAAAGAGAAGCAGAGTTAACGTTTCTGGTCAGCGACCCTTCTTCGGTCACTGGTAGGCATGCTGACCACATGTGAGCCCTATCTAGCATAGGGCACTGTGCTGTCAACATTTCAGCCATCTCTAGCATGGAGCACTGTGCTGACCACACGAGAGCCCTGCCCAGCATGGGGAACTGTGCTGACCACACCAGAGTCCTGCCCAGCATGGGGCACTGCACTGACAACACGAGAACTCTGTCCAGTTTGGGGCAATGTTCCGACCAAACAAGAGCCTTGTCCAGCATGGGGCACTGTGCTGTGCACACGAGAGCCCTGCGCAGCCTGGGGCACTGTGCTGAGCACACCAGAGCCCTGCCCAGCATAGGGCACTCAGCTGAGCACACCAGAGCCCTATCGAGCATGGGGCAGGATGCAGACCGCACTAGATCCCTGTCGAGCATGTAGCACTGTGCAGCTCACTCTAAAGCCCTGTCCAGCATGGGACACCCTGCTGACAACACTAGAACCCTGTCTCGTTTGGGGCACTGTACTGAGCACACTAGAACCCTAGCCAGCATGGGGAGCTTTGCTGACCACACTAGATTCCTGTCCAGCACGAGGCAATGTGCTAACAACACAAGAGCCCTGCACATTAGGGGCCACTGGGCTGACTACACGAGAACCCTGCCCAGGAGGGGGCACTGTGCTGACCACAATGGAGCCATGTTCAGCATAGGGCACTGTGCTGTCCACAATAAACCCTGCCCCGCGTGCGGCACTGTGCTGACCACACTAGAGCATTGCCCAGCATGGGGCACTGTGCTGACCACAATAAACCCTGCCCAGCATGGGGCACTGTGCTGACCACACTAGAGCACTGTCCAGCATGGGGCACTGTGCTGACCGTAATAAACCCTGCCCAGCATGGGGCACTGTGCTGACCACACGAGAGCCCTGTCCAGCACGGGGCACTGTGCTGACCACACTAGTGCCCTGCCCAGCATGGGTCACTGTACTGACCACATTGGAGCCCTGTCCAGCATGGGGCACTGTGCTGACCACACTAGTGCCCTGTCCAGCATGGGGCACTGTGCTGACAACACTAGAGCCCTGCCCAGCATGGGGCACTGTGCTGACTACACTAGATCACTGCCCTGCATGGGGCATTGTGCTGACCACACTAGTGCCCTGCCCAGCATGGGGCATTGTGCTGACCACACTGGAGCCCTGCCCAGCATGGGGCACTGTGCTGAGCGCACTAGAGATCTGCGCAGCATGGGGCACTGTGCTGAGCACACCAGAGCCCTGCCCAGCATGGGCAACTCAGCTGAGTACACCAGAGCCCTGTCGAGCATGGGGCACCCTGCTGACAACACGAGAACACTGTCTAGTTTGGGACACTGTACTGACCACACTAGAACCCTATCCAGCGTGGGGAGCTTTGCTGACCACACTAGATTTCTGCCCAGCATGGGGCAATGTGCTAACTGCACCAGAGCCCTGCACAGCAGGGGCACTGTGCTGACAACACTGGAGCCCTGCCCAGCATGGGGCACTGTGCTGACCACACAAGAGACCTGTCCAACATGGTGACTGTGCTGACCACGCTGGAACACTGTCCAGTTTGGGCCAATGATGTGACCACACTAGGGCCTGTCCAGCATGGGGCACTATGCTGACCGCACTCAGACAGTGTCCAGCATGGGGCACCATGCTGACAACACCAGAGTCCTGTCCAGAATGGGGCACTTTGCTGACCACAGTAGAGCCCTGTCCAGCATGGGCACTGTGCTGACCACACTCGGCCGTGGCCAGTATGGGATACTGTGCTGACCACGGTACAGCCCTGGGAAGCATGGGGCAGTGTGGAAACCATATTAGAGCCCTGTCCAGCATGGGACAGTGTGGTGAACACACAAGAGCCATGTGCAGCATGGGCACTGTGCGGTGGAGACTGTCAGCTGCACTCTCTGAATGTGTTGCCTGTCATTTACTGGGATCTATTCCGATTCTGGAACGTGGTCACCTCCAGACAGGGCGCTCCCCCACCGGCAGAGGAGAGCGCCTCGGCTATCTGGGAGGCCAACTCCGGCGTTGGACCGGTGGGCGGAGGAGTAGCGGGAGCCACCGGGTCGCCTCTCACTGCGGGAGGCCAGGGGACTCGAGAGTTTCGAAGCGATCCCGGCCGAGCTGACCCCCACTCGGCCGGAACTGCTCATCAGAGCCAGGCCCCGAAACCCTCCTCGGGAGCCGGTCCTGCACAACCCGAGCCGCGTCTCGGAAATGGCCTCTGTGCCATTCCAATCGGCGCGGAGGGGTTTCCTGTACGGGCGGCGCCTGCACACTCTTCACTTCTTCGCCCTCGTCAGCCAGCCGACATGCCCTGGCGGTCCGCGTTGCCATTTGGCGGCGAGGGGAAACCCCGATGGAGGTCTTTCTATGCGGGAGTTTTCCCCTTTACAGCGGGGACCTGGGGTAGAGGGTGCTGCACACAGCAGTCCCGTGCAATAGACTTTTAAGTAGGTTCACGGACTCCCAGGCCACCTGTACTTTCTGCGACCTGGACGAGTCCGTGTTCCACGTTTATACGGAGTGTGCGAGGTTGCAACCCCTCTTTGAGTACATGAAGGGGCTGCTCCTCAAATTCTGGCTGCACTTCAGTCCCACGCTCCTGATCTTTGGGCACCCGGTGCGGAGGGGCTTGGGCCGGGAGGAGGATCTCCTCGTCGGTCTGCTCCTGGGCCTGGCCAAGGTGGCAATTCACAGATCCAGGCTGCGGGCCATCGGGGGGTCCGCCCTCCCCGATTGCCTAACTCTCTTCTGCTGTTACGTTAGCGCCCGGGTGTCCCTGGAGAAGGAGCATGCGGTGTCCACCGGTACGCTTGAGGCCTTCCGCGACTGAACAGCACGGCAAGGACTGGAGTGCATCGTCGACGCCGAGAATGGCATTTTAATTTGAGTTATGTTTATTTATCTGGTTTCAATAAAGTTATTTAAAAAAAGGGCACTGTGCAGTGGAGACTGTTAGCTGCGCCGCTCTGAATGGGTTGCCTGTCATTTCCTGGGATCTATTCCGAGTCTAGAACGTGGTCATCCCCAGACAGGGCGCTCCCCCACCAGCAGAGGAGAGCGCCTCGGCTTTCTGGGACGCCAACTCCGGCGTTGGACCAGTGGGCGGAGGAGTAGAGGGAGCCTCCGAGTCGCCTCTCACTGCGGGTGGCCAGGGGGCTCGGGAGAGCGGAGCGCTCCCGCCAGAGCAGACCCCCGCTCGGCTGGAACTGCTCATCGGACCAAGGCCCCAATACCCTCATCAGGAACCGTTCCACACTACCCCAGCCGCCTCTTGGTAATGCCCACTGTGCCATTCCAGTCGGCGCGCAGGGGTTTCCTCTGTGGGCTGCTCCTGCACACTCTGTAATGCTTCACTCTCGTCAGCAGACGGGACACGCCCTGACGGTCTACGTTGCCATCTGGTGGCGAGGGGAATCCCCGATGGAGGTCTCTCTACGCGGGAGTCTTCCCCCTTTACATCGGGGATCTGGGATGGAAGGTGTTGCATAGGGTCGTCCGGTGCAATAGACTTTTAAGCAGTTTCACGGACTCCTAGGCCGCCTGTACTTTATGCGGCCTGGACCAGTCCGTGCACGATGCATATACAGAGTGTGTGAGATTGCAGCCCCTCTTTGAGTGTTGGAATGGCCTGCTTGCACCTCAAATTCAGGCTGCACTTCAGTCCCACGCTCCTGATCTTTGGGCACCCTGTGTGGAGAGCCGTGGGCCGGGAGGAGGGTCTCCTCACTGGTCTGCTCCTGAGCCTGGACGAGGTGGCAATTCACAGGTCCAGGCTGCCGGCCATCAGGGGGCTGGCCTCCCTAGTAGCCTTCTCCTCTTCTGCAGTTAAGTTCGCGCCCGCATGTCACTGGAGAAGGAGCATGCGGTGTCCATCGCTATGCTTGAGGCGTTAGGCGACTGGTGGGCACCGCAGTGATTGGCGTGCATTGTCGATGCCGAGAATGGCATTTTAATTTGAGTTTTTTGTTTATTCATCTGTTCTTAACAGTTATTCTTAAAATATAAATATGTATATAAAGGGGGCCTGAGGAATAAAGGCCCCCTCGAAATAAAATATTTAAAAGGGGCCTGGGGTATAAAGGCCACCAAAAAATGCTGTTACATAGCTCTCTCTACACTGTCCCACATCAAACACACAAAAAAAGAAAAAATAGGCACTTTGCTGACCAAATCAGAGCAAATCCTGGCCCACGCCTCAACCAAACCAGCATGGGGCACTGTGCTGACTGCACTCGAGCATTGCCCAGCATGGGGTACTGAGCTGACCAGACTAGAGCCCTGTTCAACATGGGGCAATGTGCAGACCACACGAGAGCCTTGCCCAGCATTGGGCACTTTGCTGCCCACACCAGAGACCTATCCAGCATGGGGCTCAACGCTGACCGCATTAGGACCCTGTCCATCATGGGGCACCGTGCTGACTGCATTAGAACCTGCCCATAGTGGGGCTCTGTGCTGACTACACTAGCACCCTATCCGGCATGGGGCACAGTGCTGACTGCATTAGAAACTTGTCCATCATGGGGCACTGTTATGACCACACTGGAGCCCTGCCCAGCATTTAGCAGTGCGCTGAGCACACTAGAGCCATGTCCAGCATGGGGCACTGTACTGACCACACTAGAGCCCTGTGCAGCATGGGGCACTGTGCTGACCACACTGGAGCCCTGTCCAGCATGGGACACTGTGCTGACCACACTAGAGCCCTGTCCAGCATGCGGCACTGTGCTGGCCACATTAGCATCCTGTCAGGCAACGGTCACTGTGCTGATCACGTTTGAGCCGTGCCCAGCATGCGAAACCGTACTGACCACATTTTAGTCCTCTCCAAGCATGGGGCACTGTACTGACCGCACTTGAGCCCCGCCCTGCACGGGACACTGTGCTGCTCATACTTGATCCCTGCCCAGAATTCGGCACTGTACTGACCGCTCTAGAGCCTTGCCCAGCATGGGATACTGTGCTGCCTGCACTGGAGACAGTCCAGCATGTGGCACTGTGCAGACCGAGGCCACGGTGCACGGAAAGTAAAGTGCAGAGAGAAAGGAGCAGCAGAACCCAAGGGTAATAAGACCGAGAACACACGGGAAACATTAAGAAAAACCCCGAACACGTGAAAAGCCACGACCCAGTGAGAGTCTTTTTCCTCAGATGATGATGGCAAACACGAGGGGACATAGCTTTAAGTTGAGGGGTGATAGATATAGGACAGATGTCAGAGGTAGTTTCTTTACTCAGAGAGTAGTAGGGGCGTGGAACGCCCTGCCTGCAACAGTAGCAGACTCGTCCACTTGAAGGGCATTTAAGTTGTCATTGGATAGACATATGGATGAAAATGGAATAGTGTAGGTCAGATGGTTTCACAGGTCGGCTCAACATCGAGCGCTGTAATGTTCTAATTCTAGTTCAAATAGACTCAATTTGGACATTGCAGCACTTCAGGAGACACGCCTCCCTGTGAGCGGATCTCTAACAGAGCAAGACTACACCTTTGTCTGGTGGGCTAGGGATCCTGAAGCACCAAGACAGCATGCAGTGGACTTCGCCATCAGAAACTATTTGTTCAGCATGATAGAGAAAGTCTTCAAATGGCTCAGAATGCATACTGTCCATCCGACTGCTCACCCCCTCTGGTCCAGCACACTGACTCAGCATCGATGCTCCAACACTCTGATCCACACCTGAAGACAAAGAATAGTTCCACGAGGGATTGCATAATATCATTAGGAGCATCCCCAACACCGAACACCTGTTCCTGCCGGGGGACGTTAATGCCAGGGTTGGGGCCGACCATGACTCATGGCCATCCTGCCTTGGGCGCGATGGCATTGGAAGGAATAATGAGAATGGACGGAGACTGCTTGAGTTGTGTCCCTATCATAAACTCTGCATCACCAACTCGTTCTTTCACACTAAACCCTATCAGTAGGTTTCTTGGAGGCACCCAATATCACGTCTTTGGCAACAGCTAGACCTCATCGTCACAAGGCGACCCTCTATAAACAATGTTCAGGTCACATGCTGCTTCCACAGTGCTGACAGCGACATTGACCACTCCCTGGTGTGCAGCAAGGTTAGAATCAAACCAAAGAGGTTGCATCATTCCAAGAAGAAGGGCCACCCGTGCATCAAAATTAGCAGAATTTCCTATCCACAGCTGTTACAAACAATTCTAAATTCACTTGAAAAATACCTTCAAAACACTCCCACAGGGGATGCTGTGACCAAGCGGGCCCACATCAGAGACGCCATCTATGAGTCAGCGATGACCACCAATGGCAAACGTATGAAACAGAATGCAGACTGGTTTCAATCTCATAATGAAGAGCTTCAACCTGTCATAGCGCCGAGGCGCATTGCACTGCTGAACGACAAAAATCCATCAGCGAGTTAACATCCGTAGCACGGAAAACAGCCAGGCGCTGCGCTAATGACTACTGGCAACACCTATGCAGTCATATTCAGCTGGCCTCAGACACCGAATACATCAGAGGAATGTATGAAGGCATGAAGAGAGGTTTTGGGCCAACCATCAAGAAGATCACCCCCCTCAAATCTAAATCAGAGGACACAATCACTGACCAACGCAAGTGAATGGACCGATGGGTTGAGCACTACCTAGAAATGCAGTGGAAGGGAGTTTCTCAAAATGGAGACGTGTGACCAGTGGTGTTCCACAGGGATCCGTGCTGGGACCACTGTTGTTTGTGATTTGGAGCAAAGTATAGGTGGTCTGATTAGCAAGTTTGCAGACGACACTAAGATTGGTGGAGTAGCAGATAGTGAAGGGGACTGTCAGAGAATACAGCAGAATATAGATAGATTGGAGAGTTGGGCAGAGAAATGGCAGATATAGTTCAATCAGTGCAAATGCGAGGTGAGGCATTTTGGAAGATCCAATTCAAGAATGAACTAAACAGTAAATGGAAAAGTCCTGGGGAAAATTGATGTCCAGAGAGATTTGGGTGTTCAGGTCCATTGTTCCCTGAAGGTTGCAACGCAGCTCAATCGAGTGGTCGAGAAAGCATACGGCATGCTTTCCTTCATCGGACGGGGTATTGAGTACAAGGGTTGGCAGGTCATGTTACAGTTGTACAAGACATTGGTTCAGCCACATTTGGAATACTGCGTGCAAGTTGTGGTCGCCACATTACCAAAAGGATGTAGATGCTTTGGAGACAGTGCAGAGGAGGTTCACTAGCATGTTGCCTGGTATGGAGGGCGCGAGCTATGAAGAGAGGTTGAGTAGATTCGGATTATTTTCATTAGAAAGATGAAGGTTGAGGAGGGACCTGATTGAGGTGTACAAAATCATGAGATGTATCGACAGGGTGGATAACAAGAAGCTTTTTCCCAGAGTGGGGGATTCAATTACTAGGGGTCACGAGGGGAAATGTTTAGGGGGGATACGCGTGGAAATTTCTTTATGCAGAGGGTGGTGGGTGCATGGAACGCGTTGCCAGCTGAGGTGGCAGACGCGGGCACGATAGCGTCTTTCAAGATGTATCTAGACAGATAAATGAATGGGCAGAAAGCAAAGAGAAACAGACCCTGAGAAAATAGGCGACATGTTTAAATAGAGGATCTGGATCGGCGTAGGCTTGGAGGGCCGAAGGGCCTTTTCCTGCACTGTAAATTTCTTTGTTCTTTGTTCTTTGCTTGGATTGAATTGCCTCTTTTCTGGTGTGTGTGTCAGACTCAGTACCACTCCAGCTGGTATTAGTGGAGGCCTGGGTTGAATTGGCTCTTTGCTGGTGTGTGAGTGGGTCTCAGTACCACTCCAGCTGGTATTAATAAAGGTCTGAAATGAATTGGCTCTTTTCTGGTGTGTGTGTGTGACTCAGTACCAATCCAGTAGCTATTATTAGTGGTCTGGATTGAATTGGCTCTTCCCTGGTGTGTGAGTGGGACTCAGTTCCACTCCAGGTGGTATTCATAGAGGCCTGGCTTGAATTGGCACTTTCCCAATGAGTGCGTGGGACTCAATCCCACTCCAGCTGATATTAATAGAGGCCTGGATTGAAATGGCTCTTTTCTGGTGTGTGCGTGGTTGTTAATTCCAGTCCAGCTGGTATTATTATAGGCTTGGATTCAATTGGAACTTTTCTGGTGTGAGTAGGGCTCAGTGCCACTCCAGCTGGTATTAATAGAGGCGTGGATTGAATTGGCGCTTTTCTGGTTAGTGAGTGGGCTCAGTGCCACTCCAGCTGGTATTAATGGAGGCCTGGATTGATTTGGCTATTTGCTGGGGTGTGATTGGGATTCAGTACCACTCCAGCTGGTATCAATGGAGGCTTGGATTGAAATGCCTCTTTCCTGGTGTGTGACTGGGACTCCGTACCACTCCAGCTGGTATTTCTTTGAGGGCTGGATCGATATGGCTCATTCTTGACGTGTGTGTGGGACTCAGTACCTCTCCCGCTGGTACTATTAGAGGCCTTGACTGAATTGGCTCCTTCCTGGTGTGTGAGTGGGAATGAGTACCACTCCAGCTGGTATTAATAGAGGCGTGGATTGAATTGGCGATTTTCTGGCTCGTGAGAGGGGCTCAGATCCACTCCAGCTGGTATTAATGCAGGCCTGGATTGATTTGGTTATTTCCTGGTGTGTGATTGGGACTCCGTACCACTCCAGCTGGTATTAATAAATGTCTGTATTGAATTGGCTCTTTTCTGGTGTGTGTGTCAGACTCAGTACCACTCCAGCTGATATTAGTGGAGGCCTGGGTTGAATTGGCTCTTTGCTGGTGTGTGAGTGGGACTCAGTACCACTCCAGCTGGTATTAATAAAGGTCTGAAATGAATTGGCTCTTTTCTGGTGTGTGTGTGACTCAGTGCCACTCCAGCAGCTATTATTAAAGGTCTGGATTGAATTGGCTCTTTCCTGGTGTGTGAGTGGGGCTCAGTTCCACTCCAGGTGGTATTAATAGAGGCCTGGCTTGAATTGGCACTTTCCCAATGAGTGCGTGGGACTCAATCCCACTCCAGCTGATATTAATAGAGGCCTGGATTGAAATCGCTCCTTTCTGGTGTGTGCGTGGGTGTTAATTCCAGTCCAGCTGGTATTAATATCGGCTTGGATTTAATTGGCACATTTCTGGTGTGAGTGGGGATGAGTGCCACTCCAGCTGGTATTAATAGAGGCTGGATTGAATTGGCGCTTTTCTGGTTAGTGAGTGGGCTCAGTGCCACTCCAGCTGGTATTAATGGAGGCCTGGATTGATTTGGCTATTTCCTGTTGTGTGATTGGGACTCAGTACCACTCCAGCTGGTATCAATGGAGGCCTGGATTGAAATGGCTCTTTCCTGGTGTGCGACTGGCACTCCGTACCACTCCAGCTGGTATTTCTTTGAGGGCTGGATCGATATGGCTCATTATTGGTGTGTGAGTGGGACTCAGTACCACTCCTGCTAGTATTATTAAAGACCTGGATTGAATTGGCTCCTTCCTGGTGTGTGAGTGGGAATGAGTACCACTCCAGCTGGTATTAATAGAGGCGTGGATTGAATTGGCGCTTTTCTGGCTAGTGAGTGGGGCTCAGATCCACTGCAGCTGGTATTAATGGAGGCCTGGATTGATTGGGCTACTTCCTGGTGTGTGATTGGGACTCAGTACCACTCCAGCTGGTATTAATAAAGGTCTGAATTGAATTGGCTCTTTTCTGGTGTGTGTGTCAGACTCAGTACCACTCCAGCTGGTATTAGTGGAGGCCTTGGTTGAATTGTCTCTTTGTTGGTGTGTGAGTGGGACTCAGTACCACTCCAGCTGGTATTAATAAAGGTCTGAAATGAATTGGCTCTTTTCTGGTGTGTGTGACTCAGTACCACTCCAGCAGCTATTCGTAGAGGTCTGGATTGAATTGGTTCTTTCCTGGTGTATGAGTGAGGCTCAGTTCCACTCCAGGTGGTATTCATAGAGGCCTGGCTTGAATTGGCACTCTCCCAATGAGTGCGTGGGACTCAATCCCACTCCAGCTGATATTAATAGAGGCCTGGATTGAAATGGCTCTTTTCTGGTGTGTGACTGGGACTCTGTACCACTCCAGCTGGCATTAATAGAGGCCTGGATTGAATTTGCTCTTTCCTGGTGTGTGTGTGGAGCTCAGTACCACTCCATCTGGTATCAATATAGGCCTGGATTGAATTTGCTCTTTCCAGTTGTGTGAGTGGCACTCAGTACCACTCCAGCAGGTTTTAGCAAAGGGCACTTCGAACTATTATGATATGCACTGTGGTCTGTTTGATGTCATCTGCACAGCGGCCATTTAAATCGCCATGTGCTGCGGCCATTTTAAATGCCATTCCATGCGGCTGTTTGATGTCACCTGCACTGTGGCCATTTTAAACGACATGCGCTGCGGCCATTTTAAATGATATGCTCTGTGATCTGTTTGAATTGAGACTAATCCACGGGTATCATTTTCAATGTTTTCTGTCCAGGGCAGTGAATGTGTCGCCCCGCTCTGTCGGCCCACTTGCCCTACCCGCTCTAAAATGAGAAAAAAGCCTCATAAAATATAATAAATAATAGACAATCAGAAAGATTATCAAGATTTACCAAGTATTAGGATGAATTATAAACAGTTTGAAAAGGTTATAAAGGTTAGTAATTGTTTATAAATAATTATAAAGGATTATCAATAATTATCAGGATTCTTTTGATTAGAAAGGGACCATAAAAGTATCCGAAAGATCCAGACCCCGCCCCCACTCCCTGTCACCCTGGAAACAGATCCCGCCCCCCACTCCCCGTCAGCCTGGAAACAGACCGCGAACCACTCCTCATCGCCCTGGAAACAGTCCCCGTCCCCATTCCCCGTCACCCTGGGAACAGTTCCCGCCCCCACTACCCTCCACTCTGGCAACAGACCCCGACCCCACTCCCCATCACCCTGGAAACAGATCCCGCCCCTAATGCCGTCACCCTGGAAACAGATCCCGCCCCCACTCCCCGTCACCCTGGAAACAGACCGCGCCCCCACTCTCGTCACACTGTTAACAGACCCCGCCCCCTTCCCCATCACCCTGGAAACAGACCACGCTTCCATTCCCAGTCACCCGAGAAACAGACCCCGCCCCCAGTTCCCATCACCCTGGTAACATACCCCCGCCCTGCTCCCCATCACCCTCGAAATGGACCCCGTCCCCACTTCCCGGGACCGTGGTAACAGACCACGACACAGCTCCCCATCACCCTGGAAGCAGACCCCGCCTCCACTCCCCGTCACCCTGGAAACAGACCCTGCCCCCGCTCCCCATCGCTCTGGAAACAGACCCCGCCTCAACTCCCCGTCACCCTGGAAACAGGCTCCGCTCACCCAGTCACTTTGGAAACAGACCCCGCCCCAAGACACCGTCACCCATGAAACAGGCCCCGCACCTGCCCTGTGACCATGATGACAGACCACGCCCCTGCTCTTTCACCGTGCTGACAGGCCACGCCCCCGCTCCATCTCCGTAGTGACCGGCCTCGCCCCCGCTCTGTCTCCATGGTGACAGGCGCAGCCCCCGCTCTGTCTCCATGGTGACAGGCGCAGCCCCGCTCTGACTCCATGTTGACAGGCGCAGCCCCCGCTCTGACTCCATGGTGACAGGTCCCGCCCCAGCTCTGTCTCCAAGGTTACAGGCTCCGCCCCCGCTCTGTCTCCATGGTGCGAGGCGACGCCTCCGCTGTGAGTCCATGGTGACAGCTCCCGCCCCCGCTCTGCGTCACCCTGGAAACAATCAACGCCCCCATTCATCCATCACCCTAGAAACAGACCCCGTCCGCATATTGCATCACCCTGGATCAGACGACGCCCCCACTCCTCCGTCACCCTGGAAACAGAGCCCACCCCAGTCCTCCGTCACCCTGGATCCGACTACGTCCCCACTGCTCATTCACCCTGGAAATGGACCAAGCCCACGCTCTGTCTCCATGATGACAAACCACGTGCCTGTTCTGTCTCCATGGTGACAAGCCAAGCCCCCGCTCTGTTTCCTTGGTGCCAGGCCCCGCCCCCGCTCTGTCTTCAAGGTAACAGGCCCCGCCTCCGCTCTGACACCAGGGTGACATCCCACGCCCCCGCTCTGTCACCATGATGACAGACCGCGCCCCCGCTCAGTCTCTGTGGTGACAGGCCACGCCCCGGCTCTGTCTGCATGTTAACAGGCAGCGGCCCCGCTCTGTCTCCATGGTAACAGGCTTCACACCCTCTATGTGGCCATGGTGACAAGTCCCGCTTCCACTCTATCGCTCTGGTGACAGGCCTCGCCCCCGCTCTATCTCCATGGTTACAGTCCCCGCCCCCGCTCTGTCGCCGTATTACAGGCCCCGCCTCCGCTGCATCTACATGGGAAGTGGACCCGCCCACGCTCTGTCTCAATGGAGATAGACCACGCCCCCACTCTATGTCACCCTGGAAACAGGCCACGCCCCCACTCCCCTTCATCCTGGAAACAGTCCCCACCAATACTTCTCCGTCACCCTGGATCAGAACCCGCCTCCACAACGTCTCCGTGATGATGGGACACCCCAGCTTTCCCTCCGTGTTGACAGGCCCCGCCGCAGCTTTGTCTCCATGGTGAGAGGCCCCGCACCCGCTCTGTGTCCTTGGTGAGAGGCCCCGACTCCGCTCTGACTCCGTGGTGACAGGCCCCGCCCCCGCTCTGTCTCCGTGGTGACAGACCACGCCCCCGCTCTGTCTCCGTGGTGACAGACCACGCCCCCGCTCTGAGTCCATGGTGACAACCCCGCTTCCGCTCTATCTCTATGGTGACAGGCCTCGCCCCCGCTCTATGTCCATGGGGACAGTCTCCGCCCCCACTCTGTCGCCGTATGACAGGCCCCGCCTCCGCTGCGTCTCCATGGGAAGAGGACCCGCCCACGCTCTGTCTCAATGGAAATAGAAACCGCCCCCACTCTATGTCACCCTGGAAACAGGCCACGCCCCCACTCTCTGTCACCCTGGAAACAGTCCCCACCCTTACTCCTCCGTCACCCTGGATCAGAATCCGCCCCCACAACGTCTCCGTAATGATAGGACCCACGCCCGATTTCTCTCCGTGGTGACAGGCCCCGCCGCCGCCTGGTCTTCGTCGTGAGAGGCCGCGCCCCGAGTCTGTCTTCGTGGTGACAGGCCCCGCACACGCTTTGTCTCCGTGCTGACAGTCCCCGCCCCCGCTCTGTCTCCGTGGTGACAGAACACGCCCCCGCTCTGTCTCCGTGGTGACAGACCACGCCCCCGCTCTGAGTCCATGGTGACAACCCCGCTTCCGCTCAATCTCTATGGTGACAGGCCCCGCCCCCGTTCTATCTCCTGGGTGACAGGCCACGCCACCGCTCTGTCTCCACGGTGACTGGACCCGGCCCCGCTCTATCTCCATGGTGACAGGCCACGCCCCCACTCTGTCTACATGGTGACAGGCCCCGCCCCGCTCTGTCTACATGGTGACAGACCCCGCCCCCGCTCTGTCTCCATGATGACTGATCGTGCCCACGCTCTGTCTCTGTGGTGACAGGCCACGCCCCCACTCTGTCAACATGGTGACAGGCCCCGCCCCGCTCTGTCTCCATGATGACAGACCGTGCCCCCGCACTGTCTCTGTGGTGACAGGCCACGCCCCCGCTCTGTCTGCATGGTGATAGGCCCCTCCCCCGCTCTGTCTCCATGGTCACAGGCCTCACCCCCTCTATGTGACCATGGTGACCATCCCCGCTTCCACTCTATCTCTATGGTGACAGGCCCCGCCTCTGCTCTATCTCCATGGTACCAGGCCCCGCCCCCTCTCTGTCGCCGTGTGACAGGCCCAGACTCCGTTGCGTCTACATGGGAAGAGGCACCGCCCCCGCTCTGTCACCATGGTGACAAGCCCCGCCTGCACTCGTACTCCGTGGTTGAAAGGAACCGCCCCCGCTTTGTCTCCATGGAGGCAGGCCCCGCCCCCACTCCCGTCACAATGGAGTCAGGCCGCGACCCCTCTCTACGTCACCCTGGATACAGTCCCCGCCCATTCTCTTCCGTCACACTGTATCAGAACCCGCCCCCACACAGTCTCCCTGGTAACAGGCCTCACCAAATCTATGTGCCCATGGTGGCCTCCACTGCTTCCACTCTATCTCTATGGTGACAGGCCCCTCCTCCGCTCTGTCGCCGTGTGACAGGCCCCGCCCCCTCTCCGTCTACATGGGAAGAGGCTCCGCCCCCGCTCTGTCTCCATGGTAACACATCGCTTGCGCTCGGCCTCCTTGGTGACAGCACCCGCCCCCGCTCTGTCTCCATGGAAACAGGCCCCGCCCGCACTCCCGTTACACTGGAGACAGGCCGCGACCACCCTCTCCGTCACCCTGGAAACAGTCCCCGCCCCTTCTCCTCCGTCACACTGGATCAGATCCCGCCACCACACCGTCTCCCTGATGACAGGTCCCGCTTTGTCCACGTGGTGACAGGCCCCGCCGCCGCTTTGTCTCCGTCGTGACAGGCCACGCCCCCGCTCTGTCTCCTTGGTGAAAGGCCCAGCCTCTGCTGTGGCTCCATGATGTCAGGCCCCCTTCCCCCTCTCTGCCTCCGTGGTGTCAGGCCCCCTTCCCCGCACTGTCTCCGTGGTGTCAGGCCCCCTTCCCCCGCTCTGTCTCCGTGGTGTCAGGCCCCCTTCAACCGCACTGTCTCCATGGAGTAAGGTCCACCTCCCGGGCTCCGGCTCCATGAAGTCAGGCCCCCTTCCCCCGCTCTGTCTCCATGGTGTCAGACCCACTTCCCCCGCATTGTCTCCATGGTGTCAGGACCCCCTCCCCCTCTGTGCTCCCACGTTGTCAGGCCCCCTTCTCCCGCTCTGTCTCCATGAAGTCAGGCCCCCTTCCCCCGCTCTGTCTCCATGGTGTCAGGCCCCCTTTCCTTGCTCTGTCTGAATGGTGTCAGGAACCCCTCCCCCTCTGTGCCCCCACGTTGTCAGGCCCCCTTCTCCCGCTCTGTCTCCTTGGTGTCAGGCCCCCTTCCCCCCTCTGTCTCCATGGTGTAAGGCCGCCTTTCCTTGCTCTGTCTCCGTGGTGTCAGGCCCACTTCCCCCACTCTGTCTCCATGCTGTCAGGCCCCCTTCCCCGCTCTGTCTCCGTGGAGTCAGGCCCCCTACCCCGGTCTGTCTCCATGGTGTCAGGCCCGCTTTCCCCGCTCTGTCTCCATTTTGTCAGGCCCTCTTCCCCCGCTCTATCTCCATGATTTCAGGCCCCCTTCCCCCGCTGTGACGCCATGATGTCAGGCCCAGTTACCCCGCTGTGACGCCATGGTGTCAGACCCCCTTCCCCCGCTCTGTCTCCATGATGTCAGGCCACCTTCCCCCTCTGTGACGCCATGGTGTCAGGCACCCTTACCACGCTCTGTCTCCGTAATGACAGTCGCCGACCCCCGCTCCGTCTCCATGTTGTCAGGCCCCCTTCCCCCGCTCTGTCTCTGTGGTGACAGACTCCACCCCCCGCTCTGTCTCCGTGGTGTCAGGCCCACTTCCCCCGCTCTGTCTCCATGGTGTCAGGCCCCCTTCCCCCGCTCTGTCTCCATGGTGTCAGGCCCACTTCCCCCGCTCTGTCTCCATGGTGTTTGGCCCCCTTCCCCCGCTCTGTCTCCATGGTGTCAGGCCCCCTTCCTACGCGCCGTCACCAATGTTGTCAGGCCCCCTTACCACGCTCTGTCTCCGTGGTGACAGTCCCCGCCCCCGCTCTGTCTCCATGGTGTCAGGCCCCGTTCACCCGCTCTGTCTCCATTGTGTCAGGGCCCCTTCCCCCGCTCTGTCTCCGCGGTGGCAGGCCCCCTTCACCTGCTCTGTCTCCATGATGTCAGGCCCCCTTTCCCCGCTCAGTCTCCATGGTTTCAGGCCCTTTGCCCCGCTCTGTCTCGGTGATGTCAGGCCCCCTTCCACCGCTCTGTCTCCATGGTGTCAGGCCCCGTTACCCCGCTCTGCCATATTGTGTCAGGGCCCCTTCCCCCGCTCTGTCTCCGTGGTGTCAGGCTCCCTTCTCCCGCTCTGTCTCCATGATGTCAGGCCCCCTTCCCCCGCTCAGTCTCCATGGTGTCAGGCCCCCTTCTCCCGCTCTGTCTCCATGAAGTCAGGCCCCCTTCCCCCGCTCTGTCTCCATGGTGTCAGGCCCCCTTTCCTTGCTCTGTCTGAATGGTGTCAGGAACCCCTCCCCCTCTGTGCCCCCACGTTGTCAGGCCCCCTTCTCCCGCTCTGTCTCCTTGGTGTCAGGCCCCCTTCCCCCCTCTGTCTCCGTGGTGTAAGGCCCCCTTTCCTTGCTCTGTCTCCGTGGTGTCATGCCCACTTCCCCCACTCTGTCTCCATGCTGTCAGGCCCCCTTCCCCGCTCTGTCTCCGTGGAGTCAGGCCCCCTACCCCGGTCTGTCTCCATGGTGTCAGGCCCGCTTCCCCCGCTCTGTCTCCATTTTGTCAGGCCCTCTTCCACCGCTCTGCCTCCATGGTGTCAGGCCCCTTTTCGCCGCTCAGTCTCCGTGGTGTCAGGCCCACTTTCCCCGCTCTGTCACCGTGGTGTCAGGACCCCTTAGCCCGCTCTGTCTCCATGATGTCAGGCCCCCTTCACCCGCTCTGTCTCCGTGGTGTCAGGACCCCTTCCCCCGCTCTGTCTCCATGATGTCAGGCGTCCTTTCCCCGCTCTGGCTCCTTGAAGTCAGGCCCCGCCCCCGCTCTTTCTCCGTGGTGACAGTCCCCGCCCCCGCTCTGTCTCCATGGTGTCAGGCTCCCTTCACCCGCTCAGTCTCCATGAAGACAGGCCCCCTTTCCCCGCTCTGTCGCCTTGAAGTCAGGCCCCACCCCCCCTCTGTCTCGGTTGTGACAGTCCCCGCCCCTGCTCTGCCTCCATGGTGTCAGGCTCCCTGACCCCGCTCTGTCTCCGTGGTGTCAGGCACACTTCCCCCGCTCTGTCTCCATGGTGTCAGGCCTCCTTCCCCCGCTCTGCCTCCATGGAGTCAGGCCCCCTTCCCCCGCTCTGTCTCCGTGGTGTCAGGTCACGAACCCGCTCAGTCTCCGAGGTGTCAGGTCCACTTCCCCCGCTCTGTCTCCGTGGTAACAGTCCCCTCCGCCGCTCTGTCTCCATGGTGACAGGCCAACTTCCGGGTCTGTCTCCATGGTGTCAGGCCCCTTTCCCCCGCTCTGTCTCCATGATGTCAGGCTCCCTTACCCCGCTCTGTCTCCGTGGTGTCAGGCCCACTCCCGCCGCTCTGTCTCCATGGTGACAGGCCCCCTTCCCCGCGCTGTCTCCATGGAGTCAGGCCCCCTTCCCCCGCTCTGTCTCCGTGGTGTCAGGCCCACTTCCCCCGCTCTGTCTCCGTGGTGACAGCCCCCTCCACCGCTCTTTCTCCATGATGTCAGGCCCCCTTCCCCCGCTCTGTCTCCATGGTTTCAGGCCCTCTACCGGGCCTGTCTCCATGGTGTCAGGCCCTCTTACACCGCTCTGTCTCCGTGGTGTCATGTCCCCTTCCCCCGCTCTGTCTACGAGGTGACAATCCCCGCCCCCCCCCACCGTCTCCGTGGTGTCAGGCCCCCTTCCCCCTCTCTGTCTCCGTGGTGTCAGGCCGCCTTCCCACGCTCAGTCTCCGTGGTGTCAGGCACCTGTCGCAAGCTCTGTCTCCGTGGTGTAAGGCCCACATCCCCCGCACTGTCTCCATGGTGTCAGGCACCCTTCCCAAACTCTGTCTCCATATTGTCAGGCCCCCTACCCCCGCTCTGTGTCCATGATGTCAGGCCCCCTACACCGCTCTGTCCCCATGATGTCAGGCACCCTTCCCCCTCTCTGTCTCCGTGGTGTCAGGCCCCCTTCCCCCGCTTTGTCTCCGTGGTGTCAGGACCCGAACCCGCTCTGTCTCCGTGGTGTCAGGCCCCCTTCACCCGCTCTGTCTCCGTGGTGACAGTCCCCTCCAACGCTTTGTCTCCATGGTTTCAGGCCCCATTCCGGGCTCTGTCTCCATGGTGTCAGGCACCCTTGCACCGCTCATTCTCCGTGGTGACAGTACCCCCGCACCCCCCCTCTATCTACATGGTGTCAGGCCACATTCCCCCGCTCTGTCTCCATGTTGTCAGACCACCTTCCCCCTCTCTGCCACCGTGGCGTCAGGCCCCCTTCCCCCGCCCTGTCTCCATGGTGTCAGGCCCCCTTTCCCCGCCCTGTCTCCATGGTATCAGGCCCCCTTCCCCCCTCTGTCTCCGTGGTTTAAGGCCCCCTTCCCCTGCTCTGTCTCCGTGGTGTCAGGCCCCCTTCCTCCGCTCTGTCTCCATAGTGTAACTCCCCCTTCCCCCGCTCTGTCTCCGTGGTGTCAGGCCCCCTTCCCCGGTATGTCTCCATGGTGTCAGGCCCGCTTCCCCCGCTCTGTCTCCATTTTGTCAGGCCCTCTTCCCCCGCTCTGCCTCCGTGGTATCAGGCCCCCTTTCGCCGCTCAGTCTCCGTGGTGTCAGGCCCACTTCCACTGCTCTGTCTCCGTGGTGTCAGGACCGCTTCGCCCGCTCTGTCTCCATGATGTCAGGCCCACTTCGTCCGCTCTGTCTCCGTGGTGTCAGGACCCCTTCCCCCGCTCTGTCTCCATGATGTCAGGCGTCCTTTCCCCGCTCTGTCTCCGTGAAGTCAGGCCCCGCCCCCGCTCTGTCTCCGTGGTGACAGTCCCCGCCCCCGCTCTGACTCCATGGTGTTAGGCCCACTTCCCCCACTCTGTCTCCATGATGTCAGGCCCCCTTCCCCCGCTCAGTCTCCATGGTGTCAGGCCCCCTTCCCCCGCTCTGTCTCCGTGGTATCAGGCCCCCTTCCCCCGCTCTGTCTCCATGGTGTCAGGCCCCCTTCCCCCGTACTGTCTCCATCTTGTCAAGCCCCATTCCCCCCGCTCTGTCTCCGTGTTGACAGTCCCCGCCACCGCTCTGTCTCCATGGTGTCAGGCCCCCATCCCCTGCTCTGTCTCCATTGTGTCAGGCCCTCTTCCCGTGCTCTTTCTCCGTGATGTCAGGCCCCCTCCCCCGCTCTGTCTCCATAGTTTCAGGCCCCTTGCCCCGCTCTGTCTCCGTGATGTCAGGCCCCCTTCCCCCACTCTGTCTCCATGGTGTCAAGTCACCTTCCCCCGCTCTGTCTCCATGTTGTCAGGCACACCTACCCCGCTCTGTCTCAATGGTGTCAGGCCCCCTTCCCCCGCTCAGTCTCCATGGTGTCAGGCCCCATTCCCCCGCTCAGTCTCCGTGGTGTCAGGCCACCTTCCCCGCTCTGTTCCATGGTGTCAGGCCCCCTTCCCCCGCTCTGTCTCCATTGTGTCAGGCCCACTTCCCCCGCTCTGTCTGCATGGTGTCAGGCACCTTTTCCCCGCTCTGTCCCCGTGGTCTCAGGCCCCGTTCCCCCGGGCTGTCTCCAATGATGTCAGGCCCCCTTACCACGATCAGTCTCCGTGATGACAGTCCCCGCCACCCGCTCTGTCTCCATGGTGTCAGGCCCCCTTCCCCCATACTGTCTCCATGCTGTCAAGCCCCATACCCCCGCTCTGTCTCCGTGTTGACGGTCCCAGCCCCCGCTCTGTCTCCATGGTGTCAGGCCCTCTTCCCCCGCTGTGACGCCATGATGTCAGGCCAAGTTACCCCGCTGTGATGCCATGGTGTCAGACCCCCTTCCCCCGCTCTGTCTCCGTGGTGACAGTCCCCGCCCCCGCTCTGTCTCCATGGTGTCAGGCTCCCTTCACCCGCTCAGTCTCCATGAAGACAGGCCCCCTTTCCCCGCTCTGTCGCCTTGAAGTCAGGCCCCACCCCCCCTCTGTCTCGGTTGTGACAGTCCCCGCCCCTGCTCTGCCTCCATGGTGTCAGGCTCCCTGACCCCGCTCTGTCTCCGTGGTGTCAGGCACACTTCCCCCGCTCTGTCTCCATGGTGTCAGGCCTCCTTCCCCCGCTCTGCCTCCATGGAGTCAGGCCCCCTTCCCCCGCTCTGTCTCCGTGGTGTCAGGTCACGAACCCGCTCAGTCTCCGAGGTGTCAGGTCCACTTCCCCCGCTCTGTCTCCGTGGTAACAGTCCCCTCCGCCGCTCTGTCTCCATGGTGACAGGCCAACTTCCGGGTCTGTCTCCATGGTGTCAGGCCCCTTTCCCCCGCTCTGTCTCCATGATGTCAGGCTCCCTTACCCCGCTCTGTCTCCGTGGTGTCAGGCCCACTCCCGCCGCTCTGTCTCCATGGTGACAGGCCCCCTTCCCCGCGCTGTCTCCATGGAGTCAGGCCCCCTTCCCCCGCTCTGTCTCCGTGGTGTCAGGCCCACTTCCCCCGCTCTGTCTCCGTGGTGACAGCCCCCTCCACCGCTCTTTCTCCATGATGTCAGGCCCCCTTCCCCCGCTCTGTCTCCATGGTTTCAGGCCCTCTACCGGGCCTGTCTCCATGGTGTCAGGCCCTCTTACACCGCTCTGTCTCCGTGGTGTCATGTCCCCTTCCCCCGCTCTGTCTACGAGGTGACAATCCCCGCCCCCCCCCACCGTCTCCGTGGTGTCAGGCCCCCTTCCCCCTCTCTGTCTCCGTGGTGTCAGGCCGCCTTCCCACGCTCAGTCTCCGTGGTGTCAGGCACCTGTCGCAAGCTCTGTCTCCGTGGTGTAAGGCCCACATCCCCCGCACTGTCTCCATGGTGTCAGGCACCCTTCCCAAACTCTGTCTCCATATTGTCAGGCCCCCTACCCCCGCTCTGTGTCCATGATGTCAGGCCCCCTACACCGCTCTGTCCCCATGATGTCAGGCACCCTTCCCCCTCTCTGTCTCCGTGGTGTCAGGCCCCCTTCCCCCGCTTTGTCTCCGTGGTGTCAGGACCCGAACCCGCTCTGTCTCCGTGGTGTCAGGCCCCCTTCACCCGCTCTGTCTCCGTGGTGACAGTCCCCTCCAACGCTTTGTCTCCATGGTTTCAGGCCCCATTCCGGGCTCTGTCTCCATGGTGTCAGGCACCCTTGCACCGCTCATTCTCCGTGGTGACAGTACCCCCGCACCCCCCCTCTATCTACATGGTGTCAGGCCACATTCCCCCGCTCTGTCTCCATGTTGTCAGACCACCTTCCCCCTCTCTGCCACCGTGGCGTCAGGCCCCCTTCCCCCGCCCTGTCTCCATGGTGTCAGGCCCCCTTTCCCCGCCCTGTCTCCATGGTATCAGGCCCCCTTCCCCCCTCTGTCTCCGTGGTTTAAGGCCCCCTTCCCCTGCTCTGTCTCCGTGGTGTCAGGCCCCCTTCCTCCGCTCTGTCTCCATAGTGTAACTCCCCCTTCCCCCGCTCTGTCTCCGTGGTGTCAGGCCCCCTTCCCCGGTATGTCTCCATGGTGTCAGGCCCGCTTCCCCCGCTCTGTCTCCATTTTGTCAGGCCCTCTTCCCCCGCTCTGCCTCCGTGGTATCAGGCCCCCTTTCGCCGCTCAGTCTCCGTGGTGTCAGGCCCACTTCCACTGCTCTGTCTCCGTGGTGTCAGGACCGCTTCGCCCGCTCTGTCTCCATGATGTCAGGCCCACTTCGTCCGCTCTGTCTCCGTGGTGTCAGGACCCCTTCCCCCGCTCTGTCTCCACGATGTCAGGCGTCCTTTCCCCGCTCTGTCTCCGTGAAGTCAGGCCCCGCCCCCGCTCTGTCTCCGTGGTGACAGTCCCCGCCCCCGCTCTGACTCCATGGTGTTAGGCCCACTTCCCCCACTCTGTCTCCATGATGTCAGGCCCCCTTCCCCCGCTCAGTCTCCATGGTGTCAGGCCCCCTTCCCCCGCTCTGTCTCCGTGGTATCAGGCCCCCTTCCCCCGCTCTGTCTCCATGGTGTCAGGCCCCCTTCCCCCGTACTGTCTCCATCTTGTCAAGCCCCATTCCCCCCGCTCTGTCTCCGTGTTGACAGTCCCCGCCACCGCTCTGTCTCCATGGTGTCAGGCCCCCATCCCCTGCTCTGTCTCCATTGTGTCAGGCCCTCTTCCCGTGCTCTTTCTCCGTGATGTCAGGCCCCCTCCCCCGCTCTGTCTCCATAGTTTCAGGCCCCTTGCCCCGCTCTGTCTCCGTGATGTCAGGCCCCCTTCCCCCACTCTGTCTCCATGGTGTCAAGTCACCTTCCCCCGCTCTGTCTCCATGTTGTCAGGCACACCTACCCCGCTCTGTCTCAATGGTGTCAGGCCCCCTTCCCCCGCTCAGTCTCCATGGTGTCAGGCCCCATTCCCCCGCTCAGTCTCCGTGGTGTCAGGCCACCTTCCCCGCTCTGTTCCATGGTGTCAGGCCCCCTTCCCCCGCTCTGTCTCCATTGTGTCAGGCCCACTTCCCCCGCTCTGTCTGCATGGTGTCAGGCACCTTTTCCCCGCTCTGTCCCCGTGGTCTCAGGCCCCGTTCCCCCGGGCTGTCTCCAATGATGTCAGGCCCCCTTACCACGATCAGTCTCCGTGATGACAGTCCCCGCCACCCGCTCTGTCTCCATGGTGTCAGGCCCCCTTCCCCCATACTGTCTCCATGCTGTCAAGCCCCATACCCCCGCTCTGTCTCCGTGTTGATGGTCCCAGCCCCCGCTCTGTCTCCATGGTGTCAGGCCCTCTTCCCCCGCTGTGACGCCATGATGTCAGGCCAAGTTACCCCGCTGTGATGCCATGGTGTCAGACCCCCTTCCCCCGCTCTGTCTCCATGATGTCAGGCCACCTTCCCCCTCTGTGACGCCATGGTGTCAGGCACCCTTACCACGCTCTGTCTCCGTAATGACAGTCGCCGACCCCCGCTCCGTCTCCATGTTGTCAGGCCCCCTTCCCCCGCTCTGTCTCTGTGGTGACAGACTCCGCCCCCCGCTCTGTCTCCGTGGTGTCAGGCCCACTTCCCCCGCTCTGTCTCCATGGTATCAGGCCCCCTTCCCCCGCTCTGTCTCCATGGTGTCAGGCCCACTTCCCCCGCTCTGTCTCCATGGTGTTTGGCCCCCTTCCCCCGCTCTGTCTCCATGGTGTCAGGCCCCCTTCCTACGCGCCGACACCAATGTTGTCAGGCCCCCTTACCACGCTCTGTCTCCGTGGTGACAGTCCCCGCCCCCGCTCTGTCTCCATGGTGTCAGGCCCCGTTCAACCGCTTTGTCTCCATTGTGTCAGGGCCCCTTCCCCCGCTCTGTCTCCGCGGTGGCAGGCCCCCTTCACCTGCTCTGTCTCCATGATGTCAGGCCCCCTTTCCCCGCTCAGTCTCCATGGTTTCAGGCCCTTTGCCCCGCTCTGTCTCGGTGATGTCAGGCCCCCTTCCACCTCTCTGTCTCCATGGTGTCAGGCCCCGTTACCCCGCTCTGCCATATTGTGTCAGGGCCCCTTCCCCCGCTCTGTCTCCATGATGTCAGGCCCCCTTCCCCCGCTCAGTCTCCATGGTGCCAGGCCCCCTTCCCCCGCTCTGTCTCCGTGGTGTCAGGCTCCCTTCTCCCGCTCTGTCTCCATGATGTCAGGCCCCCTTCCCCCGCTCAGTCTCCATGGTGTCAGGCCCCCTTCCCCCGCTCTGTCTCCGTGGTGTCAGGCTCCCTTCCCCCGCTCTGTCTCCATGGTGTCAGGCCCCGTTCCCCCGCTCTATCTCCATGGTGTCAGGCCCACTTCCCCCGCTCTGACTCCATATTGTCAGGCCCCCTTTCCCCGCTCTGTCTCCGTGGACACAGGCCCCCATCCCCCGCTCTGTCTCCATGGTGTCAGGCACCCTTCCCCTGTACTGTCTCCATGGTGTCATCCCCATTCCCCCCGCTCTGTCTCCGTGTTGACAGTCCCAGCCCCCGCTCTGTCTCCATGGTGTCAGGCCCCCTTCCCCCGCTCTGTCTCCATTGTGTCAGGCCCCCTTCCCGTGCTCTTACTCCGTGATGTCAGGCCCGCTTCCCCCACTCTGTTATCGTGGTGACAGTCCCCTCCCCCGCTCTGTCTCCATGGTGTCAGGCCCCCTTCACCCGCACTGTCTCCATTGGATCAGGACCCCTTCACCCGCTCTGTCTCCATGGTTTCAGGCCCCTTCCCCCGCTCTGTCTCCATGGTGTCAGGCCCCCTTGCCCAGTTCTGTCTCCATGGTGAAAGTCCCCGCCCCCGCTCTGTCTCCGTGGTGTCAGGCCCACTTCCCCCGCTCTGCCGCCGTGGTGTCAGGCCCCCTTCACCCGCTCTGTCTCCATGGTGTCAGGCCCACTTCCCCCGCTCTGTCTCCATGGCGTCTGGCCCCCTTCACCCGCTCTGTCTCCGTTGTCTCAGGCCCCCTTCCCCCGTGTTCTCCAATGTTGTGAGGCCCCCTTACCAAGCTCTGGCTCCGTGGTGACAGTCCCCGACCCCGCTCTGTCTCCATGGTGTCAAGCCCCCTTCCCGCGCTCTGTCTCTGTCGTGACAGACCGCGCCCCCGCTCTGTCTCCATGGTGTCAGGCCCCCTTCCCCTCGCTCTGTCTCCATGGTGTCAGGCACACTTCCCCGGCTCTGTCTCCATGGTGTCAGTCCCCCTTCCCACGATCTGTCTCCGTGGTGTCAGGCCCCCCTCCCCCGCTCTGTCTCTGTCGTGACAGACACCGCCCCCGCTCTGTCTCCATGGTGTCAAGCCCCCTTCCCGCGCTCTGTCTCTGTCGTGACAGATCGTGCCCCCGCTCTGTCTCCATGGTGTCTGGCCCCCTTCCCCTTGCTCTGTCTCCATGGTGTCAGGCACACTTCCCCGGCTCTGTCTCCATGGTGTCAGTCCCCCTTCCCACGATCTGTCTCCATGGTGTCTGGCCCCCTTCCCCCGCTCTGTCTCCATCGTGACAGAGCCCGCCCCCGCTCTGTCTCCATGGTGTCAGGCCCCCTTCCCCCCGCTCTGTCTGCATGGTGTCAGGCACACTTCCCCGGCTCTGTCTCCATGGTGTCAGTCCCCCTTCCCACGATCTGTCTCCGTGGTGTCAGGCCCCCTTCTCCACGCTGTCTCCATGGTGTAAGGCCTCCTTCCCCCGCTCTGTCTCCATGGTGTCTGGCCCCCTTCCTCCGAGCTGTCTCCGTGGGTCGGGCCCCCTTCCCCCGCGCTGTCTACAATGTTGTCAGGCCCCCTTACCACGCTCTGTCTCCGTGGTGACAGTCCCCGCCCCCCGGTCTGTCTCCACGGTGTCTGGCCCACTTCCTCCGCTCAGTCTCCGTGGTTTCGGGCCCCCTTCCCCCCCGCTGTCTACAATGTTGTCAGGCCCCTTTACCACGTTCTGTCTCTGTGGTGACAGTCCCCACCCCCTCTCTGTCTCCATGGTGTCAAGCCCCCTTCCCCCGCACTGTCTACGTGGTGACAGACACCGACCCCGCTCTTTCTCCATGGTGTCAGGCCCCCTTCCCACGCTCTGACTCCGTGGTGACAGTCCCCGCTCCCGCTCTGTCTACATGGTGTATGTCCCCCTTCCCCCGCTCTGTGTCCGTGGTGACAGTCCCCGCCCCCGCTCTGTCTCCATTGTGTCAGACCCCCTCCCGCTCTGTCTCCGTGGTGTCAGGCCCACTTCTCCCGCTCTGTCTCCATGGTGTCAGGCCCCCTTGCCCCGCGCTGTCTCCAATGTTGTCAGGCCCACTTAACACGCTCTGTCTCCGTGGTGTCAGGCCCACTTCTCCGGCTCTGTCTCCATGCTGTCAGGCCTCCTTCCCCCGCTCTGACTCTGTGGTGTCAGGACCCCTTCGCCCGCGCTGTCTCCAATGTTGTCAGGCCCCCTTACCACGCTCTGTCTCCATGGTGACAGTCTCCGCCCCCGCTCTGTCTCCAATGTGTCAGGCCCCCTTCCCCAGCTCTGTCTCCGTGATGTAAGGACCCCTTTCCCCGCTCTGTCTCCATGATGACACACCCCCTTCCCCCGCTCTGTCTAAATGATGTCAGGCCCCCTACCCCCGCTCTGTCGCCATGGTGTCAGGCCCCCTTCCCCCGCTTTTTCTCCGTGGTGTCAGGTCCCCTTCCCCCGCAATGACGCAATGGTGTCAGGCCCCCTTCCTCCGCTCTGTATCCGTGGTGACAGTCCACGCCCCCGCTCTGTCTCTGTGGTGACAGTCCCCGCCCGCGCTCATTCTCCATGGTGTCAGGCCCCCTTCCCCCGCTCTGTCTCCGTGGTACAGTCGCCGCGCGCGCTCTGTCACCATTGTGTCAGGCCCGCTTCCCCCACTCTGTCATCGTGGTGACAGTCCCCTCCCCGGCTCTGTCTCCATGGTGTCAGGCCCCCTTCCCCCGCACTGTCTCCATTATATCAGGACCCCTTCCCCCGCTCTGTCTCCATGGTTTCAGGCCCCTTCCCCCGCTCTGTCTCCATGGTGTCAGGCCCCCTTGCCCATTTCTGTCTCCATGGTGAAAGTCCCCGCCCCCGCTCTGTCTCCGGGGTGTCAGGCCCACTTCCCCCGCTCTGTCGCCGTGGTGTCAGGCCCCCTTCACCCGCTCTGTCTCCATGGTGTCAGGCCCACTTCCGCCGCTCTATCTCAGTGGTGTCAGGTCCCCTCCCCCGCTCTGTCTCCATATACAGTTGTATAGGACTTTGGTTCGGCCACATTTGGAATACTGCGGACTGTTCTGGTCGCCACATTATCAAAAGGATGTGGATGCTTTGGAGACGGTGCAGAACAGGTTCACCAGGATGTTGCCTGGTATGGAGGGCGCTAGCTATGAAGAGAGGTTGAGTAGATTAGGATTATTTTCATTAGAAAGACGGAGGTTGAGGGCGGACCTGATTGAGGTGTACAAAATCATGAGAGGTATAGACAGGGTGGATAGCAAGAGGCTTTTTCCTAGAGTGGGGGTTTCAATTACTAGAGGACACGAGTTCAAAGTGAAAGGGGAAAAGTTTAGGGGGGATATGCGTGGAAAGTTCTTTACGCAGAGGGTGGTGGGCACCTGGAACGCATTGCCAGTGGAGGTGGTAGATGCGGGCACGATGGAGTCTTTTAAGATGTATCTAGACAGATACATGAATGGGCAGGAAGAAAAGAGATACAGAACCTTAGAAAATAGGCGACATGTTTAGAGAGAGGATCTGGACCGGCGCAGGCTTGGAGGGCCGAAGGGCCTGTTCCTGTGCTGTAATTATCTTTGTTCTTTGTTCTTTGTTCTTTGTCTCCATGATGTCTGGCCCCCATCATCCGCTCTGTCTCCGTAGTCTCAGGTCCCCTTCCCCCGTGCTTTCTCCAATGTTGTGAGGCCCCCTTACCAAGCTCTGTCTCCGTGGTGACAGTCCCCGACCCCGCTCTGTCTCCATGGTGTCAAGCCCCCTTCCCCCGCTCTGTCTAAATGATGTCAGGCCCCCTACCCCCGCTCTGTCGCCATGGTGTCAGGCCCCCTTCCCCCGCTTTTTCTCCGTGGTGTCAGGTCCCCTTCCCCCGCAATGACGCAATGGTGTCAGGCACCCTTCCTCCGCTCTGTATCCGTGGTGACAGTCCACGCCCCAGCTCTGTCTCTGTGGTGACAGTCCCCGCACGCGCTCATCCTCCATGGTGTCAGGACACCTTCCCCCGCTCTGTCTCCGTGGGACAGTCGCCGCGCGCGCTCTGTCACCATGGTGTCAGGCCCTCTTCCCCCAATCTGTCATCGTGGTGACAGTCCTATCCCCCGCTCTGTCTCCATGGTGTCAGGCCCCCTTCCCCCGCACTGTCTCCATTGTATCAGGACCCCGTCCCCCGCTCTGTCTCCATGGTTTCAGGCCCCTTCCCCCGCTCTGTCTCCATGGTGTCAGGCCCCCTTGCCCAGTTCTGTCTCCATGGTGAAAGTCGCCGCCGCCGCTCTGCCTCCGTGGTGTCAGGCCCACTTCCCCCGCTCTGTCGCCGTGGTGTCAGGCCCCCTTCACCCGCTCTGTCTCCATGGTGTCAGGCCCACTTCCCCCGCTCTGTCTCCATGGTGTCTGGCCCCCTTCACCCGCTCTGTCTCCGTTGTCTCAGGCCCCCTTCCCCCGTGCTTTCTCCAATGTTGTGAGGCCCCCTTACCAAGCTCTGTCTCCGTGGTGACAGTCCCCGAACCCCGCTCTGTCTCCATGGTGTCAGGCCCCCTTCCCCTCGCTCTGTCTCCATGGTGTCAGGCACACTTCCCCGGCTCTGTCTCCATGGTGTCAGTCCCCCTTCCCACGATCTGTCTCCGTGGTGTCAGGCCCCCCTCCCCCGCTCTGTCTCCGTCGTGACAGACCCCGCCCCCGCTCTGTCTCCATGGTGTCAAGCCCCCTTCCCGTGCTCTGCCTCTGTCGTGACAGACCGCGCCCCCGCTCTGTCTCCATGGTGTCAGGCCCCCTTCCCCTCGCTCTGTCTCCATGGTGTCAGGCACACTTCCCCGGCTCTGTCTCCATGGTGTCAGTCCCCCTTCCCACGATCTGTCTCCATGGTGTCAGGCCCCCTTCTCCCGCTCTGTCTCCGTCGTGACAGACCCCGCCCCCGCTCTGTCTCCATGGTGTCAGGCCCCCTTGCCCAGTTCTGTCTCCATGGTGAAAGTCCCCGCCGCCGCTCTGCCTCCGTGGTGTCAGGCCCACTTCCCCCGCTCTGTCGCCGTGGTGTCAGGCCCCCTTCACCCGCTCTGTCTCCATGGTGTCAGGCCCACTTCCCCCGCTCTGTCTCCATGGTGTCTGGCCCCCTTCACCCGCTCTGTCTCCGTTGTCTCAGGCCCCCTTCCCCCGTGCTTTCTCCAATGTTGTGAGGCCCCCTTACCAAGCTCTGTCTCCGTGGTGACAGTCCCCGAACCCCGCTCTGTCTCCATGGTGTCAGGCCCCCTTCCCCTCGCTCTGTCTCCATGGTGTCAGGCCCCCTTCTCCCGCTCTGTCTCCGTCGTGACAGACCCCGCCCCCGCTCTGTCTCCATGGTGTCAGGCACACTTCCGCGGCTCTGTCTCCATGGTGTCAGTCTCCCTACCCACGATCTGTCTCCGTGGTGTCAGGCCCCCTTTTCCACGCTGTCTCCATGGTGTAAGGCCTCCTTCCCCCGGCTCTGTCTCCATGGTGTCTGGCCCCCTTCCCCCGCTTTGTCTCCATGGTTTCGGGCTCCTTTCCCCCGCGCTGTCTCCAAGGTGTCAGGCCCCCTTCCCCCGCTCTGTCTCCGTGGTGACAGTCCCCGACCCCGCTCTGTCTCCATGGTGTCAAGCCCCCTTCCCGCGCTCTGTCTCTGTCGTGACAGACCGCACCCCTGCTCTGTCTCCATGGTGTCAGGCCCCCTTCCCCTCGCTCTGTCTCCATGGTGTCAGGCACACTTCCCCGGCTCTGTCTCCATGGTGTCAGTCCCCCTTCCCACGATCTGTCTCCATGGTGTCTGGCCCCCTTCCCCCGCTCTGTCTCCATCGTGACAGACCCCGCCCCCGCTCTGTCTCCATGGTGTCAGGCCCCCTTCCCCCCGCTCTGTCTCCATGGTGTCAGGCACACTTCCCCGGCTCTGTCTCCATGGTGTCAGTCCCCCTTCCCACGATCTGTCTCCGTGGTGTCAGGCCCCCTTCTCCACGCTGTCTCCATGGTGTAAGGCCTCCTTCCCCCGCTCTGTCTCCATGGTGTCTGGCCCCCTTCCCCCGCGCTGTCTCCGTGGTGTCGGGCCCCCTTCCCCCGCGCTGTCTGCAATGTTGTCAGGCCCCCTTACCACGCTCTGTCTCCGTGGTGACAGTCCCCGCCCCCCGGTCTGTCTCCACGGTGTCTGGCCCACTTCTCCCGCTCAGTCTCCGTGGTTTCGGGCCCCCTTCCCCCCCGCTGTCTACAATGTTGTCAGGCCCCTTTACCACGTTCTGTCTCTGTGGTGACAGTCCCCACCCCCTCTCTGTCTCCATGGTGTCAAGCCCCCTTCCCCCGCACTGTCCACGTGGTGACAGACACCGACCCCGCTCTTTCTCCATGGTGTCAGGCCCCCTTCCCACGCTCTGACTCCGTGGTGACAGTCCCCGCTCCCGCTCTGTCTACATGGTGTATGTCCCCCTTCTCCCGCTCTGTGTCCGTGGTGACAGTCCCCGCCCCCGCTCTGTCTCCATTGTGTCAGACCCCCCCCCGCTCTGTCTCCGTGGTGTCAGGCCCCCTTCTCCCGCTCTGTCTGCATGGTGTCAGGCCCCCTTGCCCCGCGCTGTCTCCAATGTTGTCAGGCTCACTTACCACGCTCTGTCTCCGTGGTGTCAGGCCCACTTCTCCGGCTCTGTCTCCATGCTGTCAGGCCGCCTTCCCCCGCTCTGACTCCGTGGTGTCAGGCCCCCTTCGCCTGCGCTGTCTCCAATGTTGTCAGGCCCCCTTACCACGCTCTGTCTCCGTGGTGACAGTCTCCACCCCCGCTCTGTCTCCATGGTGTCATGCCCCATTCCCCCGCTCTGTCTCCAATGTGTCAGGCCCCCTTCCCCCGCTCTGTCTCCGTGATGTCAGGACCCCTTTCCCCGCTCTGTCTCCATGATGACAGGCCCCCTTCCCCCGCTCTGTCTAAATGATGTCAGGCCCCCTACCCCCGCTCTGTCGCCATGGTGTCAGGCCCCCTTCCCCCGCTTTTTCTCCGTGGTGTCAGGTCCCCTTCCCCCGCAATGACGCAATGGTGTCAGGCCCCCTTCCTCCGCTCTGTATCCGTGGTGACAGTCCACGCCCCCTCTGTCTCTGTGGTGACAGTCCCCGCCCGCGCTCATTCTCCATGGTGTCAGGCCCCCTTCCCCCGCTCTGTCTCCGTGGTACAGTCGCCGCGCGCGCTCTGTCACCATGGTGTCAGGCCCGCTTCCCCCACTCTGTCATCGTGGTGACAGTCCCCTCCCCGGCTCTGTCTCCATGGTGTCAGGCCCCCTTCCCCCGCACTGTCTCCATTGTATCAGGACCCCTTCCCCCGCTCTGTCTCCATGGTGTCAGGCCCCCTTGCCCATTTCTGTCTCCATGGTGAAAGTCCCCGCCCCCGCTCTGTCTCCGGGGTGTCAGGCTCACTTCCCCCGCTCTGCCGCCGTGGTGTCAGGCCCCCTTCACCCGCTCTGTCTCCATGGTGTCAGGCCCACTTCCCCCGCTCTGTGTCAGTGGTGTCAGGTCCCCTCCCCCGCTCTGTCTCCATATACAGTTGTATAGGACTTTGGTTCGGCCACATTTGGAATACTGCGGACTGTTCTGGTCGCCACATTATCAAAAGGATGTGGATGCTTTGGAGACGGTGCAGAGCAGGTTCACCAGGATGTTGCCTGGTATGGAGGGCGCTAGCTATGAAGAGAGGTTGAGTAGATTAGGATTATTTTCATTAGAAAGACGGAGGTTGAGGGGGGACCTGATTGAGGTGTACAAAATCATGAGAGGTATAGACAGGGTGGATAGCAAGAGGCTTTTTCCTAGAGTGGGGGTTTCAATTACTAGAGGACACGAGTTCAAAGTGAAAGGGGAAAAGTTTAGGGGGCATATGCGTGGAAAGTTCTTTACGCAGAGGGTGGTGGGCACCTGGAACGCATTGCCAGTGGAGGTGGTAGATGCGGGCACGATGGAGTCTTTAAGATGTATCTAGACAGATACATGAATGGGCAGGAAGAAAAGAGATACAGAACCTTAGAAAATAGGCGACATGTTTCGAGAGAGGATCTGGACCGGCGCAGGCTTGGAGGGCCGAAGGGCCTGTTCCTGTGCTGTAATTATCTTTGTTCTTTGTTCTTTGTTCTTTGTCTCCATGATGTCTGGCCCCCATCATCCGCTCTGTCTCCGTAGTCTCAGGTCCCCTTCCCCCGTGCTTTCTCCAATGTCGTGAGGCCCCCTTACCAAGCTCTGTCTCTGTGGTGACAGTCCCCGACCCCGCTCTGTCTCCATGGTGTCAAGCCCCCTTCCCCCGCTCTGTCTAAATGATGTCAGGCCCCCTACCCCCGCTCTGTCGCCATGGTGTCAGGCCCCCTTCCCCCACTTTTTCTCCGTGGTGTCAGGTCCCCTTCCCCCGCAATGACGCAATGGTGTCAGGCCCGCTTCCTCCGCTCTGTATCCGTGGTGACAGTCCACGCCCCCGCTCTGTCTCTGTGGTGACAGTCCCCGCACGCGCTCATCCTCCATGGTGTCAGGACACCTTCCCCCGCTCTGTCTCCGTGGGACAGTCGCCGCGCGCGCTCTGTCACCATGGTGTCAGGCCCTCTTCCCCCAATCTGTCATCGTGGTGACAGTCCCATCCCCCGCTCTGTATCCATGGTGTCAGGCCCCCTTCCCCCGCACTGTCTCCATTGTATCAGGACCCCTTCCCCCGCTCTGTCTCCATGGTTTCAGGCCCCTTCCCACGCTCTGTCTCCATGGTGTCAGGCCCCCTTGCCCAGTTCTGTCTCCATGGTGAAAGTCCCAGCCGCCGCTCTGCCTCCGTGGTGTCAGGCCTACTTCCCCCGCTCTGTCGCCGTGGTGTCAGGCCCCCTTCACCCGCTCTGTCTCCATGGTGTCAGGCCCACTTCCCCCGCTCTGTCTCCATGGTGTCTGGCCCCTTTCACCCGCTCTGTCTCCGTTGTCTCAGGCCCCCTTCCCCCGTGCTTTCTCCAATGTTGTGAGGCCCCCTTACCAAGCTCTGTCTCCGTGGTGACAGTCCCCGAACCCCGCTCTGTCTCCATGGTGTCAGGCCCCCTTCCCCTCGCTCTGCCTCCATGGTGTCAGGCACACTTCCCCGGCTCTGTCTCCATGGTGTCAGTCCCCCTTCCCACGATCTGTCTCCGTGGTGTCAGGCCCCCCTCCCCCGCTCTGTCTCCGTCGTGACAGACCCCGCCCCCGCTCTGTCTCCATGGTGTCAAGCCCCCTTCCCGTGCTCTGCCTCTGTCGTGACAGACCGCGCCCCCGCTCTGTCTCCATGGTGTCAGGCCCCCTTCCCCTCGCTCTGTCCCCATGGTGTCAGGCACACTTCCCCGGCTCTGTCTCCATGGTGTCAGTCCCCCTTCCCACGATCTGTCTCCATGGTGTCAGGCCCCCTTCTCCCGCTCTGTCTCCGTCGTGACAGACCCCGCCCCCGCTCTGTCTCCATGGTGTCAGGCACACTTCCGCGGCTCTGTCTCCATGGTGTCAGTCCCCCTACCCACGATCTGTCTCCGTGGTGTCAGGCCCCCTTTTCCACGCTGTCTCCATGGTGTAAGGCCTCCTTCCCCCGCTCTGTCTCCATGGTGTCTTGCCCCCTTCCCCCGCGCTGTCTCCGTGGTGTCGGGCCCCCTTCCCCCGCGCTGTCTACAATGTTGTCAGGCCCCCTTACCACGCTCTGTCTCCGTGGTGACAGTCCCCGCCTCCCGGTCTTTCTCCACGGTGTCTGGCCCAGTTCCCCCGCTTTGTCTCCGTGGTTTCGGGCCCCCTTCCCCCCCGCTGTCTACAATGTTGTCAGGCCCCTTTACCACGTTCTGTCTCTGTGGTGACAGTCCCCACCCCCCTCTCTGTCTCCATGGTGTCAAGCCCCCTTCCCCCGCTCTGTCTACGTGGTGACAGACACCGACCCCGCTCTTTCTCCATTCTGTCAGGCCCCCTTCCCACGCTCTGACTTCGTGGTGACAGTCCCCGCTCCCGCTCTGTCTACATGGTGTATGGCCCCCTTCCCCCGCTCTGTGTCCATGGTGACAGTCCCCGTCCCCGCTCTGTCTCCATTGTGTCAGGCCCCCTCCCGCTCTGTCTCCGTGGTGTCAGGCCACCTTCTCCCGCTCTGTCTCCATGGTGTCAGGCCCCCTTGCCCCGCGCTGTCTCCAATGTTGTCAGGCCCACTTACTACGCTCTGTCTCCGAGGTGTCAGGCCCACTTCTCCGGCTCTGTCTCCATGCTGTCAGGGCCCCTTCCCCCGCTCTGACTCCGTGGTGTCAGGCCACCTTCGCCCGCGCTGTCTCCAATGTTGTCAGGCCCCCTTACCACGCTCTGTCTCCGTGGTGACAGTCTCCGCCCCCGCTCTGTCTCCATGGTGTCATGCCCCCTTCCCCCGCTCTGTCTCCAATGTGTCAGGCCCCCTTCCCCCGCTCTGTCTCCGTGATGTCAGGACCCCTTTCCCCGCACTGTCTCCATGATCACAGGCCCCCTTCCCCGGCTCTGTCTAAATGATGTCAGGCCCCCTAACCCCGCTCTGTCGCCATGGTGTCAGGCCCCCTTCCCCCGCTTTATCTCCGTGGTGTCAGGTCCCCTTCCCCCGCAATGACGCAATGGTGTCAGGCCCCCTTCCTCCGCTCTGTATCCGTGGTGACAGTCCACGCCCCCGCTCTGTCTCTGTGGTGACAGTCGCCGCGCGCGCTCTGTCACCATGGTGTCAGTCCCGCTTCCCCCACTCTGTCATCGTGGTGACAGTCCCCTCCCCCGCTCTGTCTCCATGGTGTCTGGCCCCCTTCACCCGCTCTGTCTCCGTTGTCTCAGGCCCCCTTCCCCCGTGCTTTCTCCAATGTTGTGAGGCCCCCTTACCAAGCTCTGTCTCCGTGGTGACAGTCCCTGACCCCGCTCTGTCTCCATGGTGTCAAGCCACCATCCCCCGCTCTGTCTCCGTCGTGACAGACCCCGCCCCCGCTCTGTCTCCATGGTGACAGGCCCCCTTCCCCCCGCTCTGTCTCCATGTTGTCAGGCCCCCTTCCCCCGCTCTGTCTCCATGGTGTCAGGCCCCCTTCCACCGCTCTGTCTCAGTGGTAACAGTCCCAGCCCCCTCAATGTCGCCATTGTGTCTGGCCCCCTTCCCCTGCTCTCTCTCCATGGTGTCAGGCCCTCTTCCCCCGCACTGTCCGCATTGTGTCAGGCCCCCTGTCCCCCGCTCTGTCTCCGTTGTGTCAGGCCCCCTACCCCCGCGCTGTCTCCAATGTTGTCAGACCCCCTATCCGCCGGTCTGTCTCCGTGGTGACAGTCCCCGCCCCCCGCGCTGTCTCCAAGGTGTCAGGCCCCCTTCCCCCGCTCTGTCTCTGTCGTGACAGACCCCGCCCCCGCTCTGTCTCCATGGTGTCAAGCCCCCTTCCCGCGCTCTGTCTCTGTCGTGACAGATCGTACCCCCGCTCTGTCTCCATGGTGTCTGGCCCCCTTCCCCTTGCTCTGTCTCCATGGTGTCAGGCACACTTCCCCGGATCTGTCTCCATGGTGTCAGTCCCCCTTCCCACGATCTGTCTCCATGGTGTCAGGCCCCCTTCCCCCGCTCTGTCTCCATCGTGACAGACCCCGCCCCCGCTCTGTCTCCATGGTGTCAGGCCCCCTTCCCCCCGCTCTGTCTCCATGGTGTCAGGCACACTTCCCCGGCTCTGTCTCCATGGTGTCAGTCCCCCTTCCCACGATCTGTCTCCGTGGTGTCAGGCCCCCTTCTCCACGCTGTCTCCATGGTGTAAGGCCTCCTTCCCCCGCTCTGTCTCCATGGTGTCTGGCCCCCTTCCCCCGCGCTGTCTCCGTGGTGTCGGGCCCCCTTCCCCCGCGCTGTCTACAATGTTGTCAGGCCCCCTTACCACGCTCTGTCTCCGTGGTGACAGTCCCCGCCCCCCGGTCTGTCTCCACGGTGTCTGGCCCACTTCTCCCGCTCAGTCTCCGTGGTTTCGGGCCCCCTTCCCCCCCGCTGTCTACAATGTTGTCAGGCCCCTTTACCACGTTCTGTCTCTGTGGTGACAGCCCCCACCCCCTCTCTGTCTCCATGGTGTCAAGCCCCCTTCCCCCGCACTGTCTACGTGGTGACAGACACCGACCCCGCTCTTTCTCCATGGTGTCAGGCCCCCTTCCCACGCTCTGACTCCGTGGTGACAGTCCCCGCTCCCGCTCTGTCTACATGGTGAATGGCCCCCTTCCCCCGCTCTGTGTCCGTGGTGACAGTCCCCGCCCCCGCTCTGTCTCCATTGTGTCAGACCCCCTCCCGCTCAGTCTCCGTGGTGTCAGGCCCCCTTCTCCCGCTCTGTCTCCATGGTGTCAGGCCCCCTTGCCCCGCGCTGTCTCCGATGTTGTCAGGCTCACTTACCACGCTCTGTCTCCGTGGTGTCAGGCCCACTTCTCCGGCTCTGTCTCCATGCTGTCAGGCCGCCTTCCCCCGCTCTGACTCCGTGGTGTCAGGCCCCCTTCGCCCGCGCTGTCTCCAATGTTGTCAGGCCCCCTTACCACGCTCTGTCTCCGTGGTGACAGTCTCCGCCCCCGCTCTGTCTCCATGGTGTCATGCCCCATTCCACCGCTCTGTCTCCAATGTGTCAGGCCCCCTTCCCCCGCTCTGTCTCCGTGATGTCAGGACCCCTTTCCCCGCTCTGTCTCCATGATGACAGGCCCCCTTCCCCCGCTCTGTCTAAATGATGTCAGGCCCCCTACCCCCGCTCTGTCGCCATGGTGTCAGGCCCCCTTCCCCCGCTTTTTCTCCGTGGTGTCAGGTCCCCTTCCCCCGCAATGACGCAATGGTGTCAGGCCCCCTTCCTCCGCTCTGTATCCGTGGTGACAGTCCACGCCCCCTCTGTCTCTGTGGTGACAGTCCCCGCCCGCGCTCATTCTCCATGGTGTCAGGCCCCCTTCCCCCGCTCTGTCTCCGTGGTACAGTCGCCGCGCGCGCTCTGTCACCATGGTGTCAGGCCCGCTTCCCCCACTCTGTCATCGTGGTGACAGTCCCCTCCCCGGCTCAGTCTCCATGGTGTCAGGCCCCCTTCCCCCGCACTGTCTCCATTGTATCAGGACCCCTTCCCCCGCTCTGTCTCCATGGTTTCAGGCCCCTTCCCCCGCTCTGTCTCCATGGTGTCAGGCCCCCTTGCCCATTTCTGTCTCCATGGTGAAAGTCCCCGCCCCCGCTCTGTCTCCGGGGTGTCAGGCCCACTTCCCCCGCTCTGTCGCCGTGGTGTCAGGCACCCTTCACCCGCTCTGTCTCCATGGTGTCAGGCCCACTTCCCCCTCTCTGTCTCAGTGGTGTCAGGTCCCCTCCTCCGCTCTGTCTCCATATACAGTTGTATAGGACTTTGGTTCGGCCACATTTGGAATACTGCGGACAGTTCTGGTCGCCACATTATCAAAAGGATGTGGATGCTTTGGAGAGGGTGCAGAGCAGGTTCATCAGGATGTTGCCTGGTATGGAGGGCGCTAGCTATGAAGAGAGGTTGAGTAGATTAGGATTATTTTCATTAGAAAGACGGAGGTTGAGGGGCGACCTGATTGAGGTGTACAAAATCATGAGAGGTATGGACAGGGTGGATAGCAAGAGGCTTTTTCCCAGAGTGGGGGTTTCAATTACTAGAGGACACGAGTTCAAAGTGAAAGGGGAAAGGTTTAGGGGGGTTATGCGTGGAAAGTTCTTTACGCAGAGGGTGGTGGGCACCTGGAACGCATTGCCAGTGGAGGTGGTAGATGCGGGCACGATGGAGTCTTTTAAGATGTATCCAGACAGATACATGAATGGGCAGGAAGAAAAGAGATACAGACCCTTAGAAAATAAGCGACATGTTTGGAGAGAGGATCTGGACTGGCGCAGGCTTGGAGGGCCGAAGGGCCTGTTCCTGTGCTGTAATTATCTTTGTTCTTTGTTCTTTGTTCTTTGTCTCCATGGTGTCTGGCCCCCATCACACGCTCTGTCTCCGTAGTCTCAGGTCCCCTTCCCCCGTGCTTTCTCCAATGTTGTGAGGCCCCCTTATCAAGCTCTGTCTCCGTGGTGACAGTCCCCGACCCCGCTCTGTCTCCATGGTGTCAAGCCCCCTTCCCCCGCTCTGTCTAAATGATGTCAGGCCCCCTACCCACGCTCTGTCGCCATGGTGTCAGGCCCCCTTCCCCTGCTTTTCCTCCGTGGTGTCAGGTCCCCTTCCCCCGCAATGACGCAATGGTCTCAGACCCCCTCCCGCTCAGTCTCCGTGGTGTCAGGCCCCCTTCTCCCGCTCTGTCTGCATGGTGTCAGGCCCCCTTGCCCCGCGCTGTCTCCAATGTTGTCAGGCACACTTACCACGCTCTGTCTCCGTGGTGTCAGGCCCACTTCTCCGGCTCTGTCTCCATGCAGTCAGGCCGCCTTCCCCCGCTCTGACTCCGTGGTGTCAGGCCCCCTTCGCCCGCGCTGTCTCCAATGTTGTCAGGCCCCCTTACCACGCTCTGTCTCCGTGGTGACAGTCTCCGCCCCCGCTCTGTCTCCATGGTGTCATGCCCCATTCCCCCGCTCTGTCTCCGTGATGTCAGGACCCCTTTCCCCGCTCTGTCTCCATGATGACAGGCCCCCTTCCCCCTCTGTGTCTAAATGATGTCAGGCCCCCTACCCCCGCTCTGTCGCCATGGTGTCAGGCCCCCTTCCCCCGCTTTTTCTCCGTGGTGTCAGGTCCCCTTCCCCCGCAATGACGCAATGGTGTCAGGCCCCCTTCCTCCGCTCTGTATCCGTGGTGACAGTCCACGCCCCCTCTGTCTCTGTGGTGACAGTCCCCGCCCGCGCTCATTCTCCATGGTGTCAGGCCCCCTTCCCCCGCTCTGTCTCCGTGGTACAGTCGCCGCGCGCGCTCTGTCACCATGGTGTCAGGCCCGCTTCCCCCACTCTGTCATCGTTGTGACAGTCCCCTCCCCGGCTCAGTCTCCATGGTGTCAGGCCCCCTTCCCCCGCACTGTCTCCATTGTATCAGGACCCCTTCCCCCGCTCTGTCTCCATGGTTTCAGGCCCCTTCCCCCGCTCTGTCTCCATGGTGTCAGGCCCCCTTGCCCATTTCTGTCTCCATGGTGAAAGTCCCCGCCCCCGCTCTGTCTCCGGGGTGTCAGGCCCACTTCCCCCGCTCTGTCGCCGTGGTGTCAGGCACCCTTCACCCGCTCTGTCTCCATGGTGTCAGGCCCACTTCCCCCGCTCTGTCTCAGTGGTGTCAGGTCCCCTCCTCCGCTCTGTCTCCATATACAGTTGTATAGGACTTTGGTTCGGCCACATTTGGAATACTGCGGACAGTTCTGGTCGCCACATTATCAAAAGGATGTGGATGCTTTGGAGAGGGTGCAGAGCAGGTTCATCAGGATGTTGCCTGGTATGGAGGGCGCTAGCTATGAAGAGAGGTTGAGTAGATTAGGATTATTTTCATTAGAAAGACGGAGGTTGAGGGGCGACCTGATTGAGGTGTACAAAATCATGAGAGGTATGGACAGGGTGGATAGCAAGAGGCTTTTTCCCAGAGTGGGGGTTTCAATTACTAGAGGACACGAGTTCAAAGTGAAAGGGGAAAAGTTTAGGGGGGATATGCGTGGAAAGTTCTTTACGCAGAGGGTGTTGGGCACCTGGAACGCATTGCCAGTGGAGGTGGTAGATGCGGGCACGATGGAGTCTTTTAAGATGTATCCATACAGATACATGAATGGGCAGGAAGAAAAGAGATACAGAACCTTAGAAAATAGGCGACATGTTTAGAGAGAGGATCTGGACTGGCGCAGGCTTGGAGGGCCGAAGGGCCTGTTCCTGTGCTGTAATTATCTTTGTTCTTTGTTCTTTGTTCTTTGTCTCCATGGTGTCTGGCCCCCATCACACGCTCTGTCTCCGTAGTCTCAGGTCCCCTTCCCCCGTGCTTTCTCCAATGTTGTGAGGCCCCCTTATCAAGCTCTGTCTCCGTGGTGACAGTCCCCGACCCCGCTCTGTCTCCATGGTGTCAAGCCCCCTTCCCCCGCTCTGTCTAAATGATGTCAGGCCCCCTACCCACGCTCTGTCGCCATGGTGTCAGGCCCCCTTCCCCTGCTTTTTCTCCGTGGTGTCAGGTCCCCTTCCCCCGCAATGACGCAATGGTCTCAGGCCCCCTTCCTCCGCTCTGTATCCGTGGTGACAGTCCACGCCCCCGCTCTGTCTCTGTGGTGACAGTGCCCGCCCGCGCTCATTCTCCATGGTGTCAGGCCCCCTTCCCCCGCTCTGTCTCCGTGGTGACTGTCCGCTCCCCCGCTCTGTCTCCATGGTGTCAGGCCCCCTTCCCCCGCTCTGTCTCCATGTTTTCAGGCCCCTTCCCCCGCTCTGTCTCCATGGTGTAAGTCCCCCTTGCCCAGTTCTGTCTCCATGGTGAAGGTCCCCGCCCCCGCTCTGCCTCCATGGTGTCAGGCCCACATCCCCCGCTCTGTCTCCATGGTGTCTGGCCCCCTACACCCGCTCTGTCTCCGTTGTCTCAGGCCCCCTTCCCCCGTGCTTTCTCCAATGTTGTGAGGCCCCCTTACCAAGCTCTGTCTCCGTGGTGACAGTCCCCGAACCCCGCTCTGTCTCCATGGTGTCAAGCCCCCTTCCCCTCGCTCTGTCTCCATGGTGTCAGGCACACTTCCCCGGCTCTGTCTCCATGGCGTCAGTCCCCCGTCCCACAATCTGTCTCCGTGGTGTCAGGCCCCCCTCCCCCGCTCTGTCTCCGTCGTGACAGACCCCGCCCCCGCTCTGTCTCCATGGTGTCAAGCCCCCTTCCCGCGCTCTGCCTCTGTCGTGACAGACCGCGCCCCCGCTCTGTCTCCATGGTGTCAGGCCCCCTTCCCCTCGCTCTGTCTCCATGGTGTCAGGCACACTTCCCCGGCTCTGTCTCCATGGTGTCAGTCCCCCTTCCCACGATCTGTCTCCATGGTGTCAGGCCCCCTTCCCCCGCTCTGTCTCCGTCGTGACAGACCCCGCCCCCGCTCTGTCTCCATGGTTTCACGCACACTTCCCCGGCTCTGTCTCCATGGTGTCAGTCCCCCTACCCACGATCTGTCTCCGTGGTGTCAGGCCCCCTTCTCCACGCTGTCTCCATGGTGTAAGGCCTCCCTCCCCCGCTCTGTCTCCATGGTGTCTGGCCCCCTTCCCCCGCGCTGTCTCCGTGGTGTCGGGCCCCCTTCCCCCGCGCTGTCTACAATGTTGTCAGGCCCCCTTACCACGCTCTGTCTCCGTGGTAACAGTCCCCGCCCCCCGGTCTGTCTCCATGGTGTCAGGCCCCCTTCAACCGCTCTGTCTCAGTGGTAACGGTCCCCTTCCCCCTCAATGTCGCCATTGTGTCTGGCCCCCTTCCCCCGCTCTGTGTCCGTGGTGACAGTCCCCGCCCCCGCTCTGTCTCCATGGTGTCAGGCCCACTTCCCCCTCTCTGACTTCATGGCGCCGGGCCCCCTTCACCCACTCTGTCTCCGTTGTCTCAGGCCCCCTCTCCAATGTTGTGAGGCCCCCTTACCAAGCTCTGTCTCCGTGGTGACAGTCCCCGACCCCGCTCTGTCTCCATGGTGTCAAGCCACCATCCCCCGCTCTGTCTCCGTCGTAACAGACCCCGCCCCCGCTCTGTCTCCATGGTGACATGCCCCCTTCCCCCCGCTCTGTCTCCATGGTGTCAGGCACACTTCCCCGGCTCTGTCTCCATGGTGTCAGTCCACCTTCCCACGATCTGTCTCCGTGGTGTCAGGTCCCCTTCCCCCTGCGCTGTCTCCAAGGTGTCAGGCCCCATACTCCCGCTCTTTCTCCATGGTGTCAAGCCCCCTTCCCCTGTTCTGTCTCCATTGTGTCAGGCGCCATTCCCCCGCCCTGTCTCCATGGTGTCAGGCCCCCTTCCACCGCTCTGTATCCATTGTGTCAGGCCCCCTTCCCCCGCTCTGTCTCCGTGGTGTCAGGCCCCCTTCCCCCTCTCTGTCTCCATGGTGTCAGGCCCCCTTGCCCCGCTCTGTCTCCGTGGTGTCAGTCCCCGCCCCCGCGTTGTCTCCGCGTTGTCAGTTCCCTTCCCCCGCTCTCTCTCCGTGGTGTCAGGCCCCCTTCCCCCGCACTTTCACCAAAGTTGTCAGGCCCCCTTACCACGCTCTGTCGCCTTGCTGACAGTCCCCGCCCCTTACTCTGCCTCCATTGTGTCAGGCCCCCTCCCCCCGCTCTGTCTCCATGGTGTGAAGCCCCCTTCCCCCTCTCTGTCTCCGTGGTGACTGTCCGCGCCCCCGCTCTGTCTGCATTGCGTCAGGCCCCCTTCCCACGCTCTGTCGCCGTGGTGACAGTCCCCGCCCCCGCTCTGTCTCCATTGTGTCAGGCCCCCTCCCGCTCTATCTCCGTGGTGTCAGGCCCCCTTCTCCCGCTCTGCCTCCAAAGTGTCAGGCCCCCTTCCGCCGCTCTGTCTCCATGGTGGCAGGCCCCCTCCCGCTCTATCTCAGTGGTGTCAGGCCCTCTTCTCCCGCTCTTTCCCCGTTGCGTGAAGCCCCCTTCCCCCGCGCTGTCTCCAATGTTGTGCGGCCCCCCCTACCACGCTCTGTCTCCATGGTGTCAGGCCACCTTCCCCCGCTCTGTCTCCATGGTGTCAGCTCCCCTTGCCCCGCTCTGTCTCCGTGGTGTCAGGTCCCCTTCTCCCACGCTGTCTCCATGGTGTCAGGCCTACTTCCCCCGCGCTGTCTACAATGTTGTCAGGCCCACTTCCCCCGCTCTGTCTCCGTGGTTTCGGGCCCCATTCCCCCCCGCTGTCTACAATGTTGTCAGGCCCCTTTACCATGCTCTGTCTCCGTGGTGACACACCCCGCACCCCGCTCTGTCTCCATGGTGTCAAGCACCCATCCCCCGCTCAGTCTACGTGGTGACAGACACCGACCCCGCTCTTTCTCCACGGTGTCAGTCCCCCTTCCGCCTCTCTGTCTCCATGGTGTCAAAAGGCCCGTTCACCCGCTCTGTCTCCGTGGTGACAGTCCCCTCCCCCGCTCTGCCTCCATGCTGTCAGGCCCCCTTCCCCCGCTCTCTCTCCATGGTGTCAGGCCCCCTTTCCCCGCTCTGTCTCCATGGTGTCAGGCCCCCATCACCCGCTCAGTCTTCGTGGTGTCAGGTCCACTTCCCCCGCTGCGACGCCATGGTGTCAGGCCACCTTCCGCGCTCTGTCTCCGTGGTACAGTGCTCGCCCGCGCTCTGTCTCCATGGTGTCAGGCCCCCTTCCCCCGCTATTTCTCCGTGGTGTCAGACCCCTTTCTCCCGCGCTGTCTCTAATGTTGTCAGTACCCCTTACCACGCTCTGTCTCCGTGGTGACTCTTCCCGCCCCCTCTGTCTCGATGGTGACAGGCCCCCATCCCCCGCTGTGTCGCCATGGTGTGAAGCCCACTTCCCCCGCTCTGTCTCCATGGTGTCTGGCCCTCTTCCCCTGCTCTGTCTCCATGATGTCAGGCCCCCTTCCCCCGCATTGTCTCCATGGTGTGAGGCCCTCTTCCCCCGCTCTATCTCCCTGGTGTCATGTCCCCTTCCCCCGCTCTGTCTCCATGGAGTTAGGTCCCCTTCCCCCGCGCTGTCTCCATGGTGTCAGGCCCCCTTCCCCAGCTCTGTCTCCATGGTGTCAGGCCCCCTTCTCCCGCTCTTTCTCCTTGGTTTCAGGTTCCATTACCCCGCTCTGTCTCCGTGGTGACAGTCCCCTCCCCCGCTCTTTCTGCGTGGTGTCAAGCCCCATTCCTCCGCTCCGTCTCTGTGTTGTCAGGCACACTTCCCCAGCTCTGTCTCCATGGTGTCTGGACCCCTTCCCCGGCCCTGTCACCGTGGTGACAGTCCCCTCGACCGCTCTGTCTGCGTGGTGTCAAGCCCCATTCCTACGCTCCGTCTCTGTGTTGTCAGGCACACTTCCCCAGCTCATTCTCCATGGTGTCAGGCCCCCTCGCCCGCTCTGACTCCATGGTGTCAGGACCCCTTGCCCCGCACTGTCTCCGTGGTGACAGTCCCCGCCACCACTCTGTCTCCGTGGTGTCAGGCCAACTTCCCACGCTCTGTCTCCATGGTTTCAGGCCACCTGCCCCCGCTCTGCATCCATGGTGTCAGTCCCACTTCCCCCGCTCGATCTCCGTTGTGTCAGTCCCCCTTCCCAAGCGCTGTCTCCAATGTTGTCAGCCCCCCGTCCCCGCTCTGTCTCCATGGTGTCAAGCCCCATTCCCCCGCTCTGTCTCCGTGGTGACAGTCCCCACTCCCGCTCTGTCTCCATTGTTTCAGGCCCCCTTCCCCGCTCTGTCTCCGTGGTGTCAGTCCCCCTTCCCCCGCTCTGTCTCCATGATGTCAGGCCCACTTCCCCCGCTCTGTCTCCATGATGTCAGGCCCCCTTCCCCAGCTCAGTCTCCACGGTGTCTGGTCCCCTACCCCGCTCTGTCTCCGTGGTGTCAGGTCCCCTTCCCCCGCTCTGACGCCATGGTGTCAGGCCCCCTTCCCCCGCTCTGTCTCCGTGGTGACAGTCCCCGCCCCCGGTCTGTCTCCGTGGTGACAGTCCGCGCCCCCGCTCTGTCTCCGTGGTGTCAGGCCACCTTCCCCCGCTCTGTCTCCTTTGTGTCAGGCCCACTTCCCCAACTCTGTCTCCATGGTATCAGGCCGCCCTCGCCCGATCTGTCTCTGTGGTGTCAGGCCCCCTTCCACTGGGCAGTCTCCAATGTTGTCAGGCCCCCTTACCACGCTCTGTCTCCGTGGTGACAGTCCCCGCCCCCCGCTCTGTCTCCATGGTGTCAAGCCCCCTTCCCCCGCTCGGTCTCCATGGTGACAGCCCCGCCCTCGCTCTGTCTCCAAGAAGTCAGGCCCCCTTCCCCCGTTCTGCCTCCATTGTGTCAGGCCTCCTTCCCCCACTCTGTCTCCGTGGTGTCAGGCCCCCTTCCGCCCTCTGTCTCTGTGGTGACAGTCCCCGCCCGCGCTCTGTCTCCATGGTTTCAGGCCCCCTTCCCCTTCAGTCTCCATCATGTCCGGCACACTTGCCCCGCTCTGTCTCCGTGGTGACAGTCCCTGCCCCCGCTCTGTCTCCGTGGAGTCAGGCCGCCTTCACCGTTCTGTCTCCATGGTTTCAGGTTCCCTTCCCCTGCTCTGCCTCCGTGGTGACTGCCGCCGACCCCTCTCGGTCTTCATTTTGTCACGGCCCCTTCCCCGGCAATGTCACCGTTGTTTCAAGCCCCCTTCCCAGTCTGTCACCATGGTTTCAGGCCCCATTCCCCCGCTCTGTCTCCGTGGTGACAGTCCCCTCCCCCGCTCTGTCTCCATGGTGTCAGGCCCCCTTGCCCGCTCTGTCTCCATGGTGTCAGGACCCCTTGCCCCGCACTGTCTCCGTGGTGACAGTCCCCGCCACCGCTCCGTCTCCGTGGTGTCAAGCCCCATTCCTCCGCTCCGTCTCTGTGTTGTCAGGCACACTTCCCCAGCTCTGTCTCCATGGTGTCAGGACACCTTCCCCCGCTCTGTCTCCATGATGTCAGGCCCCCTGTCCCCGCTCTGTCTCCATGGTGTCAGGCCCCCTTGCCCGCTCTGTCTCCATGGTGTCAGGACCCCTTGCCCCGCACTGTCTCCGTGGTGACAGTCCCCGCCCCCGCTCTGTCTCCATGGTGTCAGGCCCCCTTCCCCCGCTCTGTCTCTATTGTGTCAGGCACCCTTCCCCGCTCTGTCTCCATGATGTCAGGCCCACTTCCCCCGCTCTGTCTCCATGATGTCAGGGCCCCTTCCCCAGCTCTGTCTCCACGGTGTCTGGCCCCCTACCCCGCTCTGTCTCCGTGGTGTCATGTCCCCTTCACCCGCTCTGACGCCATGGTGTCAGGCCCCGTTCCGCCGCTCTGTCTCCATGGTGACAGTCCCCGCCCCCGGTCTGTCTCCGTGGTGACAGTCCCCTCCCCCCGCTCTGTCTCCGTGCTGACAGTACCGCCCGCGCTCTGTCTCCGTGGTGTCAGGCCACCTTCCCCCGCTCTGTCTCCTTTGTGTGAGGCCCACTTCCCCCGCTCTGTCTCCATGGTGTCAGGCCGCCCTCGCCCACTCTGTCTCCGTGGTGTCAGGCCCCACTCCCCGAGGCTGTCTCCAATGTTGTCAGGCCCCCTTACCACGCTCTGTCTCCGTGGTGACAGTCCCCTTCCCCCGCTCTGTCTCCGTGGTGACAGCCCCGCCCTCGCTCTGTCTCCAAGAAGTCAGGCCCCCTTCCCCCGTTCTGCCTCCATTGTGTCAGGCCCCTTTCCCCCGCTCTGTCTCCATGCTGTCAGGCCCCCTTCCCCTTCAGTCTCCATCATGTCGGGCACACTTGCCCCGCTCTGTCTCCGTGGTGACAGTCCCTGCCCCCGCTCTGTCTCCGTGGAGTCAGGCCCCCTTCCCCCGCTCTGTCTACATGGTGTCAGGCCCCCGTCCCCCGCTCTGTCTCCGTGGTGTCAGGCCCACCTCCCCCTCTCTGTCTCCATGGTGTCAGACCCCGTTCCCCCGCTCTGTCCCCGTGGTGTCAAGCCCCCCTCCCCCGCGCTGTCTCAAATGTTGTCCGGCCCCCTTACCACGCTCTGTCTCCGTCGTGACATTCCCCGCCCCCGGCTCTGTCTCCATGGAGTCAGGCCCCCTTTCCCCGCTCTGTCTCCGTGGTGACTGTTCCCGCCCCCTTGTCTCCATGGGGTCAGGCCCCCTTCCCACGCTCTGTCTCCATTGTGTCAGGCCCCCATCCCCCGCTCTGTACCCGTGTGTTAGGCCCCCTCCCCCGCTCTGTCTCCATGATGTCAGGCCCCCTTCCCCCGCTCTGTCTCCATGATGTAAGGCCCCCTTCCCCCGCTCTGTCTCCATGGTGTCAGGCCCCCATCACCCGCTCAGTCTACGTGGTGTCAGGTCCACTTCCCCCGCTGCGACGCCATGGTGTCAGGCCCCCTTCCCCCGCTCTGTCTCCGTGGTGACAGTTGCCGCCCCGGCTCTGTCTCCATGGAGTCAGGTCCCCCTCCGCGCTCTGTCTCCGTGGTGACTGTTCCCGCCCCCTTCTGTCTCCATGGTGTCAGGCCCCCATCCCCCTCTCTGTCTCCATGGTGTCAAGCCCACTTCCCCCACTCTGTCTCCATGGTGTCTGGCCCCCTTCCCCTGCTCTGTCTCCATGATGTCAGAGCCCCTTCCCCGGCATTGTCTCCATGGCGTGAGGCCCCCTTCCCCCACTCTATCTCCCTGGTGTCAGGCCCCCTTCCCCCCTTGTGTCTCCATGGTGATAGGCCCCCTTCCCAGGCCCTGTCTCCGTGGTGTCAAGCCTCCTTCCCCGCTCCGTCTCCATGGTGCCAGGACCCCTTCCCCGTCTGTCTCCATGGTGTCAGGCCCCCATCCCCCCCGATGTCTCCGTGGTCTCAGGCCCCCTTCCCCCGCTCTGACTAAATTGTGTCAGGCCACCTTCCCCCGCTCTGTCTCCATGGTGTCAGGCCGCCTACCCCCGCTCTGTCTCCATGGTGTCTGGCCCCCTTCCCCTGCTCTGTCTCCATGATGTCAGGCCCCCTTCCCCCGCATTGTCTCCATGGTGTGAGACCCCTTCCCCCACTCTATCTCCCTGGTGTCAGGCCCCCTTCCCGCGCTCTGTCTCCATGGAGTTAGGTCCCCTTCCCCCGCTCTGTCTCCATGGTGTCAGGTCCACTTCCTCCGCATTGTCTCCATGGTGTCAGGCCCCCTTGCCCCGCTCTGTCTCCGTGGTGTCAGGCCCCCTTCTCCCGCTCTTTCTCCTTGGTTTCAGGTTCCCTTCCCCCGCTCTGTCTCCGTGGTGACAGTCCCGGCCCCCGCTCTGTCTCCGTGGAGTCAGGCCGCCTTCACCGTTCTGTCTCCATGATTTCAGGTTCCCTTCCCCTGCTCTCCCTCCGTGGTGACTGTCGGCGACCCCGCTCGGTCTTCATGGTGTCATGCCCCCTTCCCCGGCACTGTCTCCGAGATGTCAGGCCCCCTTCCCCGTCTGTCACCATGGTTTCAGGCCCCCTTTCCCCGCTCTGTCTCCGTGGTGACAGTCCCCTCCCCCGCTCTGTCTGCGTGGTGTCAAGACCCATTCCTCCGCTCCGTCTCTGTGTTGTCAGGCACACTTCCCCAGCTCTATCTCCATGGTGTCAGGACCCCTTCCCCCGCTCTGTCTCCATGATGTCAGGCCCCCTGTCCCCGCTCTGTCTCCATGGTGTCAGGCCCCCTTGCCCGCTCTGTCTCCATGGTGTCAGGACCCCTTGCCCCGCACTGTCTCCGTGGTGAGAGTCCCCGCCACCGCTCTGTCTCCGTGGTGTCAGGACACCTGCCCCCGCTTTGCATCCATGGTGTCAGGCCCACTTCCCCTGCTCGGTCTCCGTTGTGTCAGTCCCCCTTCCCCCGCGCTGTCTCCAATGTTTTCAGGCACCCGCCCCCCGCTCTGGCTCCATGGTGTCAAGCCCCCTTCCCCCGCTCTGTCTCCGTGGTGACAGTCCCCGCCCCCGCTCTGTCTCCATGGTGTCAGGCCCACTTCCCCCGCTCTGTCTCCATGATGTCAGGCCCCCTTCCCCAGCTCTGTCTCCACGGTGTCTGGCCCCCTACCCCGCTCTGTCTCCGTGGTGTCAGGTCCCCTTCCCCCGTTGTGTCTCCATGGTGATCGGCCCCCTTCCCCGGCCCTGTCTCCGTGGTGTCAGGCCTCCTTCCCCGCTCTGTCTCCATGGTGTCAGGACCCCTTCCCCGTCTATCTCCGTGGTGTCAGGCCCCCTTCCCCCGCTCTGTCTCCATTGAGTTAGGTCCCCTTCCCCCGCTCTGTCTCCATGGTGTCAGGTCCACTTCCCCCACATTGTCTCCATGGTGTCAGGCCCCCTTGCCCCGCTCTGTCTCCGTGGTGTCAGGCCCCCTTCTCCCGCTCTTTCTCCTTGGTTTCAGGTTCCCTTCCCCCGCTCTGTCTCCATGGTGTCAGGCCCCCTTCCCCTTCAGTCTCCATCATGTCCGGCACACTTGCCCCGCTCTGTCTCCGTGGTGACAGTCCCTGCCCCCGCTCTGTCTCCGTGGAGTCAGGCCGCCTTCACCGTTCTGTCTCCATGATTTCAGGTTCCCTTCCCCTGCTCTCCCTCCGTGGTGAGTGTCGGCGACCCGCTCGGTCTTCATGGTGTCAGGCCCCCTTCCCCGGCACTGTCTCCGAGGTGTCAGGCCCCCTTCCCCGTCTGTCACCATGGTTTCAGGCCCCCTTTCCCCGCTCTGTCTCCGTGGTGACAGTCCCCTCCCCCGCTCTGTCTGCGTGGTGTCAAGACCCATTCCTCCGCTCCGTCTCTGTGTTGTCAGGCCCCCTGTCCCCGCTCTGTCTCCATGGTGTCAGGCCCCCTTGCCCGCTCTGTCTCCATGGTGTCAGGCCCCCTTGCCCGCTCTGTCTCCATGGTGTCAGGACCCCTTGCCCCGCACTGTCTCCGTGGTGACAGTCCCCGCCACCGCTCTGTCTCCGTGGTGTCAGGACACCTGCCCCCGCTTTGCATCCATGGTGTCAGGCCCACTTCCCCTGCTCGGTCTCCGTTGTGTCAGTCCCCCTTCCCGCGCGCTGTCTCCAATGTTTTCAGGCACCCGCCCCCCGCTCTGGCTCCATGGTGTCAGGCCCACTTCCCCCGCTCTGTCTCCATGATGTCAGGCCCCCTTCCCCAGCTCTGTCTCCACGGTGTCTGGCCCCCTACCCCGCTCTGTCTCCGTGGTGTCAGGTCCCCTTCCCCCGTTGTGTCTCCATGGTGATCGGCCCCCTTCCCCGGCCCTGTCTCCGTGGTGTCAGGCCTCCTTCCCCGCTCTGTCTCCATGGTGTCAGGACCCCTTCCCCGTCTGTCTCCATGGTGTCAGACCCCCATCCCCCCCTATGTCTCCGTGGTGTCAGGCCCCTTCCCCCGCTCTGACTAAATTGTGTCAGGCCACCTTCCCCCGCTCTGTCTCCATTGTGTCAGGCCGCCTACCCCCGCTCTGTCTCCACGGTGTCAGGCCCCCTTCCCCCGCTCTTTCTCCATGATGTCATGCCCCCTTCTCCTGCTCTTTCTCCTTGGTTTCAGGTATCCTTCCCCCGCTCAGTCTCCATGGTGTCTGGCCCCCTTCCCCGGCTCTGTCTCCATGATGTCAGGCCCCCTTCCCTCGCATTGTCTCCATGGTGTGAGACATCTTTCCCCACTCTATCTCCCTGGTGACAGGCCCCCTTCCCCCGCTCTGTCTCCATGGAGTTAGGTCCCCTACCCCCGCTCTATCTCCATGGTGTCAGGCCCCCTTCCCCCGCATTGACTCCATGGTGTCAGGCCCCCTTGCCCCGCTCTGTCTCCATGGTGTCAGGCCCCCTTCTCCCGCTCTTTCTCCTTGGTTTCAGGTTCCCTTCCCCCGCTCTGTCTCCATTGTGTCAGGCCCCCTTCCCCTTCAGTCTCCATCATGTCCGGCACACTTGCCCCGCTCTGTCTCCGTGGTGACAGTCCCTGCCCCCGCTCTGTCTCCGTGGAGTCAGGCCGCCTTCACTGTTCTGTCTCCATGGTTTCAGTTTCCCTTCCCCTGCTCTGCCTCCGTGGTGACAGTCGCCGACCCCGCTCGGTCTTCATGGTGTCAGGCCCCCTTCCCGGCTCTGTCTCCGTGGTGTCAGGCCCCCTTCCCCGTCTGTCACCATGGTTTCAGGCCCCCTTCCCCCGCTCTGTCTCCATGGTGACAGTCCCCTCCCCCGCTCTGTCTGCGTGGTGTAAAGCCCCATTCCTCCGCTCCGTCTCTGTGTTGTCAGGCACACTTCACCAGCTCTGTCTCCATGGTGTCAGGACACCTTCCCCTGCTCTGTCTCCATGATGTCAGGCCCCCTGTCCCCGCTCTGTCTCCATGGTGTCAGGCCCCCTTGCCCGCTCTGTCTCCATGGTGTCAGGACCCCTTGCGCCGCACTGTCTCCGTGGTGACAGTCCCCGCCACCGCTCTGTCTCCGTGGTGTCAGGCGCCCTTCCCACGCTCTGTCTCCATGGTGTCAGGCCCACTTCCCCTGCTCGGTCTCCGTTGTGTCAGTCCCCCTTCCCCTGCGCTGCCTCCAATGTTGTCAGTCCCCCTTCCCCCGCTCTATCTCCATGATGACAGACCCACTTCCCCCGCTCTGTCTCCATGATGTCAGGCCCCCTTCCCCGTCTCTGTCTCCATGGTGTCAGACCCCGTTCCCCCGCTCTGTCCCCGTGGTGTCAAGCCCCCCTCCCCCGCGCTGTCTCAAATGTTGTCCGGCCCCCTTATCACGCTCTGTCTCCGTGGTGACAGTCCCCGCCCCCCGCTCTGTCTCCATGGTGTCAGGCCCCCATTCCCCGCACTATCTCAGTGGTGTCAAGCCCCCTTCCCCCGCTCTGTCTCCGTCGTGACATTCCCCACCCCCGCTCTGTCTACATTTTGTCAGGCCCCCTTTCCCCGCTCTGTCTCCATGGTTTCAAGCCCCCTTCCCCCGCTCTGCCTCCGCCGTGACAGTCCCCGCCCAGCTCTGTCTCCATGGTGTCAGGCCCACTTCCCCCGCTCTGTCTCCATGATGTCAGGCCCCCTTCCCCAGCTCTGTCTCCACGGTGTCTGGCCCCCTACCCCGCTCTGTCTCTGTGGTGTCAGGTCCCCTTACCCCGCTCTGACGCCATGGTGTCAAGCCCACTTCCCCCGCTCTGTCTCCGTGGTGACAGTCCCCGCCCCCGGTCTGTCTCCGTGGCGATGTCCCCTCCCCCCGCTCTGTCTCCGTGGTGACAGTCCCCGCCCCCGCTCTGTCTCCGTGGTGTCAGTCCACCTTCCCGCGCTCTGTCTCCTTTGTTTCAGGCCCACTTCCCCCGCTCTGTCTCCATGGTGTCAAGCCTCCCTCGCCCACACTGTCTCCGTGGTGTCAGGCCCCCTTCCCCTACGCTGTCTCCAATGTTGCCAGGCCCCCTTACCACGCTCTGTCTCCGTGGGGACACTCCCCGCCCCCCGCTCTGTCTCCATGGTGTCAAGCCCCCTTCCCCCGCTCTGTCTTCGTGGTGACAGCCCCGCCCTCGCTCTGTCTCCAAGAAGTCAGGCCCCCTTCCCCCGTTCTGCCTCCATTGTGTCAGGCCCCCTTCCCCCCCTCTGTCTCCATGGTGTCAGGCCCCCTTCCGCACTCTATCTCTGTGGTGACAGTCCCCGCCCGCGCTCTGTCTCCACGATGTCAGGCCCCCTTCCCCTTCACTCTCCATCATGTCCGGCACACGTGCCCCGCTCTGTCTCCGTGGTGACAGTCCCTGCCCCCGCTCTGTCTCCGTGGAGTCAGGCCCCCTTACCCCGCTCTGTCTCCATGGTGTCAGGCCCCCTTCCCCCGCTCTGTCTCCGTGGTGTCAGGCCCACCTCCCCCTCTCTGTCTCCATGGTGACAGTACCCGTTCCCCCGCTCTGTCCCCGTGGTGTCAAGCCCCCCTCCCCCGCGCTGTCTCAAATGTTGTCCGGCCCCCTTACCACGCTCTGCCTCCGTGGTGACAGTCACCGCCCCCCGCTCTGTCTTCATGGTGTCAGGCCCCCATTCCCCGCACTTTCTCCGTGGTGTCAAGCCCCCTTCCCCCGCTCTGTGTCCGTCGTGACATTCCCCACCCCCGCTCTGTCTCCATGGTGTCAGGCCCCCTTCCCACGCTCTGTCTCCATTGTGTCAGGCCCCCATCCCCCGCTCTTTTCCGGGTGTTAGGCCCCCTCCCCCGCTCTGTCTCCATGACTTCAGGCCCTCTTCCCCCGCTCTGTCTCCATGATGTAAGGCCCCCTTCCCCCGCTCTGTCTCCATGGTGTCAGGCCCCCATCACGCGCTCAGTCTACGTGGTGTCAGGCCCCCTTCCCTCGCTCTGTCTCCCAGGTGTCAGGCACCCTTCCCCCGCTCAGTCTCCATGGTGTCAGGTCACATTCCCCCGCTCTGTCTCCATGATGTCAGGCCCCCTTCCCCTTCTCTGACTCCATGGTGTCAGCTCCCCTTCCCCCGCTCTGTCTCCATGATGTCAGGCCCCCTTCCCCCGCTCTGTCTCCATGGTGTCAGGCCCCCTTCCCCGTCTGTCACCATGGTGTCAGGACCACTTCCCCCGCTCTGTCTCCGTGGTGACAGTTCCCTCCCCCGCTCAGTCTCCGTGGCGTCAGGCCCCCTTCCCCCGCTCTGTCTCCATAGTGTCAGGCCCCCTTCCCCCGCTCTGTCTCCGTGGTGTCAGGCCCCCTTCTACCGCGCTGTCTCCAATGTTGCCAGTCACCCTGACCACGGTCAGTCTCCGTGTTGACTGTCCCCGCCCCCCTCTTTCTCCATGGTGTCAGGCCCCCTTCCCCCGCTCTGTCTCCATGGTGTCAAGCCCCCTTTCCCCGCTCTGTCACCATGGTGTCAGGCCCCCTTCGCCCGCTCTGTCTACATGATGTCAGGCTCCCTTCCCCCGCTCTATCTCCCTGGTGTCAGGCCCCCTTCCGCCGCTCTGTCTCCATGGTGTCAGGCCCCCTTCCCCCGCTCTGTCTCCATGGTGTCAGGCCCCCTTCCCCCGCTCTATCTCCCTGGTGTCAGGCCCCCATCCCCCGCTCTGTCTCCGTGGTGTCGTGCCCCCTTCCCCCGCTCTGTCTCCATGGTATCAGGTCCCCTTCACCCGCTGTATCTCCATAATGTCGGGCCCGCTTCCCCCGCACTGTCTCCATGGGGTCATGCTCCACCCCCACTCTGTCTCCATGGTGACTGTCCCCGGCCGCGCTCTGTCGCCCTGGTGTCAGGCCCCCTTCACCCGCTCTTTCTCCTTGGTTTCAGGCTCCCTTCCCCCGCTCTGTCTCCATGGTGTCATGCCCCCTTCACCGTTCTGTCTCCATGGTTTCAGGCTCCCTTCCCCTGCTCTGTCTCCGTGGTGAATGTCCCCGCCCCCGCACGGTCTTCATGGTGTCAGGCCCTCTTCCCCGGCCCTGTCTCCGTGGTGTCAGGCCACCTTCCACGCTCTGTCTCCATGGTGTCAGGCTCCCTTCCCCGTCTGTCTCCATGGTGTCAGGCCCCGATCCCCCGCTCTGTCTCCGTGATAAAACTCCCCTCCCCCGCTCTGCGTCCGTGGTGTCAGGCCCCCTTCCACGGCTCTGTCTCCGTGGTGTCTGGACCCCTTCCCCCGCTATGTCTCCATGATTTCAGGCCCCCTTCCCCCGTTCTGTCTCCATGGTGTCAGGCCCCCTTCCCCCGCTCTGTCTTCATGGTGTCTGGCCCCCTGCCCCCGCTCTGTCTCCATAATGTCATGCCCCCTTCCCCCGCTCTGTCTCCATGGTGTCAGGCCCCCTTCCCCCACTCTGTCTCCATGGTGTCTGGCCCCATTCCCCGCTCTGTCTCCATGGTGTCAGGCGCTCTTCCCCCCTCTGTCTCCATGGTGTCAGCCCCCCTTCCCCAGCTCTGTCTCCATAGTGTCAGGCCCCCTTTTCCCGCTCTGTCTCCGTGGTGCCAGGCCCCCTTCCCCCGCTCTGTCTCCATGATGTCAGGCCCCCTTCCCACGCTCTGTCTCCATGATGTCAGGCCCCCTTCCCACGCTCTGTCTCCATGTTGTCAGGTCCTGTTCCCCCGCTGTGTCTACATGGTGTCAGGCCCCCTTACCCAGCTCTGTCTCTATGGTCTCAGTCCCATTCTCCGCTTTTTCCCCATGGTTTCAGGTCCCCTTCCCCCGCTCTGTCTCCACGGTGACAGGCCCCCTTCCCCCGTTCTGTCTTCATGGTCTCAGACCCCCTTCCCCCGCACGTTCTCCATGGTGTCAGGCCACCTTCACCGCTCTGTCTCCATGTTGTTAGGTCCACTTCCCCGGATCTGTCTCCATGGTGTCAGGCCCCCTTACCCCGCTCTGTCTCCATGATGTCAGGCCCCCTTCCCCCGCTCTGTCTCCATAATGTCAGGGCCACTTCCCCCGCTCTGTCTCCCTGGTGTCAGGCCCACTTCCGCCGCTCTGTCTCCATGGTGTCAGGCCCCCTTCCCCCGCTCTGTCTCCATGGTGTCAGGCCCCCTACCCCTGCTCTATCTCCCTGGTGTCAGGCCCCCTTCCCCCGCTCTGTCTCCGTGGTGTCGTGCCCCCTTCCACCACTCTGTCTCCATGGTATCAGGTCCCCTTCCCCCGCTCCATCTCCATGATGTCGGGCCCCCTTCCCCCTCTCTGTCTCCATGATGTCAGGCCCCCTTCCCCCGCTCTGTCTCCATAATGTCAGGGCCACTTCCCCCGCTCTGTCTCCATGGTGTCTGTCTCCCTTCCCCGCTCTTTCTTCATGTTGTCAGCTCCACTTCCCCGTCTGTCTTCATGGTCTCAGGCCTCCTTCCCCGGCTCTGTCTCCGTGGTGTCAGGCCACCTTCCCCGCTCTGTCTCCATGGTGTCAGGTCCCCTTCCCCGTCTGTCTCCATGGTGTCAGGACCCCATCCCTTGCTCTGTCTCCGCGGTGACTGTCCCCGCCCGCGCTCTGTCTCCCTGGTGTCAGGCCCCCTTCCCATGCTCTGTCTAAATGGTGTCATGCCCTTTTCCGGGCTCCGTCTCCTTGATGGCAGGCTCTCTTCCCCCTCTCTCTCCATGATGTCAGGCCACCGTCCCCCGCTCTGTCTCCCTGGTCTCAGGCCAACTTCACTCGCTCGGTCTCCATGGTTTCAGGCACCCTTCCCCAGCACTTTCTCCGTGGTGTAAGGCCCCATTCCCCCGCTTTCTCTCCGTTGTGCCAGGCACCCTTCCCCCTCTCTGTCTCCGTGGTGACACTCCCCGCCCACGCTCTGTCTCCGTGGCGTCAGGCCCCCTTCCCCCGCTCTGTCTCCGTGTTGTCAGGCCCCCTTCCCCAGCTCTGTCTCCATGGTGTCAGGTCCCCTTCCCCCGCATGGTCTCCATGGTGTCAGGACCCCTTCCTCCGCTCTGTCTCCATGGTGTCAGGCCCCCTTCTCCCGCTCTTTCTGCTTGGTTTCATGTACCCTTCCCCCGCTCTGTCTCCATGGTGTCAGGCCCCCTTCACCGTTCTGTCTCCATGGTTTCAGGCTCCCTTCCCCTGCTCTGTCTCCGTGGTGACTGTCCCCGCCCCCGCTCAGTGTTCAGGGTGTCAGGCCCTCTTCCCCGGCCCTGTCTCCTTGGTGTCAGGCCCACTTCCCGCTCTGTCTCCATGGTGTCAGGCCCCCTTCCCCGTCTGTCTCCATGGTGTCAGGCCCCCATCCCCCACTCTGTCTCCCTGGTGAAAGTCCCCTCCCCCGCTCTGTCTCCGTAGTGCCAAGCCCCCTTCCACGGCTCCGTCTCCGTGGCGTCAGGTACCCTTCCCCAGCTCTGTCTCCATGGTGTCAGGCCCCCTTGCCCGCTCTGTCTCCATGGTGTCAGTCCCCGACCCCCCTCTCTGTCTCCATGGTGTCAGGCCACCTTCCCCGCTCTGTCTCCATGGTGTCAGGCCACATTCCCCCGCTCTGTCTCCATGATGTCAGGCCCCCTTCCCCGCTCTGTCTCCATGGTGTCAGGCCCCCTTCCCCCGCTGTGTCTCCATGGTGTCAGGCCCACCTTTCCCGCTCTATCTCCGTGGTGCCAGGCAACCTTACCCCCGCTCTGTCTCCATGATGTCAGGCCACCTTTCCCCGCTCTGTCTCCATGGTGTCAGGCCCCATTCCCACGCTCTGTCTCCATGGTGTCAGGTGCCCATTCCCCGCTATGTCTCCATGTTGTCAGGCCCCCTTCCCCCGCTCTGTCTCCATGGTCTCAGGCCACCTCCCCGCTCTTTCTCCATTGTTTCAGGTACCCTTCCCCCGCTCTGTCTCCATGGTGCCAGGCCCCATTCCCCCATTTTGTCTTCATGGTCACAGGCCCCCTTCCCCCGCTCTTTCTGCATGGTGTCAGGCCCCCTTCACCCGCTCTGTCTCCATGGTGTCAGGCCCCCTTGCCACGCTCTGTCTCAATGGTGTCAGGTCCCCTTCTCCCGCTCTGTCTCCAAGGTGTCAGGCCCCCTTCCCCCGCTCTATCCCCTTGTTGTCAGGCCCACTTCCCCCGCTCTGTCTCCAAGGTGTCAGGCTCCCTTCCCCCGCTCGGTCTCCATGGTGTCTGGCCCCCTTGCCCGCTCTTTCTCCATGTTATCAGGTACCCTTCCCGTCTGTCTTCATGGTGTCAGGCCCCCTTCCCCGCTCTGTCTCCATGGTGTCAGGTCCCCTTCCCCGTCTCTCTCCATGGTGTCAGGCACCCATCCCCCGCTCAGTCTCCGTGGTGTCAAGCCCACTTCCCCCGCTCCGTCTCCTTGGTGACTGGCACACTTCCCCAGCTCTGTCTCCATGGTGTCAGGACCCCTTCCCCCGCTATGTCTCCATGATGTCAGGCCCCCATCCCCCGTTCTGTCTCCATGTTGTCAGGCCCCCTTCCCCCGCTCTGTCTCCATGGTGTCAGGTCCCCTTCCCCCGCTCTGTCTCCATAATGTCAGGCCCCCTTCCCCCGCTCTGTCTCCCTGTTGTCAGTCCCCCTTCCCCCGCTCTGTCTCCGTGGTGACAGGCCCCCTTCCACGCTCTGTCTCCATGATGTCAGGCCCCCTTCCCCCGCTCTGTCTCCATGATTTCAGGTCCCCTTCCCACGCCCTGTCTCCATGGTGTCAGGTCCACTTCCCCCGCTACGTCTCCATGGTGTCAGGCCCCCTTCCCCCGCTCTGACTCCATGGTCTCAGGCCCCCTCTCCGCTCTTTCTCCATGGTTTCAGGTCCCCTTCTCCCGCTCTGTCTCCATGGTGTCAGGCCCCCGTCCACCGCTCTGTCTTCATGGTCTCAGGCCCCCTTCCCCCACTCTTTCTGCATGGTGTCAGGTCACCTTAACCCGCTCTGTCTCCATCATGTCAGGTTCCCTTACCCCGCTCTGTCTCCATGGTGTCAGGCAACCTTCCCCTGCATTGTCTCCCTGGTGTCAGGCCCCCTTCACCGTTCTGTCTCCATGGTTTCAGGCTCCCTTCCCCTGCTCTGCCTCCGTGGTGACTGTCCCTGCCCCCGCTCGGTCTTCATGGTGTCAGGCCCTCTTCCCCGGCCCTGTCTCCATGGTGTCAGGCCACATTCCCCCGCTCTGTCTCCATGATGTCAGGCCCCCTTCCCCGCTCTGTCTCCATGGTGTCAGGCCCCCTTCCCCCGCTGTGTCTCCATGGTGTCAAGCCCACCTTTCCCGCTCTATCTCCGTGGTGCCAGGCCACCTTACCCCCGCTCTGTCTCCATGATGTCAGGCCACCTTTCCCCGCTCTGTCTCCATGGTGTCAGGCCCCATTCCCACGCTCTGTCTCCATGGTGTCAGGTGCCCATTCCCCGCTATGTCTCCATGTTGTCAGGCCCCCTTCCCCCGCTCTGTCTCCATGGTCTCAGGCCCCCTCCCCGCTCTTTCTCCATTGTTTCAGGTACCCTTCCCCCGCTCTGTCTCCATGGTGCCAGGCCCCATTCCCCCATTTTGTCTTCATGGTCACAGGCCCCCTTCCCCCGCTCTTTCTGCATGGTGTCAGGCCCCCTTCACCCGCTCTGTCTCCATGGTGTCAGGCCCCCTTCCCCCGCTCTATCCCCTTGTTGTCAGGCCCACTTCCCCCGCTCTGTCTCCAAGGTGTCAGGCTCCCTTCCCCCGCTCGGTCTCCATGGTGTCTGGCCCCCTTGCCCGCTCTTTCTCCATGTTATCAGGTCCCCTTCCCGTCTGTCTTCATGGTGTCAGGCCCCCTTCCCCGCTCTGTCTCCATGGTGTCAGGTCCCCTTCCCCGTCTCTCTCCATGGTGTCAGGCACCCATCCCCTGCTCAGTCTCCGTGGTGTCAAGCCCACTTCCCCCGCTCCGTCTCCTTGGTGACTGGCACACTTCCCCAGCTCTGTCTCCATGGTGTCAGGACCCCTTCCCCCGTTCTGTCTCCATGTTGTCAGGCCCCCTTCCCTCGCTCTGTCTCCATGGTGTCAGGTCCCCTTCCCCCGCTCTGTCTCCATAATGTCAGGCCCCCTTCCCCCGCTCTGTCTCCCTGTTGTCAGTCCCCCTTCCCCCGCTCTGTCTCCGTGGTGACAGGCCCCCTTCCACGCTCTGTCTCCATGATGTCAGGCCCCCTTCCCCCGCTCTGTCTCCATGATTTCAGGTCCCCTTCCCACGCCCAGTCTCCATGGTGTCAGGTCCACTTCCCCCGTTACGTCTCCATGGTGTCAGGCCCCCTTCCCCCGCTCTGACTCCATGGTCTCAGGCCCCCTCTCCGCTCTTTCTCCATGGTTTCAGGTCCCCTTCCCCCGCTCTGTCTCCATGGTGTCAGGCCCCCGTCCACCGCTCTGTCTTCATGGTCTCAGGCCCCCTTCCCCCACTCTTTCTGCATGGTGTCAGGTCACCTTAACCCGCTCTGTCTCCATCATGTCAGGTTCCCTTACCCCGCTCTGTCTCCATGGTGTCAGGCAACCTTGCCCTGCATTGTCTCCCTGGTGTCAGGCCCCCTTCACCGTTCTGTCTCCATGGTTTCAGGCTCCCTTCCCCTGCTCTGCCTCCGTGGTGACTGTCCCTGCCCCCGCTCGGTCTTCATGGTGTCAGGCCCTCTTCCCCGGCCCTGTCTCCGTGGTGTCCGGCCCCCTTCCCCGCTCTGGCTCCATGGCGTCAGGCGCCCTTCCCCGTCTGTCTCCATGGTGTCAGGCCCCCATCCCACGCTCCGTCTCCGTGGTGAATGTCCCTTCCGCCGCTCTGTCTCCGTGGTGTCAAGCCCCCTTCCATGGCTCCATCTCCGTGGTGTCAGGCACCCTTCCCCAGCTCTGTCTCCATGGTGTCAGGACCCCTTCCCCCGCTATATCTCCATGACGTCAGGCCCCCTTCCCCCGTTCTGTCTCCATGGTGTCAGGCCCCCTTTCCCCGCTCTGTCTCCATGGTGTAAGGTCCCCTTCCCCTGCTCTGTCTCCATAATATCAGGCCCACTTCCCCCACTCTGTCTCATTGGTGTCAGACCTGCTTCCCCCGCTCTGTCTCCATGGTGTCAGGCCCCCTTCCCCCGCTCATTCTCCATGGTGTCAGGTCCCCTTCCCCCGCTCTGTCTCCATCGTGTCAGGCTCCCTTCCCCCGCTCTGTCTCTTAGGTGTCAGGCCCCCTTCACCCGCTCTGTCTCCATTGTGTCAGGCCACCTTCCTCCGCTCTGTCTCCGTAGTGACAGGCCCCGTCCCCACTCTGTCTCCATGGTGTCAGGTCCACTTCCCCCGCTACGTCTCCATGGTGTCAGGCCCCCTTCCCCCGCTCTGACTCCATGGTCTCAGGCCCCCTCTCCGCTCTTTCTCCATGGTTTCAGATCCCCTTCCCCCGCTCTGTCTCCATGGTGTCAGGCCACCTTCCTCCGCTCTGTCTCCATAGTGACAGTCCCCGTCCCCGCTCTGTCTCCATGGTGTCAGGCCCCCTTCCACAGCACTGTCTCCGTGTTGTAAGGCCGCCTTCCCCCGCTCTGTCTCCATTGTGTCAGGCCCCCTTCCCCCGCTCTGACTCCGTGGTGACTGTCCCCGCCCCCGCACTGTCTCCGTAGTGACAGTCCCTCTTCCCCGCTCTGTCTCCATGAGGTCAGGACCACTTCCTGCGCTCTGTCTACATGGTGTCAGGCCCCCTTACCCCGCTCTGTCTCAGTGGTGTCAGGCTCCCTTCCCCCGCTCTGTCTCCGTGGTGTCAGGCCACCTTCCCCGGTTTTTCTCCGTTGTTTCATGCCCCCTTCCCCCTATCTGTCTCCATGGTGTCAGGCCCCCTTCCACAGCACTGTCTCCGTGTTGTAAGGCCGTCTTCCCCCGCTCTGTCTCCGTTGTGTCAGGCCCCCTTCCCCCGCTCTGACTCCGTGGTGACTGTCCCCGCCCCCGCACTGTCTCCGTAGTGACAGTCCCTCTTCCCCGCTCTGTCTCCATGAGGTCAGGACCACTTCCTGCGCTCTGTCTGCATGGTGTCAGGCCCCCTTCCCCCGCTCTGTCTCAGTGGTGTCAGGCTCCCTTCCCCCGCTCTGTCTCCATGGTATCAGGCCCCCTTCCCCCGCTCTGTCTCCATGGTGTCATGCCCCCTTCCCCCGCTCTGTCTCCAGGGTGTCAGGCCCCCTTCCCCCGCTCTGTCTCCATGGTGTCAGGCCCCCTTCCCCCGCTCTTTCTCCTTGGTTTCAGGTCCCCTTCCTCCGCTCTGTCTCCATGGTGTCAGGCCCCCTTCACCATTCTGTCTCCATGATTTCAGGCCCCCTTCCCCCGCTCTTTCTCCATGGTGTCAGGCCCACTTCACCACTCTTTCTCAATGGTGTCAGATCCCCTTCCCCCGCTCTGTCTCCATGATTTCAGGTCCACTTCCCACGCTCTGTCTCCATGGTGTCAGGCCCCCTTCCCCCACTCTTTCTGCATGGTGTCAGCTCAACTTACCCCGCTCTGTCTCCATCATGTCATGTTCCCTTACCCCGCTCTGTCTCCATGGTGTCAGGCAACCATCCCCTGCATTGTCTCCATGGTGTCAGTCCCCCTTTACCGTTCTGTCTCCATGGTTTCAGGCTCCCATCCCCTGCTCTGCCTCCGTGGTGACTGTCCCTGCCCCCGCTCTGTCTTCATGTTGTCAGGCCCTCTTCCCCGGCCCTGTCTCCGTGGTGTCAGGCCCCCTTCCCTGCTCTGTCTCCATGGCGTCAGGCCCCCTTCCCCGTCTGTCTCCATGGTGTCTGGCCCCCATCCCACGCTCCGTCTCCGTGGTGAATGTCCCTTCCGCCGCTCTGTCTCCGTGGTGTCAGGCACCCTTCCCCAGCTCTGTCTCCATGGTGTCAGGACCCCTTCCCCCGCTATATCTCCATGACGTCAGGCCCCCTTCCCCCGTTCTGTCTCCATGGTGTCAGGCCCCCTTTCCCCGCTCTGTCTCCATGGTGTAAGGTCCCCATCCCCTGCTCTGTCTCCATAATATCAGGCCCACTTCCCCCACTCTGTCTCATTGGTGTCAGGCCACCTTCCCCGGTTTTTCTCCGTTGTTTCATGCCCCCTTCCCCCTATCTGTCTCCATGGTGTCAGGCCCCCTTCCCCCGCTCTGTCTCCATGGTGTCATGCCCCCTTCCCCCGCTCTGTCTCCATGGTGTCAGGTCCCCTTCCTCCGCTCTGTCTCCATGGTGTCAGGCCCCCTTCACCATTCTGTCTCCATGATTTCAGGCCCACTTCCACCGCTCTGTCTCCATGGTGTCAGGCCCCCTCCCCGCTCATTCTCCATGGTTTCCGGTCCCCTTCCCCCGCTCTGTCTCCATTGTGTCAGGCCCCCGTCCCCCGCTCTTTCTCCATGGTGTCAGGCCCACTTCACCGCTCTTTCTCAATGGTGCCAGATCCCCTTCCCCCGCTCTGTCTCCATGGTGTCAGGCCCCCGTCCCCCGCTCTGTCTCCATGGGCTCAGGCCCCCTTCCCCCGCTCTTTCTCCATCGTGTCAGGCTCCCTTCACCCGCTCTGTCTCTTTGGTGTCTGTCCACGCCCCCGCTTGTCTTCATGGTGTCACGCCCCCTACCCCGGCTCTGTCTCTGAGGTGTCACGCCCCTCTCACCCGCTCTGTCTCCGTGGTGGCATTCCCCGCTCCCGATCTGTCTCCGTGGCATCAGGCCCCCATCCGCCGCTCTGTCTCCGTGGTGTCAGGTCCCGTTCCCCCGCTCTGTCTCCATGGTGTCAGGCAACTATCCCACGCAGTGTCTCCTTGGTTTCAGGTTCCCTTCCCCCGCTCTGTCTCCATGGTGTCAGGCCCCCGTCCCCCGCTCTGTCTCCATGGGCTCAGGCCCCCTTCCCCCGCTCTTTCTCCATCGTGTCAGGCTCCCTTCCCCCGCTCTGTCTCTTTGGTGTCTGTCCACGCCCCCGCTTGTCTTCATGGTGTCACGCCCCCTACCCCGGCTCTGTCTGTGAGGTGTCAGGCCCCTCTCACCCGCTCTGTCTCCGTGGTGACATTCCCCGCTCCCGATCTGTCTCCATGGCATCAGGCCCCCATCCGCCGCTCTGTCTCCATAGTGTCAGGCCCCCATCCCACGCTCCGTCTCCGTGGTGAATGTCCCCTCCCCCGCTCTGTCTCCGTGGTGTCAAGCCCCCTTCCATGGCTCCGTCTCCGTGGTGTCAGGCACCCTTCCCCAGCTCTGTCTCCATGGTGTCACGACCCCTTCCCCCGCTATATCTCCATGATGTCAGGCCCCCTTCCCCCTTTCTGTCTCCATGGTGTCAGGCCACCTTCCCCTGCCCTGTCTCCGTGGTGTCAGGCCTTCTTGTCCGCTCTGTCTCTATGGTGACAAGCCCCCTTCCCCGCTCTGTCTCCATGGTGTCAGGCCCCCTTCCCCCGCTCTGTCGCCATGGTGTCAGGCCCCCTCCCCCCGCTCTGTCTCCATGGTGACAAGACCCCTACCCCGCTCAGTCTCCACTGTGTCAGACCCCCTACCCCCGCTCTGTCTCCATGGTGTCAGGTCCCCTTCCCCGCTCTGTCTCCATGGTATCAGGCCCCCTTCCCCCGCTCTGTCTCCATGGTGTCAGGCCCCCATTTCCCGCTCTGTCTCCGTGGTGCCAGGCCCCCTTCCCCCGCTCTGTCTCCATGATGTCAGGCCCCCTTCCCCCGCTATGTCTCCATGATGTCAGGCCCCCTTCCCACGCTCTGTCTCCATGGTGTCAGGTCCCCTTCCCCCGCTATGTCCCAATGGTGTCAGGCCCCCTTCCCCCGCGCCGTCCCCATGGTCTCAGGCCCCCTCCCCGCTCTTTCTCCATGGTTTCAGGTCCCCTTCCCGCGCACTGTCTCCAGGATGTCAGGCCCCAGTCTCCCGCTCAGTCTCCCTGGTCTCAGGCCCCCTTCCCCCGCTCTTTCTCCACGGCTTCAGGTCCCCTTCCCCCGCTCTGTCTCCATCGTGTCAGGCTCCCTTCCCCCGCTCTGTCTCTTTGGTGACTGTCCACGCCCCCGCATGTCTTCATGTTGTCAGGCCCCCTTCCCCGGCTCTGTCTCCGAGGTGTCAGGCCCCCTTCCCACGCTCTGTCTCCATGGTGTCAGGTCCCCTTCCCCCGTTATGTCTCCATGGTGTCAGGCCCCCTTCCCCCGCTCTGTCTCCGTGGTGACTGTCCCCGCCCCCGCACTGTCTCCGTAGTCACAGTCCCTCTTCCCCGCTCTGTCTCCATGAGGTCAGGAACACTTCCCCAGCTCTGTCTCCTTGGTGTCAGGACCCCTTCCCCCGCTATATCTCCATGACGTCAGGCCCCCTTCCCCCGTTCTGTCTCCATGGTGTCAGGCCCCCTTTCCCCGCTCTGTCTCCATGGCGTAAGGTCCCCTTCCCCTGCTCTGTCTCCATAATATCAGGCCCACTTCCCCCACTCTGTCTCATTGGTGTCAGGCCTCCTTCCCCCGCTCTGTCTCCATGGTGTCAGGCCCCCTTCCCCCGCTCTGTCTCCATGGTGTCAGGCCCCCTCCCCCCGCTCTGTCACCATGGTGACAAGCCCCCTTCCCCGCTCAGTCTCCATTGTGTCAGACCCCCTACCCCCGCTCTGTCTCCATGGTGTCAGGCCCCCTTCCCCGCTCTGTCTCCATGGTGACAAGCCCCCTTCCCCGCTCTGTCTCCATGGTGTCTGGCCCCCCTCCCCCGCTCTGTCTCCATGGTGTCAGGCCCCCTTCCCCGCTCTGTCTCCATGGTGTCTGGCCCCCTTCCCCCGCTCTGTCTCCATGGTGTCAGGCCCCCATTTCCCGCTCTGTCTCCGTGGTGCCAGGCCCCCTTCCCCCGCTCTGTCTCCATGATGTCAGGCCCCCTTCCCCCGCTATGTCTCCATGATGTCAGGCCCCCTTCCCACGCTCTGTCCCCATGGTGTCAGGTCCCCTTCCCCCGCTATGTCCCAATGGTGTCAGGCCCCCTTCCCCCGCTCCGTCCCCATGGTCTCAGGTCCCCTCCCCGCTCTTTCTCCATGGTTTCAGGTCCCCTTCCCGCGCACTGTCTCCAGGATGTCAGTCCCCTGTCTCCCGCTCAGTCTCCCTGGTCTCAGGCCCCCTTCCCCCGCTCTTTCTCCATGGCGTCAGGTTCCCTTCCCCCGCTCTGTCTACATCGTGTCAGGCTCCCTTGCCCCTCTCTGTCTCTTTGGTGACTGTCCATGCCCCCGCATGTCTTCATGTTGTCAGGCCCCCTTCCCCGGCTCTGTCTCTGAGGTGTCAGGCCCCCTTTCCCCGCTCTGTCTCCGTGGTGACATTCCCCGCTCCCGATCTGTCTCCGTGGCATCAGGCCCCCTTCCCCCGCTCTTTCTCCGTGGTGTCAGGCCCCCTTCCCCAGCTCTGTCTCCATGGTGTAAGGTCCCCTTCTCCCGCTCTGTCTCCATGGTGTCAGGCAACTATCCCCCGCATTGTCTCCTTGGTTTCAGGTTCCCTTCCCCCGCTCTGTCTCCATGGTGTCAGGCCCCCTTCCCTGTCTGTCTCCATGGTGTCAGGCCCCCATCCCACGCTCCGTCTCCGTGGTGAATGTCCCTTCCGCCGCTCTGTCTCCGTGGTGTCACGCCCCCTTCCATGGCTCCATCTCCGTGGTGTCAGGCACCCTTCCCCAGCTCTGTCTCCATGGTGTCTGGCCCCCATCCCACGCTCCGTCTCCGTGGTGAATGTCCCTTCCGCCGCTCTGTCTCCGTGGTGTCAAGCCACCTTCCATGGCTCCATCTCCGTGGTGTCAGGCACCCTTCCCCAGCTCTGTCTCCATGGTGTCAGGACCCCTTCCCCCGCTATATCTCCATGACGTCAGGCCCCCTTCCCCCGTTCTGTCTCCATGGTGTCAGGCCCCCTTTCCCCGCTCTGTCTCCATGGTGTAAGGTCCCCATCCCCTGCTCTGTCTCCATAATATCAGGCCCACTTCCCCCACTCTGTCTCATTGGTGTCAGGCCACCTTCCCCGGTTTTTCTCCGTTGTTTCATGCCCCCTTCCCCCTATCTGTCTCCATGGTGTCAGGCCCCCTTCCCCCGCTCTGTCTCCATGGTGTCAGGCCCCCTTCCCCCGCTCTGTCTCCATGATGTCATGCCCCCTTCCCCCGCTCTGTCTCCATGGTGTCAGGCCCCCTTCTCCCGCTCTTTCTCCTTGGTTTCAGGTCCCCTTCCTCCGCTCTGTCTCCATGGTGTCAGGCCCCCTTCACCATTCTGTCTCCATGATTTCAGGCCCACTTCCCCCGCTCTGTCTCCATGGTGTCAGGCCCCCTCCCCGCTCATTCTCCATGGTTTCCGGTCCCCTTCCCCCGCTCTGTCTCCATTGTGTCAGGCCCCCGTCCCCCGCTCTTTCTCCATGGTGTCAGGCCCACTTCACCGCTCTTTCTCAATGGTGCCAGATCCCCTTCCCCCGCTCTGTCTCCATGGTGTCAGGCCCCCGTCCCCGCTCTGTCTCCATGGTGTCAGGCCCCCTTCCACAGCACTGTCTCCGTGTTGTAAGGCCGTCTTCCCCCGCTCTGTCTCCGTTATGTCAGGCCCCCTTCCCCCGCTCTGACTCCGTGGTGACTGTCCCCGCCCCCGCACTGTCTCCGTAGTGACAGTCCCTCTTCCCCGCTCTGTCTCCATGGTGTCAGGCCCCCTTCCCCCGCTCTGTCTCCATGGTGTCAGGCCCCCTTCTCCCGCTCTTTCTCCTTGTTTTCAGGTTCCCTTCCTCCGCTGTGTCTCCATGGTGTCAGGCCCCCTTCACCATTCTGTCTCCATGATTTCAGGCCCCCTTCCCCCGCTCTGTCTCCATGGTGTCAGGCCCCCTCCCCGCTCATTCTCCATGGTTTCCGGTCCCCGTCCCCCGCTCTGTCTCCATTGTGTCAGGCCCCCTACCCCCGTTCTGTCTTCATGGTCTCAGGCCCCCTTCCCCCGCTCTTTCGCCATGGTGTCAGGCCCACTTCACCGCTCTTTCTCAATGGTGTCAGATCCCCTTCCCCCGCTCTGTCTCCATGGTGTCAGGCCCCCGTCCCCCGCTCTGTCTCCATGGCCTCAGGCCCCCTTCCCCCGCTCTTTCTCCATCGTGTCAGGCTCCCTTCCCCCTCTCTGTCTCTTTGGTGTCTGTCCACGCCCCCGCTTGTCTTCATGGTGTCACGCCCCCTACCCCGGCTCTGTCTCTGAGGTGTCAGGCCCCTCTCACCCGCTCTGTCTCCATGGTGTCAGGCACCCTACCCCAGCTCTGTCTCCATGGTGTCAGGTCCCGTTCCCCCGCTCTGTCTCCATGGTGTCAGGCAACTATCCCACGCAGTGTCTCCTTGGTTTCAGGTTCCCTTCCCCCGCACTGTCTCCATAGTGTCAGGCCCCCATCCCACGCTCCGTCTCCGTGGTGAATGTCCCCTCCCCCGCTCTGTCTCCGTGGTGTCAAGCCCCCTTCCATGGCTCCGTCTCCGTGGTGTCAGGCACCCTTCCCCAGCTCTGTCTCCATAGTGTCACGACCACTTCCCCCGCTATATCTCCATGATGTCAGGCCCCCTTCCCCCTTTCTGTCTCCATGGTGTCAGGCCCCCTTCCCCCACTCTGTCTCCATGGTGTCAGGTCCCCTTCCCCTGCTCTGTCTCCATAATATCAGGCCCACGTCCCCCGCTCTGTCTCCATGGTGTCAGGCACCCTCCTCCTGCTCTGTCTCCAGGGTGTCAGGCCCCCTTCCCCTGCCCTGTCTCCGTGGTGTCAGGCCTTCTTGTCCGCTCTGTCTCCATAGTGACAAGCCGCCTTCCCCGCTCTGTCTCCATGGTGTCAGGCCCCCTTCCCCAGCTCTGTCTCCATGGTGTCAGGCCCCATTCCCCCGCTCTGTCTCCATGGTGACAAGACCCCTTCCCCGCTCAGTCTCCATTGTGTCAGACACCCTACCCCCGCTCTGTCTCCATGGTGTCAGGCCCCCTTCCCGGCTCTGTCTCCATGGTGTCAGGCCCACTTACCCCGCTCTGTCTCCATGGTGTCAGGCCCCCATTTCCCTCTCCGTCACCGTGGTGCCAGGCCCCCTTCCCCCGCTCTGTCTCCATGATGTCTGGCCCCCTTCCCCTGCCCTGTCTCCGTTGTGTCAGGCCCCCTTGTCCGCTCTGTCTCCATGGTGACAAGCCCCATTCCCCGCTCTGTCTCCATGGTGTCAGGCCCCCCTCCCGCGCTCTGTCTCCATGGTGTCAGGCCCCCTTCCCCGCTCTGTCTCCATGGTGTCTGGTCCCCTTCCCCCGCTCTGTCTCCATGGTGTCAGGCCCCCATTTCCCGCTCTGTCTCCGTGGTGCCAGGCCCCCTTCCCCCGCTCTGTCTCCATGATGTCAGGCCCCCTTCCCCCGCTATGTCTCAATGATGTCAGGCCCCCTTCCCACGCTCTGTCTCCATGGTGTCAGGTCCCCTTCCCCCGCTCCGTCCCCATGGTCTCAGGCCCCCTCCCCGCTCTTTCTCCATGGTTTCAGGTCCCCTTCCCGCGCACTGTCTCCAGGATGTCAGGCCCCAGTCTCCCGCTCAGTCTCCCTGGTCTCAGGCCCCCTTCCCCCGCTCTTTCTCCATGGCGTCAGGTCCCCTTCCCCCGCTCTGTCTCCATCGTGTCAGGCTCCCTTCCCCCGCTCTGTCTCTTTGGTGACTGTCCACGCCCCCGCATGTCTTCATGTTGTCAGGCCCCCTTCCCCGGCTCTGTCTCTGAGGTGTCAGGCCCCCTTCCCACGCTCTGTCTCCATGCTGTCAGGTCCCCTTCCCCCGTTAGGTCTCCATGGTGTCAGGCCCCCTTCCCCCGCTCTGTCTCCATTGTGTCAGGCCACCTTCCTGCGCTCAGTCTCCGTAGTGACAGTCCCCGTCCCCGCTCTGTCTCCATGGTGTCAGGCCCCCTTCCACAGCACTGTCTCCGTGTTGTAAGGCCGCCATCCCCCGCTCTGTCTCCGTTGTGTCAGGCAACCTTCCCCCGCTCTGTCTCCGTGGTGACTGTCCCCGCCCCCGCACTGTCTCCGTAGTCACAGTCCATCTTCCCCGCTCTGTCTCCATGAGGTCAGGAACACTTCCTTCGCTCTGTCTCCATGGTGTCAGGCCCCCTTCCCCCGCTCTGTCTCCGTGGTGTCAGGCTCCCTTCCCCCGCTCTGTCTTCGTGGTGTCAGGCCACCTTCCCCGGTCTGTCTCCGTTGTGTCAGGCCCCCTTCCCCCTCTCTGTCTCCATGGTGTCAGGCCCCCTTCCCCCGCTCTGTCTCCATGGTGTCAGGCCCCCTTACCCCGCTCTGTCTCCATGGTGTCTGGCCCCCTTCTCCCGCTCTTTCTCCTTGGTTTCAGGTTCCCTTCCTCCGCTCTGTCTCCATGGTGTCAGGCTCCCTTCACCATTCTGTCTCCATGGTTTCAGGATCACTTCCCCCGCTCTGTCTCCGTGTTGACTGTCCCCGCCCCCGCTCTGTCTTCATGGTGTCAGGCCCCCATCCCCGCTCTGTCTCCATGGTGTCAGGCCCCCTTCCCTCGCTCTGTCTCCATGGTCTCAGGCCCCCTCCCCGCTCATTCTCCATGGATTCCGGTCCCCCTCCCCCGCTCTGTCTCCATTGTGTCAGGCCCCCTTCCCCCGTTCTGTCTTCATGGTCTCAGGCACCCTTCCCCCGCTCTTTCTCCATGGTGTCAGGCCCACTTCACCGCTCTTTCTCAATGGTGTCAGATCCCCTTCGCCCGCTCTGTCTCCATGGTGTCAGGTCTCCGTCCCCCGCTCTGTCTCCATGGCTTCAGGCCCCCTTCCCCCGCTCTTTCTCCATGGTGTCAGGTCCCCTTCCCCAGCACTGTCTCCATCGTGTCAGGTTCCCTTCCTCCGCTCTGTCTCTTTGGTGTCTGTCCACGCCCCCGCTTGTCTTCATGGTGTCACGCCCCCTTCCCCGGCTCTGTCTCTGAGGTGTCAGGCCCCCTTCCCCCGCTCTGTCTCCGTGGTGACATTCCCCGCTCCCGATCTGTCTCCGTGGCGTCAGGCCCCCTTCCCCCGCTCTGTCTCCGTGGTGTCAGGCCCCCTTTCCCAGCTCTGTCTCCATGGTGTAAGGTCCCCTTCCCCCGCTCTGTCTCCATGGTGTCAGGCAACTATCCCCCGCATTGTCTCCTTGGGTTCAGGTTCCCTTCCCCCGCTCTGTCTCCATGGTGTCAGGCCCCCTTCCCCGTCTGTCTCCATGGTGTCAGGCCCCCATCCCACGCTCCGTCTCCGTGGTGAATGTCCCTTCCGCCGCTCTGTCTCCGTGGTGTCAAGCCCCCTTCCATGGCTCCATCTCCGTGGTGTCAGGCACCCTTCCCCAGCTCTGTCTCCATGGTGTCAGGACCCCTTCCCCCGCTGTATCTCCATGACGTCAGGCCCCCTTCCCCCGTTCTGTCTCCATGGTGTCAGGCCCCCTTTCCCCGCTCTGTCTCCATGGTGTCAGGCCCCCTTATCCCGCTCTTTCTCCATGGTGTCAGGTCCCCTTCCCCCGCTCTGTCTCCATCGTGTCAGGCTCCCTTCCCCCTCTCTGTCTTTTTGGTGACTGTCCACGCCCCCGCATGTCTTCATGTTGTCAGACCCCCTTCCACGGCTCTGTCTCTGAGGTGTCAGGCCCCCTTCCCACGCTCTGTCTCCATGGTGTCAGGTCCCCTTCCCCCGCTATGTCTCCATGGTGTCAGGCCCCCTTCCCCCGCTCTGTCTCCATTGGGTCAGGCCACCTTCCTCCGCTCTGTCTCCGTAGTGACAGTCCCCGTACCCGCTCTGTCTCCATGGTGTCAGGCCCCCTTCCACAGCACTGTCTCTGTGTTGTAAGGCCCCCTTCCCCCGCTCTGACTCCGTGGTGACTGTCCCCGCCCCCGCACTGTCTCCGTAGTGACAGTCCCTCTTCCCCACTCTGTCTCCATGGTTTCAGGCCCCCTTCCCCCGCTCTGTCTCCAAGGTGTCAGGGCCCCTTCTCCCGCTCTTTCTCCTTGGTTTCAGCTTCCCTTCCTCCGCTCTGTCTCCATGGTGTCAGGCCCCCTTCACCATTCTGTCTCCATGATTTCAGGCCCCCTTCCCCCGCTCTGTCTCCATGGTGTCAGGGCCCCTCCCCGCTCATTCTCCATGGTTTCCGGTCCCCGTCCCCCGCTCTGTCTCCATTGTATCAGGCCCCCTTCCCCCGTTCTGTCTTCATGGTCTCAGGCCCCCTTCCCCCGCCCTTTCGCCATGGTGTCGGGCCCACTTCACCGCTCTTTCTCAATGGTGTCAGATCCCCTTCCCCCGCTCTGTCTCCATGGTGTCAGGCAACTATCCCACGCAGTGTCTCCTTGGTTTCAGGTTCCCTTCCCCCGTACTGTCTCCATAGTGTCAGGTCCCCATCCCACGCTCCGTCTCCGTGGTGAATGTCCCCTCCCCCGCTCTGTCTCCGTGGTGTCAAGCCCCCTTCCATGGCTCCGTCTCCGTGGTGTCAGGCACCCTTCCCCATCTCTGTCTAAATGGTGTCACGACCCCTTCCCCCGCTATGTCTCCATGATGTCAGGCCCCCTTCCCCCTTTCTGTCTCCATGGTGTCAGGCCCCCTTCCCCCGCTCTGTCTCCATGGTGTCAGGTCCCCTTCCCCTGCTCTGTCTCCATAGTGTCAGGTCCATCTTCCCCGCTCTGTCTCCATGAGGTCAGGAACACTTCCTTCGCTCTGTCTCCATGGTGTCAGGCCCCCTTCCCCCGCTCTGTCTCCGTGGTGTCAGGCCACCTTCCCCGGTCTGTCTCCGTTGTGTCAGGCCCCCTTCCCCCTCTCTGTCTCCATGGTGTCAGGCCCCCTTCCCCCGCTCTGTCTCCATGGTGTCAGGCCCCCTTACCCCGCTCTGTCTCCATGGTGTCTGGCCCCCTTCTCCCGCTCTTTCTCCTTGGTTTCAGGTTCCCTTCCTCCGCTCTGTCTCCATGGTGTCAGGCTCCCTTCACCATTCTGTCTCCATGGTTTCAGGATCACTTCCCCCGCTCTGTCTCCGTGTTGACTGTCCCCGCCCCCGCTCAGTCTTCATGGTGTCAGGCCCCCTTCCCCGCTCTGTCTCCATGGTGTCAGGCCCCCTTCCCTCGCTCTGTCTCCATGGTCTCAGGCCCCCTCCCCGCTCATTCTCCATGGATTCCGGTCCCCCTCCCCCGCTCTGTCTCCATTGTGTCAGGCCCCCTTCCCCCGTTCTGTCTTCATGGTCTCAGGCACCCTTCCCCCGCTCTTTCTCCATGGTGTCAGGCCCACTTCACCGCTCTTTCTCAATGGTGTCAGATCCCCTTCGCCCGCTCTGTCTCCATGGTGTCAGGTCTCCGTCCCCCGCTCTGTCTCCATGGCTTCAGGCCCCCTTCCCCCGCTCTTTCTCCATGGTGTCAGGTCCCCTTCCCCAGCACTGTCTCCATCGTGTCAGGTTCCCTTCCTCCGCTCTGTCTCTTTGGTGTCTGTCCACGCCCCCGCTTGTCTTCATGGTGTCACGCCCCCTTCCCCGGCTCTGTCTCTGAGGTGTCAGGCCCCCTTCCCCCGCTCTGTCTCCGTGGTGACATTCCCCGCTCCCGATCTGTCTCCGTGGCGTCAGGCCCCCTTCCCCCGCTCTGTCTCCGTGGTGTCAGGCCCCCTTTCCCAGCTCTGTCTCCATGGTGTAAGGTCCCCTTCCCCCGCTCTGTCTCCATGGTGTCAGGCAACTATCCCCCGCATTGTCTCCTTGGGTTCAGGTTCCCTTCCCCCGCTCTGTCTCCATGGTGTCAGGCCCCCTTCCCCGTCTGTCTCCATGGTGTCAGGCCCCCATCCCACGCTCCGTCTCCGTGGTGAATGTCCCTTCCGCCGCTCTGTCTCCGTGGTGTCAAGCCCCCTTCCATGGCTCCATCTCCGTGGTGTCAGGCACCCTTCCCCAGCTCTGTCTCCATGGTGTCAGGACCCCTTCCCCCGCTGTATCTCCATGACGTCAGGCCCCCTTCCCCCGTTCTGTCTCCATGGTGTCAGGCCCCCTTTCCCCGCTCAGTCTCCATGGTGTCAGGCCCCCTTCCCCCGCTCTTTCTCCATGGTGTCAGGTCCCCTTCCCCCGCTCTGTCTCCATCGTGTCAGGCTCCCTTCCCCCGCTCTGTCTTTTTGGTGACTGTCCACGCCCCCGCATGTCTTCATGTTGTCAGGCCCCCTTCCACGGCTCTGTCTCTGAGGTGTCAGGCCCCCTTCCCACGCTCTGTCTCCATGGTGTCAGGTCCCCTTCCCCCGCTATGTCTCCATGGTGTCAGGCCCCCTTCACCCGCTCTGTCTCCATTGTGTCAGGCCACCTTCCTCCGCTCTGTCTCCGTAGTGACAGTCCCCGTACCCGCTCTGTCTCCATGGTGTCAGGCCCCCTTCCACAGCACTGTCTCTGTGTTGTAAGGCCCCCTTCCCCCGCTCTGACTCCGTGGTGACTGTCCCCGCCCCCGCACTGTCTCCGTTGTGACAGTCCCTCTTCCCCGCTCTGTCTCCATGGTTTCAGGCCCCCTTCCCCCGCTCTGTCTCCATGGTGTCAGGGCCCCTTCTCCCGCTCTTTCTCCTTGGTTTCAGCTTCCCTTCCTCCGCTCTGTCTCCATGGTGTCAGGCCCCCTTCACCATTCTGTCTCCATGATTTCAGGCCCCCTTCCCCCGCTCTGTCTCCATGGTGTCAGGGCCCCTCCCCGCTCATTCTCCATGGTTTCCGGTCCCCGTCCCCCGCTCTGTCTCCATTGTATCAGGCCCCTTTCCCCCGTTCTGTCTTCATGGTCTCAGGCCCCCTTCCCCCGCCCTTTCGCCATGGTGTCGGGCCCACTTCACCGCTCTTTCTCAATGGTGTCAGATCCCCTTCCCCCGCTCTGTCTCCATGGTGTCAGGCAACTATCCCACGCAGTGTCTCCTTGGTTTCAGGTTCCCTTCCCCCGCACTGTCTCCATAGTGTCAGGCCCCCATCCCACGCTCCGTCTCCGTGGTGAATGTCCCCTCCCCCGCTCTGTCTCCGTGGTGTCAAGCCCCCTTCCATGGCTCCGTCTCCGTGGTGTCAGGCACCCTTCCCCATCTCTGTCTAAATGGTGTCACGACCCCTTCCCCCGCTATGTCTCCATGATGTCAGGCCCCCTTCCCCCTTTCTGTCTCCATGGTGTCAGGCCCCCTTCCCCCGCTCTGTCTCCATAGTGTCAGGTCCCCTTCCCCTGCTCTGTCTCCATAATATCAGGCCCACGTCCCCCGCTCTGTCTCCATGGTGTCAGGCCCCTTGCCCGCTCTGTCTCCATGGTCTCAGGCCCCCTCCTCCCGCTCTGTCTCCATGGTGACAGGCCCCCTTCCCCTGCCCTGTCTCCTTGGTGTCAGGCCTTCTTGTCCGCTCTGTCACCATGGTGACAAGCCCCCTTCCCCGCTCTGTCTCCATGGTGTCAGGCCCCCTTCCCCCGCTCTGTCTCCATGGTGTCAGGCCCCCTCCCCCCGCTCTGTCTCCATGGTGACAAGCCCCCTTCCCCGCTCAGTCTCCATTGTGTCAGACCCCCTACCCCCGCTCTGTCTCCATGGTGTCAGGCCCCCTTCCCCGCTCTGTCTCCATGGTGTCAGGCCCCCTTCCCCCGCTCTGTCTCCATGGTGTCAGGCCCCCATTTCCCTCTCGGTCACCGTGGTGCCAGGCCCCCTTCCCCCGCTCTGTCTCCATGATGTCTGGCCCCCTTCCCCTGCCCTGTCTCCGTGGTGTCAGGACACCTTGTCCGCTCTGTCTCCATGGTGACAAGCCCCCTTCCCCGCTCTGTCTCCATGGTGTCAGGCCCCCCTCCCCCGCTCTGCCTCCATGGTGTCAGGCCCCCTTCCCCGCTCTGTCTCCATGGTGTCTGGCCCCCTTCCCCCGCTCTGTCTCCATGGTGTCAGGCCCCCATTTCCCGCTCTGTCTCCGTGGTGCCAGGCCCCCTTCCCCGCTCTGTCTCCATGATGTCAGGCCCACTTCCCCCGCTATGTCTCCATGATGTCAGGCCCCCTTCCCACGCTCTGTCTCCATGGTGTCAGGTCCCCTTCCCCCGCTATGTCCCCATGGTGTCAGGCCCCCTTCCCACGCTCCATCCCCATGGTCTCAGGCCCCCTCCCCGCTCTTTCTCCATGGCTTCAGGTCCCCTTCCCCCGCACTGTCTCCAGGATGTCAGGCCCCAGTCTCCCGCTCAGTCTCCCTGGTCTCAGGCCCCCTTCCCCCGCTCTTTCTCCATGGCGTCATAGAACATAGAACATAGAACATAGAAAAATACAGCACAGAACAGGCCCTTCGGCCCACGATGTTGTGCCGATCCTTTGTCCTCTGTCAAGGACAATTTAATCTATACCCCATCATTCTCCTTTATCCATATACCTATCTAAAAGCCGTTTGAAAGTCCCTAAAGTTTCTGACTCAACAACTTCCCCAGGCAAGGCATTCCATGCCCCGACCACTCTCTGGGTAAAGAACCTTCCCCTGACATCCCCCTTATATCTCCCACCCTTCACCTTAAATTTATGACCCCTTGTAACGCTTTGCTCCACCCGGGGAAAAAGTTTCTGACTGTCTACCCTATCTATTCCCCTGATCATCTTATAAACCTCTATCATGTCACCCCTCATCCTTCTCCGTTCTAATGAGAAGAGGCCTAGAATGTTCAGCCTTTCCTCGTAAGACTTATTCTCCATTCCAGGCAACATCCTGGTAAATCTCCTCTGCACCCTCTCCAAGGCTTCCACATCCTTCCTAAAATGAGGCGACCAGAACTGCACACAGTACTCCAAATGAGGCCTTACCAAGGTCCTGTACAGCTGCATCATCACCTCACGGCTCTTAAATTCAATCCCTCTGCTAATGAACGCTAACACCCCATATGCCTTCTTCACAGCCCTATCCACTTGAGTTGCAACTTTCAACGATCTATGCACATAGACCCCAAGGTCTCTCTGCTCCTCCACATGCCCAAGAACCCTACCGTTAACCCAGTATTTTGCATTCGTGTTTGTCCTTCCAAAATGGACGACCTCACACTTTTCAGGGTTAAACTCCATCTGCCACTTTTCAGCCCAGCACTGCAACATATCCAAGTCCCTTTGCAGACGACAATAGCCCTCCTCGGTATCCACAACTCCACCAACCTTTGTGTCATCTGCAAATTTACTGACCCACCCTTCGACTTCCTCATCCAAGTCGTTAATAAAAATCACAAACAGGAGAGGACCCAGAACTGATCCCTGTGGCACGCCACTGGTAACTGGGCTCCAGGCTGAGTATTTACCATCTAAGACCACTCTCTGCCTTCTATCAGTTAGCCAATTCTTAATCCAACTGGCCACATTCCCCACTATCCCATGCCTCCTGACTTTCTCCATAAGTCTACCATGGGGGACCTTATCAAATGCCTTACTAAAATCCATGTACACCACATCCACTGGTTTACCCTCATCCACTTGCTTGGTCACCTGCTCAAAGAATTCAATCAGGCTTGTGAGGCAAGACCTACCCCTCACAAAACCGTGCTGACTGTCCCGAATCAAGCAGTGTCTTTCCAGATGCTCAGAAATCCTATCCCTCAGCACCTTTTCCATCAACTTGCCTACCACCGAAGTAAGACTAACTGGCCTGTAATTCCCAGGGTTGTTCCTATTCCCTTTCTTGAACAGGGGCACAACATTTGCCACCCTCCAATCACCTGGTACCACCCCCGTCAACAGAGAAGATGAAAAGATCATTGCCAGCGGCTCTGCAATTTCATCCCTTGCTTCCCATAACATCCTTGGATATACCCCGTCAGGCCCGGGAGACTTGTCTATCTTCAAGTTATTCAAAAACCCCAACACATCTTCCCTCCTAACGAGCACTTCCTCGAGCTTACCAGTCTGTTTCACACCGTCCTCTTCAGTAATACACCCCTTCTCATTCGTAAATACCGAAGAGAAGTACTCATTCAAAACCTCACTTATCTCTTCCGGCTCAACACACAGTCTCCCGCTATTGTCCTTGACCGGACCTACGGTCCCCCTAGTCATCCTCATATTTCTGACATACGCGTAAAAGGCCTTGGGGTTTTCTTTTATCCTACCCGCCAAGCATTTTTCATGCCCTCTCTTAGCTCTCCTAATCCCTTTCTTCAGATCCTTCCTGGCCATCTTGTATCCCTCCAGAGCTATGCCTGTGCCCTTTTTCCTCAACCTTATATACGCATCCTTCTTCTTCCTAACAAGACTCTCAACCTCTCTTGTCAACCACGGTTCCCTCACATGACCATCCCTTCCCTGTCTGACAGGGACATGCTTATCAATGGCCCCTACTATCTGCTCCTTGAAAAAGTTCCACATTTCGACCGTGCCCTTCCCTGCCAGCATATGCTCCCAACTTATGCTCCTCAGTTCCTGCCTGACAGCATCATATCTACCCTTCCCCCAATTGTAAACCTTGCCCTGTTGCACATACCTATCCCTCTCCATTACCACAGTGAATGCTACAGAATTGTGATCACTATCTCCAAAGTGCTCGCCCACCAACAGCTCTATCACTTGCCCTGGTTCATTACCTAGTACCAAATCCAATATTGCCTCCCCTCTGGTCGGGCAGTCTACATACTGAGTCAGAAAAGCTTCCTGGACATACTGCACAAACACTACCCCATCCAAACTATTCGATCTAAAGAGTTGCCAATCAATATTTGGGAAGTTGAAATCCCCCATAATTACTACCCTGTGACTTCTGCTCCTTTCCAAAATCTGTTTCCCAATCTGCTCTTCCACCTCCCTGCTGCTATTGGGGGGCCGATAGAAAACTCCCATCAAGGTGACTGCTCCTTTCCTGTTCCTGACCTCAACCCACAGTGCCTCAGTCGGCAGATCCTCCTCGAAAATTCTTTCAGCAGTTGTTACACTATTTCTAACTAACAATGCCACCCCCCCACCTCTTTTACCACCATTCCTAATCTTATGAAAACATCTATAACCAGGTACCTCCAAGAACCATTCCTCCCCCTCACCTATCCACGTTTCAGTGATGGCCACAACATCGTAGTCCCAAGTGCCCATCCACGCCTTCAATTCACTCACCTTATTCCTGATGCTTCTTGCGTTGAAGTATACGCACTTTAACCTTTCTCCGTGCCCATCTGTCCTCTGCGACAGTGCTACCTTCCCCAATACCTCACTACACTCTTTGTCTTTCTGAGTGGACCCACTGGTCCCTGGACTACAAGTCCGGTTCCCATCCCCCTCCCAAACTAGTTTAAACCCTCCCGAACAGTACTAGCAAACCTCCCTCCCAGGATATTGGTGCCCCTCTGGTTCAGATGCAGCCCGTCCTGTTTGAACAGGTCCCATCTTCCCCAGAATGCAGTCCAATTATCCAAGAACTGGAAGCCCTCTCTCCTACACCATTCCTGCAGCCACGTGTTCAGCTGTGCTCTCTCCCTATTCCTAGCCTCAGTATCACGTGGCGCCGGCAACAAACCAGAGATAACAACTCTGTCCGTCCGAGCTTTCAGCTTCCAGCCTAACTCCCTAAACTCACTTCTAACATCTGTGCCACTCTTCCTTCCTACGTCGTTGGTGCCAATGTGCACCACGACCTCTGGCTGCTCCCCCTCCCCTTTAAGGATCCTGAAGACGCGATCACAAACATCACGGACCCTGGCACCAGGTAGGCAACAAACCATCCGTGCGTCTCGCTTGCGCCCACAGAACCGCCTGTCGGTACTCCTCACCATCGAGTCCCCGATGACTAGTGCTCTCCCATTCTCCCTCCTTCCCTTCTGAGCCACAGCTCCGCACCTTTAAAGAAAATACCTACCCAGGAGTCCTTGCTGCCGTCCAGCTTCCGGTTCCTCCCGCGCCAAAAGTAACTTGAACACAAGGAAAACAGTAAGTACAACTTTTAAAACACAGCTCCTGTTGCCTTCACTTACCCACCGAAGAGTCGCTACCTTCTCCTGCTGCTCCGCCGGGAAATGAGGCCGAGTCCACGGAGCTCCGCACCTTTAAAGAAAATACCTACCCAGGAGTCCTTGCTGCCGTCCAGCTTCCGGTTCCTCCCGCGCCAAAAGTAACTTGAACACAAGGAAAACAGTAAGTACAACTTTTAAAACACAGCTCCTGTTGCCTTCACTTACCCACCGAAGAGTCGCTACCTTCTCCTGCTGCTCTGCCACTTCCCCCGCTCTGGCTCCATCGTGTCAGGCTCCCTTCCCCCGCTCTGTCTCTTTGGTGTCTGTCCACGCCCCCGCATGTCTTAATGTTGTCAGGCCCCCTTCCCCGGCTCTGTCTCTGAGGTGTCAGGCCCCCTTCCCATGCTCTGTCTCCATGGTGTCAGGTCCCCTTCCCCCGTTATGTCTCCATGGTGTCAGGCCCCCTTCCCCCGCTCTGTCTCCATTGGGTCAGGCCACCTTCCTCCGCTCTGTCTCCGTAGTGACAGTCCCCGTCCCCGCTCTGTCTCCATGGTGTCAGGCCCCCTTCCACAGCACTGTCTCCGTGTTGTCAGGCCGCCTTCCCCCGCTCTGTCTCCGTTGTGTCAGGCCCCCTTCCCCCGCTCTGTCTCCGTGGTGACTGTCCTCGCCCCCGCACTGTCTCCGTAGTCACAGTCCCTCTTCCCCGCTCTGACTCAATGAGGTCAGGACCACTTCCTCCGCTCTGTCTCCATGGTGTCAGGCCCCCTTCCCCCGCTCTGTCTCCGTGGTGTCAGGCTCCCTTCCCCCGCTCTGTCTCCGTGGTGTCAGGCAACCTTCCCCGGTCTGTGTCCGTTGTGTCAGGCCCCCTTCCCCCTCTCTGTCTCCATGGTGTCAGGCCCCCTTCCCCCGCTCAGTCTCCATGCTGTCAGGCCCCCTTCCCCCGCTCTGTCTCCATGTTGTCTGGCCCCCTTCTCCCACTCTTTCTCCTTGGTTTCAGGTTCCCTTCCTCCGCTCTGTCTCCATGGTGTCAGGCTCCCTTCACCATTCTGTCTCCATGGTTTCAGGATCACTTCCCCCGCTCTGTCTCCGTGGTGACTGTCCCCGCCCCCGCTCGGTCTTCATGGTGACAGGCCCCCTTCTCCGGCCCTGTATCCGTGGTGTCAGGCCCGCTTCCCCGCTCTGTCTCCATGGTGTCAGGCCCCCTTCCCTCGCTCTGTCTCCATGGTCTCAGGCCGCCTCCCCGCTCATTCTCCATGGTTTCCGGTCCCCTTCCCCCGCTCTGTCTCTTTTGTGTCAGGCCCCCTTCCCCCTTTCTGTCTTCATGGTTTCAGGCACCCTTCCCCCGCTCTTTCTCCATGGTGTCAGGCCCACTTCACCACTCTTTCTCAATGGTGTCAGATCCCCTTCCCCCGCCCTGTCTCCATGGTGTCAGGCCCCCTTCCCCGCTCTGTCTCCATGGTGTCAGGCCCCCTTCCACAGCACTGTCTCCGTGTTGTCAGGCCGCCTTCCCCCGCTCTGTCTCCGTTGTGTCAGGCCCCCTTCCCCCGCTCTGTCTCCGTGGTGACTGTCCTCGCCCCCGCACTGTCTCCGTAGTCACAGTCCCTCTTCCCCGCTCTGACTCAATGAGGTCAGGACCACTTCCTCCGCTCTGTCTCCATGGTGTCAGGCCCCCTTCCCCCGCGCTGTCTCCGTGGTGTCAGGCTCCCTTCCCCCGCTCTGTCTCCGTGGTGTCAGGCTACCTTCCCCGGTCTGTGTCCGTTGTGTCAGGCCCCCTTCCCCCTCTCTGTCTCCATGGTGTCAGGCCCCCTTCCCCCGCTCAGTCTCCATGGTGTCAGGCCCCTTTCCCCCGCTCTGTCTCCATGTTGTCTGGCCCCCTTCTCCCGCTCTTTCTCCTTGGTTTCAGGTTCCCTTCCTCCGCTCTGTCTCCATGGTGTCAGGCCCCCTTCCCCCGCTCAGTCTCCATGGTGTCAGGCCCCCTTCCCCCGCTCTGTCTCCATGTTGTCTGGCCCCCTTCTCCCGCTCTTTCTCCATGGTTTCAGGATCACTTCCCCCGCTCTGTCTCCGTGGTGACTGTCCCCTCCCCCGCTCGGTCTTCATGGTGACAGGCCCCCTTCTCCGGCCCTGTATCCGTGGTGTCAGGCCCGCTTCCCTGCTCTGTCTCCATGGTGTCAGGCCCCCTTCCCTCGCTCTGTCTCCATGGTCTCAGGCCGCCTCCCCGCTCATTCTCCATGGTATCCGGTCCCCTTCCCCCGCTCTGTCTCTTTTGTGTCAGGCCCCCTTCCCCCGTTCTGTCTTCATGGTCTCAGGCACCCTTCCCCCGCTCTTTCTCCATGGTGTCAGGCCCACTTCACCGCTCTTTCTCAATGGTGTCAGATCCCCTTCCCCCGCCCTGTCTCCATGGTGTCAGGCCCCCTTTCCCGCTCTGTCTCCATGGTGTCAGTCCCCCTTCCTCCGCTCTGTCTCCGTGGTGACAGTCCCCGCCCCCACTCTGTCTCCATGGTGTCAGGCCCCCTTCCCCCGCTCTGTCTCCATTGGGTCAGGCCACCTTCCTCCGCTCTGTCTCCGTAGTGACAGTCCCCGTCCCCGCTCTGTCTCCATGGTGTCAGGCCCCCTTCCACAGCACTGTCTCCGTGTTGTCAGGCCGCCTTCCCCCGCTCTGTCTCCGTTGTGTCAGGCCCCCTTCCCCCGCTCTGTCTCCGTGGTGACTGTCCTCGCCCCCGCACTGTCTCCGTAGTCACAGTCCCTCTTCCCCGCTCTGACTCAATGAGGTCAGGACCACTTCCTCCGCTCTGTCTCCATGGTGTCAGGCCCCCTTCCCCTGCTCTGTCTCCGTGATGTCAGGCTCCCTTCCCCCGCTCTGTCTCCGTGGTGTCAGGCTACCTTCCCCGGTCTGTGTCCGTTGTGTCAGGCCCCCTTCCCCCTCTCTGTCTCCATGGTGTCAGGCCCCCTTCCCCCGCTCAGTCTCCATGGTGTCAGGCCCCCTTCCCCCGCTCTGTCTCCATGTTGTCAGGCCCCCTTCCCCGCTCTGTCTCCATGGTGTCAGTCCCCCTTCCTCCGCTCTGTCTCCGTGGTGACAGTCCCCGCCCCCACTCTGTCTCCGTGGTGTCAGGCCCCCTTCCCCCACTCTGTCTCCGTGGTGTCAGGAACACTTCCCCAGCTCTGTCTCCATGGTGTCAGGTCCCCTTCCCCCGCTCTGTCTCCATGATGTCAGGCAACCTTCCCCCCTCTGTCTCCATGGCGTCAGGCCCCCATCCCCGCTCTGTCTCCATGGTGTCTGGGCCCCTTCCCCCGCTCTGTCTCTATGGTGTCCGGTCAACTTCCCCCGCTCTGTCTCCATGGTGTCAGGCCCGCTTCCCCCAATCTGTCTCCATGGTGTCAGGTCCCCTTCCCCCTCTCTGGATCCTTGGTATCACGCCACCTTCCCCCGCTCTGTCTTCATGGTGTCAGTTCCCCTTCCCGCGCTTTGTCTCTGTGGTGACTGTCCACGCCCCCTCTCTGTCTTCATGGTGTCAGGCCCCCTTCCCCAGCTCTGTCTCCGTGGTTTCAGGTCCCCTTCCCCCGCTCTGTCTATGGTGTCCGGTCACCTTCCCCCGCTCTGTCCCCATGATTTCAGGCCCCCTTCACCGCTCTGTCTCCATGGTGTCAGGCTCCCTTCCCCCGCTCTGTCTCCGTGGTGATTGTCCCTGCCCCCGCTCAGATTTGATGGTGTCAGGCCCCGTTCCCCTCGCTCTGTCTCCATGGTGTCAGGCCCCCTTCCCCGCTCTGTCTCCATGGTGTCAGTCCCCCTTCCTCCGCTCTGTCTCCGTGGTGGCAGTCCCCGCCCCCTCTCTGTCTCCGTGGTGTCAGGCCCCCTTCCCCCGCTCTGTCTCCGTGGTGTCAGGAACACTTCCCCAGCTCTGTCTCCATGGTGTCAGGTCCCCTTCCCCCGCTCTGTCACCATGATGTCAGGCAACCTTCCCCCCTCTGTCTCCATGGTGTCAGGCCCCCATCCCCGCTCTGTCTCCATGGTGTCAGGTCCCCTTCCCCCGCTCTGTCTCTATGGTGTCCGGTCAAATTCCCCCGCTCTGTCTCCATGGTGTCAGGCCCGCTTCCCCCAATCTGTCTCCATGGTGTATGGTCCCCTTCCCCCGCTCTGTATCCTTGGTATCACGCCACCTTCCCCCGCTCTGTCTCCATGGTGTCATGTCCCCTTCCCGCGCTTTGTCTCCTTGGTGACTGTCCACGCCCCCGCTCTGTCTTCATGGTGTCAGGCCCCCTTCCCCGGCTCTGTCTCCGTGGTTTCAGGTCCCCTTCCCCCGCTCTGTCTCCATGGTGTCCGGTCACCTTCCCCCTCTCTGTCTCCATGATGTCAGGACCCCGTCCCCCGCTCTGTCTCCATGGTGTCAGGCCGCCTTCCCCTGCTCTGTCTCTATGATGTAAGGCCCCCTTCCCCCGCTCTGTCTCCATTGTGTCAGGTCAACTTCCGCCGCCTTGTCTCCCGGGTGTCAGGCCCCCTTCCCCCGCTCTTTCTCCATGGTCTCAGATCCCATTCCCCCGTTCTTTCTCCATGGTGTCAGGTCCCCTTCCCCCGCTCTGTCTCCATGGTTTCAGGCCCCCTTCACCGCTCTGTCTCCATGATATGAGGCAACCTTCCCCTGCTCTGTCTCCATGGTGTCAGGTCCCCTTCCCCCGCTCTGTCTCCATGGTGTCAGGCCACCTCCCCGGCTCTGTCTCCGTGGTGTCAGGCCCCCTTCCCCGCTCTGTCGCCATGGTGTCAGACCCCCTTCCCCGCTCTGTCTCCGTGGTGACAGTCACCTCCAACGCTCTGTCTCTGTGGAGTCAGGCCCCATTCCCCAGCTCTGTCTCCATGGTGACAGGACTCCTTTCCCCGCTCTCTCTCCATGGTGTCAGGCCCCCTTCCCCGCTCTGTCCCCTAGGTGTCAGGCCCCCTTCCCCGCCCTATCTCCATAGTGTCATGCCACCTTCGCCCGCTCTGTCTCCGTGGTGACTGTCTCCGCCCCCGCTCTGTCTCCATGGTGTCAGGCCCCCTTCCCCCGCTCTGTCTCCATGGTGTCAGGACCCCGTCCCGGGCTCTGTCTCCGTGGTTTCAGGTCCCCTTCCCCCGGTCTGTCTCCATGGTGTCCGGTCACCTTACCCCACTCTGTCTCCATGTTGTCAGGCCACCATCCCCCGCTCTGCCTCCGTGGTGACATGTCCCCTCCCCCGCTCAGTCTCCGTGGTGTCAAGCCCCCTTCCCACGCTCCGTCTCCGTGGTGTCTGGCACCCGTCCCCAGCTCTGTCTCCATGGTTTCAGGACCCCTTCCCCCGCTATGTCTCCATGATGTCAGGCCCCCTTTCCCCGTTCTGCCTCCATGGTGTCAAGCACCCTTCCATGGCTCCGTCTCCGTGGTGTCAGGCACCCTTCCCCCGTTCTGTCTCCATGGTGTCAGGCCCCCTTCCCCCGCTCTATCTCCATGGTGTCAGGTCCCCTTCCCCTGCTCTGTCTCCATAATATCAGGCCACCTTCCCCCGCTCTGACTCCATGGTATCAGGCCCCCTTCCCCGCTCTGTCTCCATGGTGTCAGGCCCCCTTGCCCCGCTCTGTCTCCATGGTGTCAGGCCCCCTTTTCCTGCTCTGTCTCTGTGGTGCCAGGCCCCCTTTCCCCGCTCTGTCTCCATGATGTCAGGCCCCCTTTCCCCGCTCTGTCTACATGATGTCAGGCCCCCTTCCCACCCTCTTTCTCCATGGTTTCAGGTCCTCTTCCCCCGTTCTGTCTCCATGGTGACAGGCCCCACTCCCCCGTTCTGTCTTCATGGTCTCAGGCCCCCTTCCCCCGCTCTTTCTCCAAAGTGTCAGGCCCCCTTCGACGCTCTGTCTCAATGGTGTCAGGTCCCCTTCCCCCGCTCTGTCTCCATGGTGTCAGGCCCCCTTCCCCCGCTCTGTCTCCATAATGTCTGGCTCACTTCCCCCGCTCTGTTTCCATGGTGTCTTGCCCCCTTGCCCCGCTCTGTCTCCATGGTGTCAGGCCCCCTTTTCCTGCTCTGTCTCTGTGGTGCCAGGCCCCCTTTCCCCGCTCTGTCTCCATGTTGTCAGGCCCCCTTACCCGGCCCTGTCTCCGTGGTGTCAGGCCCCCTTCCCCGCTCTGTCGCCATGGTGTCAGACCCCCTTCCCCGCTCTGTCTCCGTGGTGACAGTCACCTCCAACGCTCTGTCTCTGTGGAGTCAGGCCCCATTCCCCAGCTCTGTCTCCATGGTGACAGGACTCCTTCCCCCGCTCTCTCTCCATGGTGTCAGGCCCCCTTCCCCGCTCTGTCTCCTAGGTGTCAGGACCCCTTCGCCCGCTCTGTCTCCGTGGTGTCAGGCCCCCTTCCCCGCTCTATCTCCATAGTGTCATGCCACCTTCGCCCGCTCTGTCTCCGTGGTGACTGTCTCCGCCCCCGCTCTGTCTCCATGGTGTCAGGCCCCCTTCCCCCGCTCTGTCTCCATGGTGTCAGGACCCCGTCCCGGGCTCTGTCTCCGTGGTTTCAGGTCCCCTTCCCCCGGTCTGTCTCCATGGTGTCCGGTCACCTTACCCCACTCTGTCTCCATGTTGTCAGGCCCCCATCCCCCGCTCTGCCTCCGTGGTGACATGTCCCCTCCCCCGCTCAGTCTCCGTGGTGTCTGGCACCCGTCCCCAGCTCTGTCTCCATGGTTTCAGGACCCCTTCCCCCGCTATGACTCCATGATGTCAGGCCCCCTTTCCCCGTTCTGCCTCCATGGTGTCAAGCACCCTTCCATGGCTCCGTCTCCGTGGTGTCAGGCACCCTTCCCCCGTTCTGTCTCCATGGTGTCAGGCCCCCTTCCCCCGCTCTATCTCCATGGTGTCAGGTCCCCTTCCCCTGCTCTGTCTCCATAATATCAGGCCACCTTCCCCCGCTCTGACTCCATGGTGTCAGGCCCCCTTCCCCGCTCTGTCTCCATGGTGTCAGGCCCCCTTGCCCCGCTCTGTCTCCATGGTGTCAGGCCCCCTTTTCCTGCTCTGTCTCTGTGGTGCCAGGCCCCCTTTCCCCGCTCTGTCTCCATGATGTCAGGCCCCCTTTCCCCGCTCTGTCTACATGATGTCAGGCCCCCTTCCCACCCTCTGTCTCCATGGTGTCAGGTCCCCTTCCCCCGCTATGTCTCCATGGTGTCAGGCCCCCATCACCCGCTCTTTCTCCATGGTTTCAGGTCCCCTTCCCCCGTTCTGTCTCCATGGTGACAGGCCCCACTCCCCCGTTCTGTCTTCATGGTCTCAGGCCCCCTTCCCCCTCTCTTTCTCCATGGTGTCAGGCCCCCTTCTACGCTCTGTCTCAATGGTGTCAGGTCCCCTTCCCCCGCTCTGTCTCCATGGTGTCAGGCCCCCTTCCCCCGCTCTGTCTCCATGGTGTCAGGCCCCCTTCCCCCGCTCTGTCTCCATAATGTCTGGCCCACTTCCCCCGCTCTGTTTCCATGGTGTCTGGCCCCCTTCCCGGCTCTTTCTCCATGATGTCATGTCCCCTTCCCCGTCTGTCTTCATGTTGTCAGGCCCCCTTACCCGGCCCTGTCTCCGTGGTGTCAGGCTCCCTTCCCCACTCTGTCTCCAAGGAATCATTTCCCCTTCCCCGTCTGTCTCCATGTTGTCAGGCCGCCATCCCCCGCTCTGCCTCCGTGGTGACATGGCCCCTCCCCCGCTCAGTCTCCGTGGTGTCAAGCACCCTTCCCATGCTCCGTCTCCGTAGTGACAGGCCCCCTTCACCATACTGTCTCCTTGTTTTCAGGCTCCCTTCCCCTGCTTTGTCTCCATGGTGACTTTCCCCGTCCCCCTCTGTCTCCATGGTGACAGGTCCCCTTTACCGCACTGTCTCCTTGTTTTCAGGCTCCCTTCCCATGCTCTGTCTCCATGGTGACTGTCCCCGTCCCCGCTCTGTCTTCATGGTGTCAGGCACCCTTACCCTGCCCTGTCACCGTGGTGTCACGCCCCCTTCCCCGCTCTATCTCCATGGTGCCAGGCCCCCTTCCACCCTCTGTCTTCATAGTGTCAGGCCCCCTTCCCCAGCTCTGTCTCTGAGGGGTAAGGCCCCTTTCCCCCGCTCTGTCTATGTGGTGACAGTCCCCGGCTCCGCTCTGTTTCCGTGGCGTCAGGCCCCCTTCCCCAGCTCTGTCTCCATGGTGTCAGGACCCCTTCCCCTGCTATGTCTCCATGATGTCAGGCAGACCTTCCCCAGCTCTGTCTCCATGGTGTCAGTTCCAATTCCCCGGCTCTGTCTCCATTGTGTCAGGCCACCTACCTCCGCTCTGTCTCCGCAGTGACAGTACCCGCCCCCGCTCTGTCTCCGTGGTGACTGTCCCCGCGCCCGCACTGTCTCCGTAGTGACAGTCCCCGCTCCCCGCTCTGTCTCCATGAGGTCAGGCTCCCTTCCCCTGCTCTGTCTCCGTGATGTCAGGCCACCTTCCCCGGTCTGTCTCCGTGGTGACAGTCCCCGCCCCCGCTCTGTCTCCGTGGTGACTGTCCCCGCCCCCGCTCGGTCTTCATGGTGTCAGGCCCCCTTCCCCCGCTCTGTCTCCATGGTGTCAGGCCCCCTTCCCCGTCTGTCTCCATGGTGTCATTCCCCCATCCCCCGCTCTGTTTCCGTGGTGACAGTCCCATCCCCCGCTTTTTTTGTCCGTGGTGTCAATCCCTCTGCCCCCGCACCGTCTCCTTCGTGTCAGGCACCCTTACCCAGCTCTGTCTCTGAGGTGTCAGTCCCCCTTCCCCCGCTCTGTCTCCGTGGTGACAGTACCCGCCCCCGCTCTGTCTCCGTGGTGTCAGGCCCCCTTCCCTAGCTCTGTCTCCATGGTGTCAGGTCCCCTTCCCCCGCTCTGTCTCCATGATGTCAGGACCCCTTCCCCCGCTCTGTCTCCATGGTGTCAGGCCCCCTTCCCCCTCTCTGTCTCCATGATGTCAGGACCCCTTGCCCCGCTCTGTCTCCATGGTGTCAGGCCCACTTCCCCAGCACTGTCTCTGTGGTGTAAGGCCACCATCCCCGCTCTGACTCCGTGGTGTCAGGCCCCCTTCCCCAGCTCTGTCTCCATGGTGTCAGGTCCCCTTCCCCCGCTCTGTCTCCATGATGTCAGGACCCCTTCCCCCGCTCTGTCTCCATGGTGTCAGGCCCCCTTTACCCGCTCTGTCTCCATGATGTCAGGAACCCTTCCCCCGCTCTGTCTCTATGGTGTCAGGCCACCTTCCCCGGTCTGTCTCCGTTGTGTCAGGCCCCCTTCCCCCGCTCTGTCTCCATGGTGTCAGGCCCCCTACCCCCGCTCCGTCCCCATGGTCTCAGGCTCCCACCCCGCTCTTTCTCCATGGTTTCAGGTCCCCTTCCCCCGCTCTGTCCCCATGGTGTCAGGCCCCCGTCCCCGCTCTGTCTCCATGGTCTCAGGCCCCCTTCCCCCGCTCTTTCTCCATGGTGTCAGGTCCCCTTCCCCCGCTCTGTCTCCATCGTGTCAGGCTCCCTTCCCCGGCTCTGTCTCTTTGGTGTCTATCCACGCCCCCGCATGGCTTCATGCAGTCAGGCCCCCTTCCCCGGCTCTGTCTCTGAGTTGTCAGGCCCACTTTCCCCTCTCTGTCTCCGTGGTGACAGTCCCCACCCCCGCTCTATTTCCGTGGCTTCAGGACCCCTTCCACCGCTCTGTCTCCGTGGTGTCAGGCCCCCTTCCCCAGCTCTGTCTCCACGTTGTCAGGTTCCCTTCCCCCGCTCTGTCTCCATGGTGTCAGGCAACCTTCCCCCGCATTGTCTCCATGGTGTCAGGCCCCCTTCCCCCGCTCGGTCTCCATGGTGTCCTGCCCCCTTCTCCCACTGTTTCTCCTTCATTTCAGGTTCCCTTCCCCCGCTCTGTCTCCATGGTGACAGGCCCCCTTCACCGTACTGTCTCCTTGTTTTCAGGCTCCCTTCCCCTGCTCTGTCTCCATGGTGACTGTCCCCGTCCCCGCTCTGTCTTCATGGTGTCAGGCACCCTTACCCTGCCCTGTCTCCGTGGTGTCACACCCCCTTCCCCGCTCTGTCTCCATGGTGTCAGGCCCCCTTCCACCCTCTGTCTTCATGGTGTCTGGCCCCCTTCCCCAGCTCTGTCTCTGAGGGGTAAGGCCCCCTTCCCCCGCTCTGTCTATGTGGTGACATTCCCCGCCCCCGCTCTGACTCCGTTTCGTCAGGCCCCCTTCCCGCGCTCTGTCTCCGTGGTGTCAGGCACCCTTCCCCAGCTCTGTCTCCATGGTGTCAGTTCCAATTCCCCCGCTCTGTCTCCATTGTGTCAGGCCATCTTCCTCCACTCTGTCTCCGCAGTGACAGTACCCGCCCCCGCTCTGTCTCCGTGGTGACTGTCCCCGCGCCCGCACTGTCTCCGTTGTGACAGTCCCCGCTCCCCGCTCTGTCTCCATGGTGTCAGACCCCCTTCCCCCGCTCTGTCTCCATGGTGTCAGGCTCCCTTCCCCCGCTCTGTCTCCGTGGTGTCAGGCCCCGCCACCGCTCTGTGTTCATGGTGTCAGGCCCCCTTCCCCGGCCCTGTATCCGAGGTGTCAGGCCACCTTCCCCGCTCTGTCTCCATGGTGTCAGGCCCCCTTGCCCCGCTCTGTCTCCATGGTGTCAGGCCTCCTTCCCCGGCTCTGTCTCCTTGGTTTCTGGTCCCCTTACCCCGCTCTGTCTCCATGGTGTCCGGTCACCTTCCCCCTCTCTGTCTCCATGGTGTCAGGCCCGCTTCCCCCTCTCTGTCTCCATGATTTCAGGTCCCCTTCCCCCGCTCTGTATCCATGGTGTCAGGCCACCTTCACCCGCTCTGTCTCTATGGGTTCAGGTCCCCTTCCCCCGCTCTGTCTCCATGGTGTCAGGCCCACTTCCGCGGCTCGGTCTCCGTGGTGTCAGGCCCCCTTCCCCGCTCTGTCTGCATGGTGTCAGGCCCCCTTCCCCGCTCTGTCTCCGTGGTGACAGTCACCTCCCCCGCTCTGTCTCCGTGGAGTCAGGCCCCATTCCCCCGCTCTGTCTCCGTTTTTTTTTGTCGAGGGTTCCTTTAATCCTCAGGCCCCCTTTATCTGCACACTTATATTTTTAAAATAACTTTATTAAAACCAGATAAATAAACAAAAAACTCAAATTAAAATGCCGTTCTCGGCGTCGAGAATGCACTCCAGTCCCTGCGTTGCCCACCGGTCGCGGAAGACCTCATGCATACTGGCGGACACCGCATGCTCCATTTCCAGGGACACCCGGGCACGAACATAACCGCGGAAGAGGGGCTGGCAATCGGGGATGGCGGACCCCCCGACGGCCCACAACCTGGACCTGTGAATTGCCACCTTGCCAGGCCCAGGAGCAGACTGACGAGGAGATCCTCCTCCTGGCCCAAGCCTCTCCGCACTGGGTGCCCAAAGATCAGGAGAGTGGGACTGAAGTGCAGCCAGAATTTGAGGAGCAGCACCTTCAGATACTCAAATAGGATCTGCAACCTCGCACACTTCGTATAAATGTGGAACACGGACTCGTCCAGGCCACAGAAAGTACAGGTGGCCTGGGAGTCCGTGAAGCTACTTAAAAGCCTATTGCACGGGACTGCTCTGTGCAGCACCCTCCACCCCAGGTCCCCAATGTAAAGGGGGAAGACTCCCGCGTCGAGAGACCTCCATCGGGGTATCCCCTCGCCGCTAGATGGCAACGCGGACCGCCAGTGCGTGTCCGGCCGGCTGACGAGGGCGAGGAAGTGGAGAGTGTGCAGGAGCAGCCCGGACAGGAAACCCCTCCGTGCCGATTGGAATGGCACGGAGGGCATTTCCGAGAGGCGGCTCGCGTTGTGTGGGACCGGCTCCCGAGGAGGGTTTCGGGGCCTGGGTCCGATGAGCAGTTCCGGCCGAGCGGGGGTCAGCTCGGCCGGGATCGCTCCGCACTCCCGAGCTCCCTCGCCACCTGCAGTGTGGGGCGTCCCAGGGGTTTCGGCTACTCCTCCGCCCGCCGGACCGTCCCCGGAGTCGGCCGCCCGGACAGCCGAGGCGTTCTCCTCGCCGGCGGGGGAGCGCCCTGACTGGAGGCGACCATGTTCCAGACTCTGAATAGATCCTGGTAAAAGACAGGCAACTCCCTCAGAGAGGCTCGGCTAACGGACTCCACCGGGAGCTGCGTGTCATCTTGAAGGCAGTGACACTGGTGGAAAAAATACATCGCCAGCGCACACCATCTGGGAGGACGCTCGACGTCCAGGTATCTCTGCAGGGTCCGAAGGTGGAGAGTCGCAGCCTGGGTGCGGACGCACACCAGCGACTGACCGCCCTCCTCGATCGGGAGAGTCAGGACTGCGGCAGAGACCCAGTGTTTCCTCTTGCCCCAGAAGAAATCGACGAGATTCTTCTGGATCTTGGTGGCAAACCGGTACCACAACATGGAGGCCACCAGCTGGTTTAAGACCAACGCTCGGCCCCTGTAGGAAAGCACTCGGAGCAGTCCTGTCCAGCGCCCCAGTGGAGCGGTGACTTTCACCTCCAACTCCTGCCAGTTTGCCGGCCAGGCTTCCTCAGCGGCGGTAAGGTGGACTCCCAAATAGAGGAGGTGCGTGGTACTCCACGCAACAGTTGTCATCTCCTCCGGCAGGGAGTCCGCACGCCACTGACCAACCAGAAGTCCATAACATTTCTCCCAATTGATCCTCGCGGAGGACGCGGCAGAAAAGGTCTGCTGGCAGTCGCGCATCCTCCGCAAGTCAACGGGATCTGTGATTGCGAAGAGAACGTGGTCGGCGTAAGCTGAGAGTACGACCCACATGGCCGGCTCGCGCAGAGCCAATCCCGTCAACATCCTGTGAAGCAGGCACAGGAAGGGCTCCACGCTGATGGTATACAATTGGCCGGACATGGGGCATCCCTGACGCAGTTCTCTCCCAAAGCGAAGGGACGCCGTCAAGGACCCGTTAACTTTGACTAGACACACTGCGGCTTATAAAAGTCGGCCCCGGGCCACAAAATGCGGCCCGAGTCCAAAAGCGCGCAGAGTCCCGAAAAGATAATCGTGATCCGCCCTGTCGAACGCCTTCTCCTGATCGAGGGAGAGAAAGGCGACCGACTGACCAGTCCTCTGGGAAAGATGGATCAGGTCCCGGACCAGGTGGATGTTGTCCTGGATGGACCGGCCCGGGACCGTGTAGGACTGGTCGAGGTGGCTCATGTGGGCCAGCATGGAGCCCAGGCAGGTAGACATAGACCGGGCAAAGATCTTATGATCCGTGCTGAGGAGGGAGACTGGACGCCAGTTTTTAAGCAGGCGGAGATCGCCCCTCTTCGGCAGCAGGACGATGACCGCCCTGCACCACGAGAGGGGCATCTCCCTGGTCGCCAGGCTTTCCCCCAGGACCCGCGCGTAATCGTCCCCCAGGACGTCCCAGAACGCCCTGAGGAACTCCACGGTCAACCCATCCAGCCCTGGGGATTTGCCCCTCGAGAGCTGGTGGAGGGCGCCAGACAGCTCCGCCAACGTGAGCGGAGCCTCCAATCATTCGGCGCCCTCCGGGCTGACCTGCGGCAGGTCCTCCAACAAAACTCTGCGCGCATTCTTGCTGGACGGATCCGGAGAGAAAAACGCACTGTAATAAGTCCGGACCAGTAGGCCCATTCCCTCCGGATCCATGATGGAGGATCCGTCGTCGGCCAGCAGCTCGACGAGCTACTTACGGATCCCCCGCCATTTTTCCAGCGAGTAGAAGAAGGGTGAGGCGCGGTCCAAATCTTCCAGGATCTGGATCCGCGACCTCACGTACGCGCCTCGGGACCCTATGAGCTGCAGGTCCCTCAGCGCGCCCTTCTTCTCTTTGTACGCCTGCCACAGGGCCGGGTCCACGACGGCATGACCGAGGCGGGACTCTAAGTCGAGCACCTCCCTCTCAAGGCGCCCGATCTCGGCTTCCCGCCTCTTGGTCGAACCCTTCGCGTACTCCTGACAGAAGACGTGGATGTGAGTCTTGCCCACATCCCACCATAGCCTCAAGGAAGGGAAGCCCCCCTGCTTCCTTCTCCAGTCGGCCCAGAATCGACAGAACGAGTCCCGAAATCGCACGTCCTCCAACAGCCGGTTGTTAAAGTGCCAGTACGCGGACCCCGCCCGCGTGCGGAGCGGAGCAAACTCCGCCCACACCAGGCGGTGGTCCGAGCACGGCACCAGCCACATGGAGGCCGCCCAAACGCGGGAGACGTACGCCTGCGAAATGTAGAGGCGGTCGAATCGCGAACCCCCTCCTCCAGACCTCCACGTGAAGGCGCTGGAGTCGGGATGGAGATTCCGCCAGACGTCCACCAAGTTAAGGGAGCTGATCAGTCCCCTCAACTTCTCCACCGACGCTTGGCCGCGCTGGGGACCAGAGCGATCCCCCACCTCGAGGGTGCAGTTAAAATCCCCCCCGAGGATGATGCACTCGCCGCTATCGATGGAGCTCAAGAGAGCGGACACTTCTTCAAAGAAGCGCGCTTGCAACGCGCCGGGCCTGGGCGCGTACACGTTCACAAAGTGGAGCGGCACGCTACCCAGGCGAACGGCGAGGTGGAGCAAGCGGCCCGGCACTAGCTCCTTGACCCCCAAGATCTCCGGATGAAACGTCGGGGTCAACAGGATAGCCACCCCACTAGAAATAGGGGTGAGGTGACTCATGTAGACCCCACCCTGCCACTCCAGGAGCCAGGTGGCTTCGTCTCCCGGAACGGTGTGGGTTTCCAGCAGAAAGCTCACCGCATATCTCCCTTCCCTAAGGACTGAGAGATTGTGAAATCTGCGGTGAGCCCCTCTGCTGCCGTTGATGTTGAGGCTGGCTATGGTTATCTTCATGTCAAATGTAATTAAAACCCGTCACTGTGAGGAGGGAGTGGAAGTGCACCTGGCCCTCCACTCCCCCAGCAACCCATTGAGGAACACATTAAACCGGCGCCTCTCAACCAGTTTCACGTCCGCGCGCTTGCCCGCTATCTTTAGGGCGGCACGGACGGACTGTTTCATCAGCGCCAGATTCGACCAACGGTCGAGGGCCAGCTGAACTTTATTGCGGCAACCCCTGCAAGCCGCGAGGAAATCCCGGAGTTCCGCCGTGGGGATGAGAGGAGATTCGGTGGGAGGCACGAGTGACTCCACCACCTCACTGGCGATGGAATCAAGATCATCCTCCGTGCCCCGCACCGAATCCACATCCTCCTCTGGGTCGTCACCGCCAGTGGCCGACACATCTACCACACACTGTGGTGCGGACCTCCCGGCCGCGCCAGCTGGTCCCGCCTCCGTCACGATCCCACCCCCAGGATCGATGGCGGAGGAGTCCTCTCTGGGTTCTATTGTGAAACTGGAGCCTGTAGGCACCAGCGGTTCAGGACCCCCCTCCAGCTCCGTCCCCAGGCCAATGCGTGGTCCAGGGGAGACAGAAGTTCCGGACTCCGGGAAACCAGCCGGAGCCGAGACTGGAGGCGGAGGGATGTGGCTATCTCCCGCTCCACCAGCAACCACAGGCCCAGCAGATGGGGCAGCATTCTCAGTTATAACTCGGTCGGGTGTCTCCTGGTTGGTGGTGGACTCCGGCTGGGAGGCCCGACCCTCTGGGGCCTCGCGCTCCCCTTCATTCAGGGCACCCGACCTAGTAGCAGTGGCAGAATGGTCGGCGTCCCCAGGCTCCCCCACCACAAGCAGGGCCACACTTACACCTTCAGGAGGGGCCTCAAGTACCGGGGCCTTCCCCTCCCCTCCATCCTGAGGAATGGGGAGCTCCTGCCCGGACTTTTCAGCCTTGGTGGTGGCCGTCGGGGAAACCTGGGGACCCGAAACAGGAGACAGCTCCCCTCCAACAGATGGGCCCTGCGCCTCAGGGCCCCTTGTTACCTCTGTGGAGGGGTGCCTTCTACTCTTTTTCCCAGTTGTTTGCGGAGGCTCAGAGACCTCCATATCATCAGAGGCCTCCACCTCCACACTCTCCTTTTTTTTATTCACCCTGGGCCTGAGCCCAGCCCCGGGGGCAAGTTGACTTCCCGAGATTGGGCCTTGGGCTGAGCTCAGGCTCGGGTCGTGTCACGGTGTCCAGGGGACGCGCCTCTCGATGTTTATTTCTCATCCGCGCCTTCCTTCCACTTGGACGGTCACCCCCCTCCCTGTCGGAGGTCGTGAAAACCACAGCCTCCGGTACCGACTGAATGGTATCTGGTGGTGGTGTAGTGGGGGTGGGAGGAGGTGCAGCGTCGCCACCCTGGGCCGCTGAGTTGGAGTTGGCAGCCGGGAGGTTGGGGCAGTTCTTACGAACATGCCCCACCCCCTTACAGACATTGCACCGCACCCCGTCCAAGGTCCAGAAGACGCGGTAGGCCGTCCCCTGGAAATCTACATAAAAGTGGCCCTCTGTCACCTCCTCCCGCGCCAGCTGCATGAATAACTGGCGGCGGAAGGAGTACACGTGTCGGAGGCTGTTCTCCCGAAGACCGAGCGGGACTGGGGTGAGCCCCGTCTTTACCTCCCCCAGATGGTGCAGGTGGGGAAGGAGGAGCTCACCAGGAATGAAGGGCGGGACATTGGATAGAATGAGCCTTTGCGCAGTGGCCTCCAGGGGGTCCACTGGCAGAAAGGTCCCGCCCACGGTGAGCCCCTTGCTCAGAGCCAGGGACACCGCCCGCTCGGTCTTCAGGAGAAACACTGCCTTCCCGTACATTTTAGAGGCTGCAACAATGGCCGAAGGGCCGACAACCTCGGCCATTGCTTTCACGCATGCCTCGATAGTCATGTTCGGGTGGACGTAGCTCTTGACCCCATGCTTCGATGTTAATAAAGCAAACGGTGATGGGGCAACAGGTGCAGCTGCAGCAGCCGCAGCAGCATATGAACGAGAAGGCCCCGCCACCGGCGAAGAGGGGCTTGCCATGGGGTCGCAGAGCTACGCCCACCCCCAAGAAACAAAGCACACGACAGTTTTCTTAAACACAAACAATATGATGGGGGAGGGGGGGATGGGAATAGAGGAGGATCGGGCTGACAAGGACAAGGAGAGGAGAGGATAGGTGGCCGAGTGATGGAAGAGAGTGAACAGCTGCAAGGTTGTTACACTTCAATTGGTGGTTGGAGCACCTTCCTGCAGAGCCGACACTCCACTCTTCCAGTTCGGGGAGGGTTCTTCGCCCGGGTCGGCTCGAGCCTCCCGGTTCTCTCCCTTTTCTGTTGTTGTATGAGGATTTTCTTCAGCCGGGCAGCTCCAGCCGTCCCGAGCCACACAGTTGGGTGTGGGGAGGGAGCCCCTTTTGTGCAGGATGGCAGATATACACAAGAGTTAGGACAGGGGCTCCCTATAGAATTTGACAGCCCCACCCCTGGATCTTCCGGTGCCTTCTCCCTCCCCCAACAGTCCAAACAACCAACAGTTCTCTGGTGCTCCAACACCCACCTCTCCAAAATGACTTGCAGGTCTTCTTAATCGTTGAAAAAGTGCAACAGTTCCACAGTAAATATAGCTGTCTACAGTCACCTCTCTGCAGTAACACCAGTCTCCTCTATCCTCTCCAGCAGCAGTTGCAGCAACACAGGTGCAGCTGCTCCCCCTGATGGCTGGCAGGAAGTGCTCCAAATTGACCAGCCAATCACAGTGATGTACCTGTCCTGGGAAAGCCCCCGCCCCCGCTCTGTCTCCGTGGTGTCAGGCCGCCATCCCCCGCTCTGTCTCCACGGTGTCAGGCCCCCTTCCCCCGTTCTGCCTCCATAGTGTGAGGCCCCCTTCCCCCGCTCTGTCTCCATGATGTCAGGCCCCCTTCCCCCTTTCTGTCTCCATGATGACAGGCCCCCTTCCCCCGCTCTGTCTCCATGATGTCAGGACCCCTTCCGCCGTTCTGTCTCCATGGTGTCAGGCCGCCTTCCACCGCTCTGTCTCCATGATGTCAGGCCCCCTTCCCCCGCTCTGTCTCCATGGTGTCAGGCCCACTTCCTCCGCTCTGTCTCCATGGTGTCAGGCCCCCTTACCCCGCCTGTCTCCATGGTGTCAGGCCCCATTCCCCCGCTCTGTCTAAATGGAGTCAGGCCCCCTTCCCCCGCTCTGTCTCCATGGTGTCCGGACACCTTCCCCCGCTCTGTCTCCATGGTGTCAAGCCCGCCTCCCCTGCTCTGTCTCCATGGTGTCAGGTCCCCTTCCCCCGCTCTGTATCGATGGTGTCAGGCCCCCTTCCCCCGCTCACTCTCCATGGAGTCAGGTCCCCTTCCCCCGCTCTGTCTCCATGGTGTCAGGCTCCCTTCCCCGGCTCTGTCTCCGTGGTGTCAGGCCCCCTTCCCCGCTCTGTCTCCATGGTGCCAGGCCCCCTTCCCCGCTCTGTCTCCGTGGAGACAGTTCCCGCCCCCGCTGTGTCTCCATGGTGTCAGGCCCCCTTCCCCGCTCTGCTTCCGTGGTGACAGTCCCCGCCCCCGCTCTGTCTCCATGGTGTCAGGCCTCCTTCCCCCGCTCTGTCTCCACGGTGTCAGGTCCCCTTCCCCCGCTCTGTCTCCATGATGCCAGGCCCACTTCCCACGCTCTGTCTCCGTGGTTTCAGGCCCCCTTCCCCCGCTCTGTCTCCGTGGTGTCAGGCCCCCTTCCCCGCTCTGTCTCCGTGGTGACTGTTCCCGCCCCCGCTCTGTCTCCGTGGAGTCAAGCCCCATTCCCCCGCTCTGTCTCCTTGGTGTCAGGCCCCCATCCCCAACTCTGTCTCCATGGTTTCAGGTCCCCTTCCCCTGCTCTGTCTCCACGGTGTCTTGCCCCCTTCCCCCGCACTGTCACCATGGTGTCAGGCCCCCTTCCCCGCTCTGTCTCCATGGTGTCAGGCCCCATTCCCCCGCTCTGTCTAAATGGAGTCAGGCCCCCTTCCCCCGCTCCGTCTCCATGGTGTCCGGACACCTTCCCCCGCTCTGTCTCCATGGTGTCAAGCCCGCCTCCCTGCTCTGTCTCCATGGTGTCAGGTCCCCTTCCCCCGCTCTGTATCGATGGTGTCAGGCCCCCTTCCCCCGCTCACTCTCCATGGAGTCAGGTCCCCTTCCCCCTCTCTGTCTCCATGGTGTCAGGCTCCCTTCCCCGGCTCTGTCTCCGTGGTGTCAGGCCCCCTTCCCCGCTCTGTCTCCATGGTGCCAGGCCCCCTTCCCCGCTCTGTCTCCGTGGAGACAGTTCCCGCCCCCGCTGTGTCTCCATGGTGTCAGGCCCCCTTCCCCGCTCTGCTTCCGTGGTGACAGTCCCCGCCCCCGCTCTGTCTCCATGGTGTCAGGCCTCCTTCCCCCGCTCTGTCTCCATGGTGTCCGGACACCTTCCCCCGCTCTGTCTCCATGGTGTCAAGCCCGCCTCCCCTGCTCTGTCTCCATGGTGTCAGGTCCCCTTCCCCCGCTCTGTATCGATGGTGTCAGGCCCCCTTCCCCCGCTCACTCTCCATGGAGTCAGGTCCCCTTCCCCCGCTCTGTCTCCATGGTGTCAGGCTCCCTTCCCCGGCTCTGTCTCCGTGGTGTCAGGCCCCCTTCCCCGCTCTGTCTCCATGGTGCCAGGCCCCCTTCCCCGCTCTGTCTCCGTGGAGACAGTTCCCGACCCCGCTGTGTCTCGATGGTGTCAGGCCCCCTTCCCCGCTCTGCTTCCGTGGTGACAGTCCCCGCCCCCGCTCTGTCTCCATGGTGTCAGGCCTCCATCCCCCGCTCTGTCTCCATGGTGTCAGGTCCCCTTCCCCCGCTCTGTCTCCATGATGCCAGGCCCACTTCCCACGCTCTGTCTCCGTGGTTTCAGGCCCCCTTTCCCCGCTCTGTCTCCGTGGTGTCAGGCCCCCCTCCCCGCTCTGTCTCCATGGTGACTGTTCCCGCCCCCGTTCTGTCTCCGTGGAGTCAAGCCCCATTCCCCCGCTCTGTCTCCTTGGTGTCAGGCCCCCATCCCCAGCTCTGTCTCCATGGTTTCAGGTCCCCTTCCCCTGCTCTGTCTCCACGGTGTCTGGCCCCCTTCCCCCGCACTGTCACCATGGTGTCAGGCCCCCTTCCCCGCTCTGTCTCCATGGTGTCGGGGCCCCTTCCCCCGCTCTGTCTCCGTGGTGTCGTTCCCACTTCCGCCGCTCTGTCTCCATGGTGTCAGGCCCCCTTCCCCGCTCTGCCTCCATTATGTCAGGCCCCCATCCCCCGCTCCGGCACCATGTTGTTAGGACCCCTTCCCCAGCTCTGTCTCCATGGTTTCAGGTCCACTTCCCCCGCTCTGTCTCCACGGTGTCTGGCCCCCTTCCCCGGCTCTGTTTCCATGGTCTCAGGCCCACTACCCCCGCTCTTTCTCCATGGTGTCAGGTCCCCTTCCCCTGCTCTGTCTCCATGATGTCAGGCCCCCATCCCCCGCTCTGTCTCCATTTTGTCAGGCTCCCTTCCACCGCTCTGTCTCCGTGGTGACTGTCCACGCCCCCGTTCTGTCTTCATGGTGTCAGGCTCCGTTCCCCGCTCTGTCTCCGTGGTGTCAGGCCCCCGTCCCCCGCTCTCTCTCCATGTTGTCCGGTTCGATTGCCCCGCTCTGTCTCAATGCTGTCAGGCCCGCTTCCCCGCTCTGTCTCCATGGTGTCAGGTCCCCTTCCCCCGCACTTTCTCCATGGAGTCAGGTCCCCTTCCCCCGCTCTGTCTCTATGGTGTCAGGCTCCCTTCCCCGGCTCTGTCTCCGTGGTGTCAGGCCCCCTTCCCCGCTCTGTCTCCATGGTGCCAGGCCCCCTTCCCCGCTCTGTCTCCGTGGAGACAGTTCCCGCCCCCGCTGTGTCTCCATGGTGTCAGGGCCCCTTCCCCGCTCTGCTTCCGTGGTGACAGTCCCCGCCCCCGCTCTGTCTCCATGGTGTCAGGCCTCCTTCCCCCGCTCTGTCTCCATGGTGTCAGGTCCCCTTCCCCCGCTCTGTCTCCATGATGCCAGGCCCACTTCCCACGCTCTGTCTCCGTGGTTTCAGGCCCCCTTTCCCCGCTCTGTCTCCGTGGTGTCAGGCCCCCTTCCCCGCTCTGTCTCCGTGGTGACTGTTCCCGCCCCCGCTCTGTCTCCGTGGAGTCAAGCCCCATTCCCCCGCTCTGTCTCCGTGGTGTCAGGCCCCCTTCCCCAGATCTGTCTCCATAGTATCAGGTCCACTTCCCCCGCTCTGTCTCCATGATGTCAGGCCACCTTCCCCCGTTCTGTCTCCATGGTGTCAGGCCGCCTTCCCCCACTCTGACTCCATGGTGTCAGGTCCCCTTCCCCCGCTCAGTCTCCATGATGCCAGGGCCACTTCGCCAGCTCTGTCTCCGTGGTTTCAGGCCCCCTTCCCACGCTCTGTCTCCATGGTGTCAGGCCCCCTTCCCCGCTCTGTCTCCATGGTGTCAGGGCCCCTGCCCCCGCTCTGTCTCCGTGGTGTCAGGCCCCCTTCCCCAGCTCTGTCTCCATGGTATCAGGTCCCCTTCCCCCGCACTGTCTCCGTGGTGTCAGGCCCCCTTCCCCCGCTCTGTCTCCATGGTGTCAGTTCCCCTTCCCCCACTCTGTCTCCATGATGTCAGGCACCCTTCCCCAGCTGTGTCTTCATGGCGTCAGGTCCCTGCGCCCCGCTCTGTCCCATGTTGTCTGGCCCCCTTCCCCCTCTCTGTCTCCATGGTCTCAGGACCCCTTCCCAAGCTCTTTCTCCATGGTGTCAGGCCCCCTTCCCCCTCACTGTCTCCATGGTGTCAGTCCCCCTACCCACGCTCTTTCTCCATGATGCCATCCCCACTTCCCCCGATCTGTATCCGTGGTTTCAAGCCCCCTTCCCCCGCTCTGTCTCCATGGTGTCAGGCCCCCTTCCCCGCTCTGTCTCCATGGTGTCAGGGCCCCTTCCCCAGCTCTGTCTCCGTGGTGTCATTCCCCCTTCCCCCGCTCTGTCTCCATGGTGTCAGTTCCCCTTCCCCCGCTCTGTCTCCATGATGTCAGGCCCCCTTCCGCCGCACTGTCACCATGATCTCAGCCCCACTTCCCCAGCTCTGTCTCCATGGCGTCAGGTCCCCGCCCCCCGCTCTGTCTTCATGCTGTCTGGCCCCCTTCCCCCTCTCTGTCTCCATGGTCTCAGTCCCCCTTGCCCCGCTCTTTCTCCATGATGTCAGGTCCCCTTCCCCCGCTCTGCCTCCATGGTGTCAGGCCCAGCTCCCCCGCTCTGTCTGCATTGTGTCAGGCCCCCTTCCCCCGCTCTGTCTCCGTGTTGTCTGGCCCCCTTCCCCCGCTCTGTCTCCATGGTGTCAGGGCCCCTGCCCCCGCTCTGTCTCCGTGGTGTATTGCCCCCTTCCAACGCTCTGTCTCCATGGTGTCAGGTCCCCTTCCCCCGCTCTGTCTCCGTGGTGTCAGGCCCCCTTCCTCCACTCTGTCTCCATGGTGTCAGGTCCCCTTCCCCCGCTCTGTCTCCATGATGGCAGGCCCCATTCCCCCGCTCTGTCACCATGTTTTCAGGCCGCCTTCCCCAGCTCTGTCTGCATGGCGTCAGGTCCCCGCGCCCCGCTCTGTCTCCATGTTGTCTGGCCTCCTTCCCCCTCTGTCTCCATGGTCTCAGGACCCCTTCCCAAGCTCTTTCTCCATGATGCCATCCCCACTTCCCCCGCTCTGTATCTGTGGTTTCAGGCCCCCTTCCCCCGCTTTGTCTCCATGGTGTCAGGCCCCCTTCCCCGCTCTGTCTCCATGCTGTCAGGGCCCCTTCCCCCGCTCTGTCTCCGTGGTGTCAGTCCCTCTTCCCCCGCTCTCTCTCCATGGGGTCAGGTCCCCTTCCCCCGCTCTGTCTCCATGATGTCAGGCCCCCTTCCTCCGCACTGTCACCGTGATCTCAGGCCCCCTTCCCCAGCTCTGTATCCATGGCGTCAAGTCCCCGCCCCCCGCACTGTCTCCATGGTGTCTGGCCCCATTCCCCCTCTCTGTCTCCATGGTCTCAGGCCCCCTTCACCCGCTCTTTCTCCATGGTGTCAGGTCCCCCTTCCCCCGCTCTGTCTCCATGGTGTCAGGCCCCCTTCCCCCGCTCTGTCTACGTGTTGCAGGCCCCCTTTCTCCCGCTCTGTCACCATGATGTCAGGCCCCCTTCCCCAGCTCTGTCTCCATGGCGTCAGGTCGCCGCCCCCCGCTCTGTCTCCATGGTTTCAGGCCCAGCTCCCCCGCTCTGTCTCCCTGGTGTCAGGCCCACTTCCCCCGCTCTGTCTCCGTGTTGTCACGCCCCCTTCCCCCGCTCTGTCTCCGTGGTGTCAGGCCCCCTTCCAACGCTCTGTCTCCATGGTGTCAGGTCCCCTTCCCCCGCTCTGTCTCCGTGGTGTCAGTCCCCCTTCCCCCGCTCTGTCTCCATGGGGTCAGGTCCCCTTCCCTCGCTCTGTCTCCATGATGTCAGGCCCCCTTCCTCCGCACTGTCACCGTGATCTGAGGCCCCCTTCCCCAGCTCTGTATCCATGGCGTCAAGTCCCCGCCCCCCGCACTGTCTCCCTGGTGTCTGGCCCCCTTCCCCCTCTCTGTCTCCATGGTCTCAGGCCCCCTTCCCCGCTCTATCTCCATTATGTCAGGCCCCCATCCCCCGCTCTGGCACCGTGTTGTCAGGCCCCCTTCCCCAGCTCTGTCTCCATGGTGTCAGGCCCCCTTCCCCGGCTCTGTCTCCGTGCTGTCAGACCCCCTTCGCCTCTCTGTCTCTGTGGTGACAGTCCCCGCCCCCGCTCTGTCTCCCTGGTGTCAGCCCAATTCCCCCGCTCTGTCTCCGTGGTGTCAGGCCCCCTTCCCCAGCTCTGTCTCCATAGTATCAGGTCCACTTCCCCCGCTCTGTCTCCATGATGTCAGGCCACCTTCCCCCGTTCTGTCTCCATGGTGTCAGGCCGCCTTCCCCCGCTCTGACTCCATGGTGTCAGGTCCCCTTCCCCCGCTCAGTCTCCATGATGCCAGGGCCACTTCGCCAGCTCTGTCTCCGTGGTTTCAGGCCCCCTTCCCCCGCTCTGTCTCCATGGTGTCAGGCCCCCTTCCCCGCTCTGTCTCCATGGTGTCAGGGCCCCTGCCCCCGCTCTGTCTCCGTGGTGTCAGGCCCCCTTCCCCAGCTCTGTCTCCATGGTATCAGGTCCCCTTCCCCCGCACTGTCTCCGTGGTGTCAGGCCCCCTTCCCCCGCTCTGTCTCCATGGTGTCAGTTCCCCTTCCCCCACTCTGTCTCCATGATGTCAGGCACCCTTCCCCAGCTGTGTCTTCATGGCGTCAGGTCCCTGCGCCCCGCTCTGTCTCCATGTTGTCTGGCCCCCTTCCCCCTCTCTGTCTCCATGGACTCAGGACCCCTTCCCAAGCTCTTTCTCCATGGTGTCAGGCCCCCTTCCCCCTCACTGTCTCCATGGTGTCAGTCCCCGTACCCACGCTCTTTCTCCATGATGCCATCCCCACTTCCCCCGATCTGTATCCGTGGTTTCAGGCCCCCTTCCCCCGCTCTGTCTCCATGGTGTCAGGCCCCCTTCCCCGCTCTGTCTCCATGGTGTCAGGGCCCCTTCCCCAGCTCTGCCTCCGTGGTGTCATTCCCCCTTCCCCCGCTCTGTCTCCATGGTGTCAGTTCCCCTTCCCCCGCTCGGTCTCCATGATGTCAGGCCCCCTTCCGCCGCACTGTCACCATGATCTCAGGCCCACTTCCCCAGCTCTGTCTCCATGGCGTCAGGTCCCCGCCCCCCGCTCTGTCTCCATGCTGTCTGGCCCCCTTCCCCCTCTCTGTCTCCATGGTCTCAGTCCCCCTTGCCCCGCTCTTTCTCCATGATGTCAGGTCCCCTTCCCCCGCTCTGCCTCCATGGTGTCAGGCCCAGCTCCCCCGCTCTGTCTGCATTGTGTCAGGCCCCCTTCCCCCGCTCTGTCTCCGTGTTGTCTGGCCCCCTTCCCCCGCTCTGTCTCCATGGTGTCAGGGCCCCTGCCCCCGCTCTGTCTCCGTGGTGTCTAGCCCCCTTCCAACGCTCTGTCTCCATGGTGTCAGGTCCCCTTCCCCCGCTCTGTCTCCGTGGTGTCAGGCCCCGTTCCTCCACTCTGTCTCCATGGTGTCAGGTCCCCTTCCCCCGCTCTGTCTCCATGATGGCAGGCCCCATTCCCCCGCTCTGTCACCATGTTTTCAGGCCGCCTTCCCCAGCTCTGTCTGCATGGCGTCAGGTCCCCGCGCCCCGCTCTGTCTCCATGTTGTCTGGCCTCCTTCCCCCTCTGTCTCCATGGTCTCAGGACCCCTTCCCAAGCTCTTTCTCCATGATGCCATCCCCACTTCCCCCGCTCTGTATCCGTGGTTTCAGGCCCCCTTCCCCCGCTTTGTCTCCATGGTGTCAGGCCCCCTTCCCCGCTCTGTCTCCATGGTGTCAGGGCCCCTTCCCCCGCTCTGTCTCCGTGGTGTCAGTCCCCCTTCCCCCGCTCTCTCTCCATGGGGTCAGCTCCCCTTCCCCCGCTCTGTCTCCATGATGTCAGGTCCCCTTCCTCCGCACTGTCACCGTGATCTCAGGCCCCCTTCCCCAGCTCTGTATCTATGGCGTCAAGTCCCCGCCCCCCGCACTGTCTCCATGGTGTCTGGCCCCCTTCCCCCTCTCTGTCTCCATGGTCTCAGGCCCCCTTCACCCGCTCTGTCTCCCTGGTGTCAGGCCCCCTTCCCCCGCTCTGTCTCCGTGTTGTCACGCCCCCTTCCCCCGCTCTGTCTCCGTGCTGTCAGGCTCCCTTGCCCTGCTCTGTCTCTGTGGTGACAGTCCCCGCCCCCGCTCTGTCTCCATGGTGTCAGGGCCCCTTCCCCGCTCTGTCTCCATGGTTTCAGGCCCCCATCCCCCGCTCTGTCTCCTTGGTGACTGTCCCCGCTCCCGCTCTGTCTCCATGGTGTCAGGCCCCCTTCCCCCGCTCTGTCTCCGTGGTGACTGGCCCCGCCCCCGCTCTGTCTCCGTGGTGTCAGGCCCCCTTCCCCCGCTATGTCTCCAATTTGTCAGGCCCCCTTCCCCCGCTCTGTCTCCATGGTGTCAGGCCCCCTTCCCCCGCTCTGTCTCCATGGTCTCAGGCCCCCTTCCCCCGCTCTTTCGCCATAGTGTCAGGTCCCCTTCCGCCGCTCTGTCTCCATGCTGTCAGGCCCCCTTGCCCCGCTCTGTCTCCATGGTGTCAGGCCATCTTCCCCCGCTCTGTCTCCATGGTGACAGGCCCCTCCCCTTCCTCTGATCATTGAATAAATTTAGCAATTGTAGTAAAGGGATATTTCAGCACATTCTTCATCTGCTCTCTGAACTGAGACTGGGTGACGGCGTAAATCGCAGTGTTTGTGGAGCTGCTCAGGAGCTGGAGCATGAAGGACAATTCCTGCAGAAACTGTGGGAGAGAAACATACTGAGGCTCCAACCAGGACAACCTCCACCATATCGAATACACCATGAACAGGGCCCACAACAGGATAAAATTCCCCGAGATAACTAACAGTAAAATGATAGATTTCCTTCGACTCTCCATTTCGAGGTCTCTGTGACTCTCCCCTCTGCTGTGAGCCCGGAGTCTCCTGCGACCTCTGCTGCTCACTAAAATGTGTCTGACGGTGAGAGCGTTGAGCAGCAGAATCAGCACAAATGGGACACATGGGGTTAGAATGTTGTGGAGGAACTCGATTGTTCCCCAGACACGAGAATAACGAACATCTGTTGTTACAAAACAAAACCAAGGGAGGTTCATCATCCAATACTGACCTGTTAACATAAAATACCAGAAGATGTTCTTTAAACAGCTCAGCACACTCACTGTTCCCACAACCACAGCCGATGTTTTCTCACTGCAATATTTACTTTTCAGATTCTGACAACAAATGGCCACAAATCGATCAAAGGTGAAAGTGACGGTGAACCAGACAGAACAGTCTGTGACTGTGTAAAGCAGGACGGCGTGGATATTACACACGGGGATGAACCACAGGAACAGAAACTGTTCCGGATAAACAATGGCAATGTGTCTGAATATCAGGTCCAGGATAATGACCAGTAGATCCGCCGCTGACATGGCCACCAGGTACCGACAGACACATTTGGAGAGACCGCACTTTCCTCGAGACAGGATTCCAATCGTCAGCAGGTTAACTGTGAGGAAGGGAAATAAACAGAGAAATTATACATCAGACTGGAGAAAAGTTACCAGTTTGATTGAGGACTTATTTAGATTTATAAATGTGTTCCTTTATTCAGTGATATATTAAAATGATTCGACCTGACTGATTTCTGAGAGAGATCCGGAAAGCAACTCCTGAAGCTATTGTAAGTTGACTTGTTATTTTATATGTGAATAAAAGTTTGATATATATCTTTATAGCAACTCACGGCTGCACCTACTATTTAAAGAGATATCAACACATGGTAGCAGTGGTGGCAATGATTGTTTAAAGTGACTTTCACGATTTTGGTGATCATCTCAGACGCCAGCATAGCTTTTAACGTTATATACACACACACACACAACACAGCTCAGGCCCTGAGATATATATATATATATATATACACACACACCACAGCCCAGCCCCTGATATATTTATATGTACGCACACACACAACAGCCCATGCCCTGAGATATATACACTCAGGGCCTGGGCTGTTGTGTAAGTGCGTGTATATATATATATATATATATGTATAAAAGGGCCTGGGCTGTGGTGTGTGTGTGTGTATATATATATATCACAGGTCCTGGGCTGTGGTTTGTGTGTAAATATATATATATATATATATATATCTCAGGGCCTGGGTTGTGGTGTCTGTGTGTGTGGAGATATACATATATCTCAGGGCCTGGGCTGTGGTGTGTGTGTGTGCATGTGTGTGTGTGTGTTTGTGTGTGTGTGTGTGTGTGTGTATGTGTGTGTGTGTGTGTATAAATAAATCTCAGGTCCTGGGATGTGGTGTGTGTGTTTGTATATAGAAATATATATCTCAGGGCTTCAGTGTGGTGTGTGTGTGTAAATATATATCGATATATATCTCAGGGCCTGGGCTGGGGTTTGTGTGTGTGTGTGTGTGTGTGTGCGTGTGCATATATATATATCTACCACAGGGCCTGGGCTGTGCTGTCTGTGTGTGCATATATACATATATCTCAGGGCCTGGGCGGTGGTGTGTGTGTGTGTGTGTATATATATATCTCAGTGCCTGGGCTGTGGTGTGTGTGTGCGTATATGTATATATATATATCTCAGGGCCTGGGTTGTGGTGTCTGTGTGTGTATATATATATATTTCTCAGGACCTGGGTTGTGGTGTCTGTGTGTGTGTATATATACATTTATCTCAGGGCTTGGGCTGTGGTGTGTGTTTGTGTGTGTGTGTGTGTGTGTGTCTATATATTTAGATATATATCTCAGGGTCTGGGCTGTGCTATGTGTTTGTTTGTGTGTGTACATGTATATCTCAGGGCCTGGGCTGTGGGGTTGTCTGTATAGATATCTCTCAGGACCTGGCCTGTGGTGTGTGTGTGTGTGTGTGTGTGTGTGTGTGTGTGTGTGTGTGTGTGTGTGTGTGTGTGTGTGTGTGCATGCATATACATACATCTCAGGGTCTGGCCTGTGGTGGGTATGTGTGGTTGTGTATTTATATATCTCAGGGCCTGGGCTGTGGTGTGTGTCTGTGTGTATATATACATATATCTCAGGGCATGGGCTGTGGTGCGTGTGTGTGTGTGTGTCGATATATATATATGAATATCTCAGGGCCTGGGCTGTGATGTTTGTGTTTGTGTGTGTATATATATATCTCAGGGCCTGGGCTGTGGTGTGTGTGTGTATATATGTATATATATATATATATATATCTCAGGGCTTGGGCTGTGGTGTGTGTGTATACATATATATCTCAGGGCCCGGGCTGCGGTTTGTGTGTGTGTGCGTTCATATGTATAAATCTCAGGCGCTGGGCTGTGGAGCGTGTGATTTTATTTATATATATGTGTGTCTCAGGGCCTGGGCTGTCGATTGTTTGTGTGTGTATATACATATATATATAGATATACCTCGGCCTGTGCTGTGGTTTGTATGTGTGTGCGTTTAAATGTATAAATCTCAGTGCCTGGGCTGTGGTGTGTTTGTGTGTGTGTATATATCTATATATATATCTCAGGGCCTTTGTTGTGGTGTGTGTGTCTGTGTGTGAGTGTATATACAAAATATATCTCAGGGGCTGGACTGTGGTGTGAGTGTGTTTATATATATAGATATCTCAGGGCCTGGGCTGTGGAGTGTGCGTGTATATAACTCAGGTCCTGGGCTGTGGAGTCTGTGTGTCTGTATAATTATATATATATATCTCTCAGGGCTTGGGCTGTGGTGTGTGTTTGTGTGTGTATACATATATATCTCAGGGACAGGGCTGTGTTTTGTCTGTGTGTGTGTATATATTTATATCTCAGGGCCTGGGTTGTGGTGTCTGTGTGTCTATATATATATATCTCAGGGCCTGGGTTGTGGTGTCTGTGTGTGTGTGTGTGTGTGTGTGTGTGTGTGTGTGTGTGTGTGTCTGTCTATATATTTAGATATATATCTCAGGGTCTGGGCTGTGCTATGTGTTTGTTTGTGTGTGTACATATATATCTCAGGGCCTGGGCTGGGGTTTGTGTGTTTGTGTGTGTGTGTGTGTGTGTGTGTGTGTGTGTGCATATATTATATATCTACCACAGGGACTGTGCTGTGCTGTCTGTGTGTGTATACATACATATATCTCAGGGCCTGGGCTGGGGTTTGTGTGTTTGTGTGTGTGTGTGTGTGTGTGTGTGTGTGTGTGTGTGTGTGTGTGTGTGTGTGTGTGTGTGTGTGTGTGTGTGTGTGTGTGTCTGTCTATATATTTAGATATATATCTCAGGGTCTGGGCTGTGCTATGTGTTTGTTTGTGTGTGTACATATATATCTCAGGGCCTGGGCTGGGGTTTGTGTGTTTGTGTGTGTGTGTGTGTGTGTGCATATATTATATATCTACCACAGGGCCTGTGCGGTGCTGTCTGTGTGTGTATACATACATATATCTCAGGGCCTGGGCGGTGGTGTGTGTGTGTGTGTATAAATATATCTCAGGTCCTGGGCTGTGGTCTGTGTTTGCAGGTGTATATTTATATATATCTTAGGGCCTGGGCTGTGGTGAGTGTCTGTGTGTGTGTTTTTGTTTTTATATATCGATCACAGGGCCTGGGTTGTGGTGTCTGTGTGTGTGTATATATACATTTATCTCAGGGCTTGGGCTGTGGTGTGTGTTTGTGTGTGTGTGTGTGTGTGTGTCTATATATTTAGATATATATCTCAGGGTCTGGGCTGTGCTATGTGTTTGTTTGTGTGTGTACATGTATATCTCAGGGCCTGGGCTGTGGGGTTGTCTGTATAGATATCTCTCAGGACCTGGCCTGTGGTGTGTGTGTGTGTGTGTGTGTGTGTGTGTGTGTGTGTGTGTGTGTGTGTGTGTGTGTGTGTGTGTGTGTGCATATACATACATCTCAGGGTCTGGCCTGTGGTGGGTATGTGTGGTTGTGTATTTATATATCTCAGGGCCTGGGCTGTGGTGTGTGTCTGTGTGTATATATACATATATCTCAGGGCATGGGCTGTGGTGCGTGTGTGTGTGTGTGTCGATATATATATATGAATATCTCAGGGCCTGGGCTATGATGTTTGTGTTTGTGTGTGTATATATATATCTCAGGGCCTGGGCTGTGGTGTGTGTGTGTATATATGTATATATATATATATATATCTCAGGGCTTGGGCTGTGGTGTGTGTGTATACATATATATCTCAGGGCCCGGGCTGCGGTTTGTGTGTGTGTGCGTTCATATGTATAAATCTCAGGCGCTGGGCTGTGGAGCGTGTGATTTTATTTATATATATATGTGTGTCTCAGGGCCTGGGCTGTCGATTGTTTGTGTGTGTATATACATATATATATAGATATACCTCGGCCTGTGCTGTGGTTTGTATGTGTGTGCGTTTAAATGTATAAATCTCAGTGCCTGGGCTGTGGTGTGTTTGTGTGTGTGTATATATCTATATATGTATCTCAGGGCCTTTGTTGTGGTGTGTGTGTCTGTGTGTGAGTGTATATACAAAATATATCTCAGGGGCTGGACTGTGGTGTGAGTGTGTTTATATATATAGATATCTCAGGGCCTGGGCTGTGGAGTGTGCGTGTATATAACTCAGGTCCTGGGCTGTGGAGTCTGTGTGTCTGTATAATTATATATATATATCTCTCAGGGCTTGGGCTGTGGTGTGTGTTTGTGTGTGTATACATATTTATCTCAGGGACAGGGCTGTGTTTTGTCTGTGTGTGTGTATATATTTATATCTCAGGGCCTGGGTTGTGGTGTGTGTGTGTGTGTGTGTGTGTGTGTGTGTGTGTGTGTGTGTGTGTGTGTGTGTGTGTGTGTGTGTGTGTGTGTGTGTGTGTGTGTGTCTGTCTATATATTTAGATATATATCTCAGGGTCTGGGCTGTGCTATGTGTTTGTTTGTGTGTGTACATATATATCTCAGGGCCTGGGCTGGGGTTTGTGTGTTTGTGTGTGTGTGTGTGTGTGTGCATATATATATATCTACCACAGGGCCTGTGCTGTGCTGTCTGTGTGTGTATACATACATATATCTCAGGGCCTGGGCGGTGGTGTGTGTGTGTGTGTATAAATATATCTCAGGTCCTGGGCTGTGGTCTGTGTTTGTAGGTGTATATTTATATATATCTCAGAGCCTGTGCTGTGGTGTATGTGTGTGTGTAAATAGAACATAGAAGTCTGAACATTACAGCGCGGTACAGGCACTTCGGCCCTCGATGATGCGCCGACCTGTGAAACCATCTGACCTACACTATTCCATTTTCATCCATATGTCTATCCAATGACCACTTAAATGTCCTTAAAGTTGGCGAGTCTACTTCTGTTGCAGGCAGGGCGTTCCACGCCCCTACCACTCTCTGAGTAAAGAAACTACCTCTGACATCTGTCCGATATCTATCACCCCTCAACTTTAAGCTATGTCCCCTCGTGTTTGCCATCAGCATCCGAGGAAAAGGACTCTCACTAACCACCCTATCGAACACTCTGATTATCTTATATGTCTCTATTAAGTCACCTCTCCTCCTCATTCTCTCCAACGAAAACAACCTCAAGTCCCTCAGCCTTTCCTCGTAAGACCTTCCTTCCATACCAGTCAAAATCCCAGTAAATCTCCTCTGAACCCTTTCCAAAGCTTCCACATCCTTCCTATAATGCGATGACCAGAACTGCACGCAATACTCCAGGTGCGGCCGGTCCAGAGTTTTGTACAGCTGCAGCATGACCTCGTGGTTCCGAAAATGGATCCCCCTACTAATAAAAGCTAACACACCATATGCCTTCGTCACAGCTCTATTAACCTGGGTGGCAACTTTCAGGGATTTGTGTACCTGGACACCAAGATCTCTCTGCTCATCTACACAACCAAGAATCTTCCCATTAGCCCAGTACTCTGCATTCCTGTTACTCCTTCCAAAGTCAATCACCTCACACTTTTCCGCATTACACTCCATTTGCCAACTCTCAGCCCAGCTCTGCAGCCTATCTATGTCCCTCTGTAACATACAACATCTTTCGGCACTATCCACAACTCCACCGACCTTAGCGTCATCCGCAAATCTACTAACCCACCCTTCTACACCTTCATCCAGGTCATTTATAAAAATGACAAACAGCAGTGGCCCCAAAACAGATCCTTGCGGTACACCACTGGTAACTAAACCCAAGGATGAACATTTCCCATCAACCACCACCCTCTGTCTTCTTTCAGCTCGCCAATATCTGATCCAAAGCTCTAAATGACCTTCAATCCCATACTTCCGTATTTTCTGCAATAGCCTACCGTGGTGAACTTTATCAAACGCCTTACTGAAACCCATATACACCACATCCACTGCTTTACCCTCATCCACCTGTTTGGTCACCTTCTCAGAAAACTCAATAGGGTTTGTGAGGCATGACCTACCCTTCACAAAACCGTGCTGACTATCGCTAATGAACTTATTCCTTTCATTATGATTATCAATCCTATCTCTTATAACCTTTTCCAACATTTTACCCACAACCGAAGTAAGGTTCACAGGTCTATAATTACCAGGGCTTCTTGAACAAGGGTACAACATTTGCTATCCTCCAGTCTTCCGGCACTATTCCTGTCGACAATGACGACATAAAGATCAAGGACAAAGGCTCTGCAATCTCCTCCCTGGCTTCCCAGAGAATCCTCGGATAAATCCCATCTGGCCCAGGGGACGTATCTATTTTCACACTTTCCAAAATTGCTAACACCTCCTCCTTGTGAACCTCAATCCCATCCAGCCCAGCAGTCTGTATCTCAGTATTCTCCTCGACAACATTTTCTTTCTCTGCTGCAAATACTGACGAAAAATATTCATTTAACGCTTCCCCTATCTCCTCTGATTCCACACACAACTTCCCACGACTATCCTTGATTGGCCCTAATCTAAGTCTAGTCATTCGTTTATTCCTGATATACCTATAGAAAGCCTTAGGGTTTTCCTTGATCCTATCCTCCAATGACTTATCGTGTCCTCTCCTTGCTCTTCTTAGCTCTCCCTTTAAATCCTTCCTGGCTAGCTTGTAACTCTCAAGCGCCCGAACTGAGCCTTCACGCCTCATCCTAACATCAGCCTTCTTCTTCCTCTTGACAAGCGCTTCAACTTCTTTAGTAAACCATGGCTCCCTCGCTCGACAACTTCCTCCCTGCCTGACAGGTACATACTTATCAAGGACACACAGTAGCTGCTCCTTGAATTGTCTCCACATTTCGATTGTGCCCATCCCCTGCAGTTTCTTTCCCCATCCTACGCATCCTAAATCTTGCCTAATCGCATCATAATTTCCTTTCCCCCAGCTACAATTCTTGCCCTGCTGTATATACCTGTTCCTGCCCATCGCTAAGGTGAACCTAACCGAATTGTGATCACTATCACCAAATTGCTCACCTACATCTAAATCTAACACCTGGCCGGGTTCATTTCCCAGTACCAAATCCAATGTGGCTTTGCCCCTGATTGGCCTGTCTACATACTGTGTCAGAAAACCCTCCTGCACACACTGGACAAAAACTGACCCATCTAAAGTACTCGAACTGTAGTATTTCCAGTCAATATTTGGAAAGTTAAAGTCCCCCATAACAACTACCCTATTACTCTCGTCCTGTCGAGAATCATCTTCGCTATCCTTCCCTCTACATCTCTGGAACTATTCGGAGGTCCATAGAAAACTCCCAACAGGGTAACCTCACCTCTCCTGTTTCTAACCTCGGCCCATACTACCTCATTAGACGAGTCTTCAAACGTCCTTTCTGCCGCCGTAATACTCTCCTTGACTAACAATGCCACACCCCACCCCCCTCTTTTGCCATTCCCTCTGTTCTTACTGAAACATCGAAATCCTGGAACCTGCAACATCCATTCCTGTCCCTGCTCTACCCATGTCTCCGAAATGGCCACAACATCGAGATCCCAGGTGCCAACCCATGCTGCAATCTCACCCACCTTATTCCCGATGCTCCTGGCGTTGAAGTAGACACACTTTGTACCAACTTCTTGCTTACCAGTGCCCTCTTGCGTCCTTGTAACCTTATCCCTGACCTCACTACTCTCAACATCCTGTACACTGGAACTACAATTTAGGTTCCCATCCCCGTGCTGATTTAGTTTAAACCCCCCCGAAGAGCACTAACAAATCTCCCCCCCAGGATATTGGTACCCCTCTGATTCAGGTGAAGACCATCCTGTTTGTAGAGGTCCCACCTACCCCAGAAAGAACACCAATTATCTAGGAAACCAAATCCCTCCCTCCTACACCATCCCTGCAACCACGTGTTCAACTCCTCTCTCTCTCCATTCCTCGCTTCGCTAGCACGTAGAACGGGCAACAACCCAAAGATAACAACTCTGTTTGTTCTCGCTCTAAGCTTCCATCCAAGCTCCCTGAATTTCTGCCTTTAATCCCCATCTCTCTTTCTACCTATGTCGTTGGTGCCTATGTGGACCACAACTTGGGGCTGCTCCCCTTCCCCCTTAAGGATCCCAAAAACACGATCTGATCCATCACGAACCCTGGTACCTGGGAGGCAACACACCAACCGTGAGTCTCTCTCGTTGCCACAGAAGCTCCTATCTGTTCCCCTAACTATGGAGTCCCCAATGACTAATGCTCTGCTCCTCCTCCCCCTTCCCTTCTGAGTAACAGGGAAATACTCTGCGCCAGAGACCTGTACCCCATTGCTTGCCCCTGGTAAGTCGTCCCCCCAACAGTATCCAAAACGGTATACCTGTTGTTGAGGGAAACGGCCACGGGGGATCCCTGCATTGCCTGCTGGTTCCCTCTCCTTCCCCTGACGGTAACCCATCTACCAACTTTTTTTACCTGAGGTGTGACTACCTCCCTATAACTCCTTTCAATAACCCCCCTCCGCCTCCCGAATGATCCGAAGTTCATCCAGCTCCAGCTCCAGTTCCCTAACGCGGTTCTCGAGGAGCTGGAGTTGGGTGCACTTCCAGCAGATGCACATATCTCATGGATACATATATCTCAGGGCCTGGGCTGTGGTGTGTGCGTTTGTTTGTACATATGTATCACAGGGCCTGGGCAGTGGTGTGTGTGTATATATATATGGATATATCTCAGGACCTGGGCTGTGGGTTGTGTGTGTACATATGTGTATATGTATATATATATATATATCTCAGGGCCTGGGCTGTGGTGTGTGTGTATGTGAACAAGGGAACAACATTTGCCATCCTCCAATCATCCGGTACTACTCCAGTGGACAGTGAAGACGCAAAGAGCATCGCCAAAGGCGCAGCCTTCTCTTCCCTCGCTTCCCGTAATATCCTTGGGTATATCTCGTCTGGCCCCTGGGACTTACCTGTCCTCATGTCTTTCAAAATTTCCAGCACATCCTCCCGCTTAACCTCAACCTGTTCAAGCATATCGGCCTGTTCCACGCTGTCCTCACAAACGACCAGCTCCCTCTCACTAGTGAATACTGAAGCAAAGTATTCATGTCGGACCTCCCCTACCTCCTCCGACACCAGGTACAAGTTCCCTCCACTATCCCGGATCGGCCCTACCCTCACTCTGTCCATCCTCTTGTTCCTCACATAAGTGTAGAACGCCATGTGATTTTCCTTAATCCTACCCGCCAAGATATTTTCATGTCCCCTTCTAGCTCTCCTAAGTCCATTCTTCAGTTCCTTCCTGGCTCCCTTGGAACCTCTAGAGCCCTGTCTGATCCTTGCTTCCTCAACCTTAAGTAAGCTTCCTTCTTCCTCTTGACTAGCTGTTTCACATCTCTTGTCATCCAAGGTTCCTTCACCCTACCATCCCTTCCCTGCCTCATCAGGACAAACCTACCCAGCAGTTGCAGCAAGTGCTCCCTAAACAACCTCCACATTTCTGTCGTGCATTTCCCTGAGAACATTTGTTCGCAGTTTATGCTCCCCAGTTACTGCTGAATAGCATTGTAATTCCCCTTCCCCAATTAAATATTTTCCCATCCCGTCTGCTCCTGTCCCTCTCCATGGCTATCGTAAAGGTCAGGGAGTTGTGATCACTATCACCGAAATGCTCTCCCACCGAGAGATCTGCCACCTGGCCTGGTACGTTGCCAAGCACCAAATCCAACATAGCCTCCCCTCTCGTCGGCCTATCTACATACTGAGTCAGGAAACCTTCCTGGACACACCTGACAACAACTGCTCCATCCAAACTATTTGCACTAAGGAGGTTCCAATCAATATTAGGGAAGTTGAAGTCACCCATGACAACAATCCTTTTCCTTCTGCACCTTTCCAAAATCTGCCTCCCAATCTGTTCCTCCGTGTCTCTGTTGCTATTAGGGGGTTCGATAGAAAACTCCCAACAAAGTGACTGCTCCTTTCCTGTTTCTGACTTCCACCTGTCCTGACTCAGTTGACAAACCCTCCTCGACGACCTCCCTTTCTGCAGCTGTGATACTATCCCTGATTAACAATGCCACTCCCCCACCTCTTTTACCTCCCTCCCTATTCCTTTTGAAACATCTAAACCCCGGAACATCCAACATCTATTCCTGCCCCTGTGATATCCAAGTGTCCGTAATGGCCACAACATCGTAGCTCCAAGTACTGATCCATGCTTTAAGTTTATCACCCTTATTCCTGACATTTCTTGCGTTAAGATAGACACACTTCAACCCATCACCCTGTCAACTGTCTAACCTTCCTCAGAGACTCCCTGCACTCTGTATCTGCCTGTTCAACAGCTGCTCCATCCACTGATCCGTATCTCCGGTTCCCATCCTCCTGTCAAACTAGTTTAAACCCTCGCGAAGTGCTCCTGCAAAAATCCCGCCCAGGATATTGGTGCACCTCCAGTTCAGATGCAACCCGTCCATCTTGTTCAGGTCCCAGCTTCCCCAGAAGGTATCCCAATGATCCACATATTTGAATCCTTCCCTCCTACACCAGTTTTGTAGCCACGTGTTCAGCTGCACTCGGTCCCTGTTTATAGCCTCACTAGCACGTGGCACTGGTATCAATCCTGAGAATACTACTTTGCTCGTCCTGCCTTTCAGCTTCCAACCGAACTCCCTATATTCGCTTTTCAGGTCCTCATCCCTTTTCCTAGCTCTTTAATTGGTCCCGATATGTACCACGACTTCTGGCTGCTCCCCCTCCCCCTTACAAATCCTGTAGACTCGATCCGAGACATCCCTGACCCTGGCACCCGGGAGGCAACATACCATCCGGAAGTCGCCACAGAAGACCACAGAATCTCCTGTCTGTTCCTCAAACGATTGAATCTCCTATCACTATCGCTCTCCTATTTCCCCCCCTTGCCTTCTGAGCCACTGAGCCAGGCTCAGTGCCTGAGACCTGGCCACTGTGACTTTCCTCTTGTAGATCGCCCCCCTCAACCGTATCGAAAACGGTATACGTATTATTGAGGTTGGTAAACAAAATTACAGCACAGGGGTTTGTGGGCAATATACTGGTATGGATTGAGAACTGGTTAACAGACAGAAAAGAGAGAGGAGGAATAAACGGGCCATTCTCAGGATGGCAGGCTGTTACGAGTGGGGTAACACAGCGATCAGTACTGGGGCCACAGCTGTTCACAATCTAAATAAATGATTTGAATGTGGGGACCAAATGTAATATTTACAAATTTTCTGATGACACAAAACGAGGTGGGAAAGGAAGTTGTGAGGAGGATGCAAGGAGGCTTCAAGTGGATTTCGACAGGCTAAGGGAATGGGCAAGAACATGGCAGCTGGAATATAATATGAATAATTGTCAAGTGATCCACTGCAGTAAAACATAAACAGAAAGATAGAATATTTCTTGACTGGAAGGAGTGTTGATTTCCAAAGTGACCTGAGTTTCCTTGTGCATGAGTCACGAAAAGCTAGTGTGCAGGTGCACCAATCAATTTGAAAGGAAAATGGTATGTTGGCCTCCATCTGAAGGGGTTTTGAGTAAAGGAGTGAAGATGTCTGGCTGCAATTGTATACAGCCTTGCTAAGACTGCACCTGGACTATTGCGTACAGTCTTGGTCTCCTTGTCTAATTAAGAATATATTTGCCATGCAGGTAGTGCAACTAAGGTTCAGCAGGCTATCCCTGGGATGGCAGGATTGTCTTATGAAGAGAGATTGAGAAAACTAGGCCTATATTGTCTCGAGTTTCAAAAAATGTGAAGTGATCTCATACAACATTCTTACAGGGCATGATGGGGTGGATGTAGATCAGATGTTTCCCCTGGCAGGTGAGTCCACAACCAGGGTACATAATCTCAGAATAAGGGGTCAGCAATGTAAGACTGAGATGAAGAAGAATTTCTTCACTTAGAGGATGGTGAATCTTTGGAATTCACTATCCCAGAGGGTGTGGAAGCTCAACACAGAGCAAGTTCAAGGCAGAAATCAATGGATTTCGGGAGACAAATGACATCAAGGGATATGGGGATAGCACGGGAAAGTGGCATTGAGGTAAATGATCAGCTATGATCAAACTGAATGACGGAGCAGACTCGATGGGCTGAATGGCCTACTCCTGCTCCTATATTCCTACAAACACGTGCTTGCTTTCCTTCATTAACTGAAACCTCTCCAATTTTCTGTTGATTTCTTCTCTAATTATTGTTTGCAGAACATTACTGATGTTAAACTAATTGGTCTGTAACTGTTAGGAATGTGCTCACAGCATTATTAAGAAGATGCTGATTTCAGGCAATTAGCAAAGAACCAGAGGCAAAATGAAGGGAACTTGCTTACACAGTGAGTTGCCAAATTTCGAGCCCCCGGTTATCTAGAAACATACAGGGTAAGATAAATCAGAAAAAAGAAAGCTTATGACAGTCACAAACAAATAATACTTTAGAAAGCCGAGGAAATAAAGTGCAGGGGTGAAGTAAAAAAAGGAAATTAAAAAAGCAAAGTGAGGAGGAGTGTGAAATATTAGATACAATCAGCAGAATGACAGAGGAAGTACTCGAGGGTCTGAAATCCTTGAAAGTGGATAAACCGCCAGGGCAGGATGGATGGTATCCCGGGCTGTTAAAGCAAGCCAGGGAGGAAATAACACATGCTCTGAGGATCATCTTCAGATTCTGCCAGATCTGCTGAGTGATTCCAGCATTTCTTGTTTTTGTTTCAGATACTCACTAGATACAGGCGAGGCATTAGACGATTGGAGGTCTGTGAACATAGTACCAATGTTCAAAAATGGTGCAAAGGATAGGACAAATAATTATAGGCTGGTCAGTCTGACCTGAAGCCTGCTACCCGACCCAAACCCGACGCGACCCGACGTCATATGTCGGGTTCGGGTCGGATTGCTCTTCCGGATCCTGCTTTCGGACTCGGGTTGCGTCGGATACACACCTTTTGCTACCTTTTGCTCTGCTGAGAGGAAAAGAGAAGTTGAGTAAGTAAGCATCAAAATTTGAAAAGCCTGCCAGAGCTGGGAGTCTGTGACGTCAAGGACGGAAACGTGCATCCGGACTCCACAGACTCTGAGGCTGTGCAGTGAGCAAGTGAGTGTCTCTATGATGTCACCGCGTTCATGATGCAGCTTCCTTCCATTCCATCCAAAAGCGCTCAGTACATTGAATGCAATATGGTCGGGTCAGGCTCGAGCCGGCTCGGGCTCAGGTCCAATGTGGTTCTGTGAGGTCCGGTCGGGTTTTATTTCCAGACCCGAGCAAGCCTTTAGTCGGACATCGGTGGGCAAATTATTAGAATCAATTCTCAGAACTACGATAAACTTTCACTTAGAAAGGCAAAGATTAATCAGGGATAGTCAGCATGGATTTGTTAAGGGAGGTTCTTGTCTTACTAACATAATTAAGTTTTTTGAGGAAGCAGCAAGAAGGATTGATAAAGGTCGTGCAGTGGATGTGGTCTACATGGATTTTAGTAAGGCGTTTGACAAGGTCCCACATGGCAGACTGATCAGAACAGTGAAAGCTCATGAGATACAGGGGAATGTGACAAGTTGGATTTAAAATTGGCTCAATGTCAGGAAACAAAGGGTAATGGTCGACATATGTTTCTTGTGAATGGAAAGCGGTGTCTAGTGGCATTCCCAGGTCTCAGTGTTGGGTCCTTTGCAATTTGTGATATATATTAATGCTTTGGACTTAAATGTGGGAGGCATGATTGGAAAATTTGCTGATGACGCAAAAATTGGGCATGTAGTTGATAGTGAAGAGGATAGCTGTAGACTCCAGAATGATATCAATGGTTTAAATGGTTTGATTGAGTGGGCGGCAAAGTGGCAAATGGAACTCAATCTGGGGAACATTGAGGTAATGCATTTGGGAAGGGCAAATAAAGCGAGGGAATACACAACAGACAGGAGGATATTGAAAGGGGTAGAAGAAGTTAGAGACCGTGGAGTGTTTGTCCACAGGTCCTGGAAGGCGGCAGGACAGGTAGACAGAGTGGTGAAGAAGGCATATGGAATGCTTTCCTTTACTGGCCGATATATAGAATACAAAAGGAGGGATGTAATGCTGGAATTGTATAAAACACCGGTTAGGCCACAGCTGGAGTATTGTGTACAGTTCTGGTCACCACATTACAGGAAGGACATAATTGCTTTGGAGTGAGTACAGAGAAGATTTTCAAGAATGTTGCCAGTGATGGAAAATTGCATCCATGATGAAAGATTGGATAGGCTAAGATTGTTTTCTTTAGAACAAAGGAGACTAAGGGGTGACTTGATTGAGGTGTACAAAATTATGAGGGGGCATAGATAGAGTAGACAGGAAGAACCTATTTCCCCGAGCGGGGAGGTCAATTACCAGGGGACACAGATTTAATTGATTGGTAGACGGATCAAAGGGGACATGAGGAAAAACATTCTCACCCAGAGGATGGTGGGTGTCTGGAATTCACTGCCAGGAGCGGTGGTGGAGGCAAAAACCATCAATTATTTTAAAAGGTACCTGGACCGACACCTGAGGTGCTGCAACTGGCAAGGCCATGGACCAGCGGCTGGAAGATGGGATTAGATTGGGTGGCTAGTTTTTTCAGCCAGCAGAGACACAATGGGCTGCATAGCCTCCTTTTGTGCCATAACCCTTCCATGGATATTTGGTCCCATCGGTCTGTGGGTGGGATCTGGAATTCACTGCCTGAAATCATGGTGGAAGCAGATTCAATAATATCTTTTAAAAGGGAATTTAACAAAAACTTGACACGGACAAAAAAACAACAGGAGTCTGGGGAAAGAGGAGGGAGTGGGACTAATTAGTTAGCTCTTTAAAGGAGACAGCACTGACACAATGGACCTTCTGTGCTGCATCAATCTTTGATTATATGAACAAGGGACAGAGAGAGAGAGAGGGAGAAATGGTGAAAGAGGGGAAGGAAAATAGAGACAGAGTGAAAGAGAAGTTTGTACCAGTTTTCAGGAGGAGGGATTGTGATTCCTGATCTGCCCGTGCCCATTCCTGTTGAGGCAGGTGACACACAGACTTCCTGCTGCCTCCTCATTTCCATGAATTCTACGTACCGCCTAGGGTGACCCGCGCTGCTGTCTGTCTGCAAGCTTAACAGGGACCTAACTGTGTGTGAGGCTGGCACGTGCTTCAGCCAGGATTCAACTCTTAAAGGTAGTCTGTCCTTCTTAAAGGGAAGCTGTACTGAATCACAGGAGGCTGCTACTGCTGACTGTGAATGCTGAAAATGGAGACAAGGTAAATGGAATACTAGGACAGGGAGAGGGCTCTGCTGTTCACGGATGTTGTGTTGGAGGCTTTAATCATGGCGGTTGACCGGAGGAGAGAAGCCATGTTTCTGTGGGGTGGGGCAGAGACCCTTAAGGAACGCCTACCGAAGGGAATGGGAGCAGGTGGCCAGGGAGGTCAATGCAAGAAGTCTGGCCCCGAGGACCTGGCAGCAGAGCCAGAAGAAGTTTAATGAGCTCACACGGGTGGTCAATATCAGTAATTCATCTCCACATGGCATCTCCTACCCCCAACATCACCAACCTCTCACACTGCTCAATGTACCACCACCCCCCCCCCCCACACCCCCCATCACTTAGTTTAAAAGACGTGTATCAAAGCTGCTGGAATGGCTGATTGGTGTCAGATCAAATCCCTCTGCACACTACCAGCACATACTTGGTGAACAGGGACTAGAGCCCTGTTTAGCATGGAGCACTGGAAGTGACCGGCATCTCAGCTCATACCATTTTATGGATCCAAGCTTCCGTGGCCCAGTGATGCTGCGGAGCTGAAAATACCTGCCATAGACAGATGCAGAGGGAAAGAAGCCTTCTTTTGGATGGGAATTGAAGAAAAGACTTGAAGGCAGGAATATGGGAATGGACAGGGCAATGGGACTAATTGAGTTTGAGATTCAAGCACAAGAATGAGAATATTAAATTTAACGTGCTGCCGGTCCCGGAGGCAATGTCGATTAGTGAGCACAGGGGTGATGGGTGATCAGGATTTGGGGTGATGGGTGATCATGATTTGGTGTGAATTACTTTACAGGCAGCAGAGTTCTGGATGGGCTGTGGTTTATGGAGGTTTTTAACTCAGAGGGTGACCAGGATAGAATTGGAATAGTCAAGTGTGAATTTAACAGATTTAAAGATTGGTGAAGAAAAATGTCGGTTCCTTACTGTCAGTAATAGGAGAAATAATTATGGGGAACAAAGAAATGGCTGACCAACTAAATGCATACTTTGGTTCTGTCTTCACACAGGAGGACACAAATATCATACCAGAAATGTTGGGGAACACGGGGTTTAGTGAGAGAGAGGAACTTAAGGAAATCAGCATTAGTAGAGAAATGGTGTTGGGGAAATTGATGGTATTGAAGGCCAATAAAATCCCAGGGCCTGATACTCTACATCTCAGAGTACTGAAGGAAGTGGTCCGAGAAATAATGGATGCATTGGTGGTCATCTTCCAAAATTCTATAGATTCTGGAACATTTCCGACAGATTGGAATTTAGCTAATGTAACCCCAGGGAGGTTGAGCGAAAGCAGGGAATTATCGACCAGTCAGCCTGACGTCGGGAGTGGGGAATGTTCTGGAGTCCATTATCAAAGATTGTATAGCAGAGCACTTGGAGAAAAGTGGTCGAATCGGACAGAGTCAGCATGGATTTACGAAAGGGAAATCACGCTTGACAAATCTACAATAATTCTTCGAGGATGTAACTGGTAGAGTTGATGAGGGGGAGCCAGTGGATGTGGTTTATTTGGATTTTCAGAAGGCTGTCGCCAAAGTCCCACATAACAGATTCGCCTGTAAAATTAAAGTGTATGAGATTGGTGCTACTGTATTGTGAAATATAGAGAATTGGTTGGCAGACAGGAAACCCAAGAGTAGAAATAAATGGGTCTTTTATTCCGAATGGCAGGCAGTGACAAGTGGGGTACCATAGGGATTCCTGATAGGACCCCAGCTATTCACAATATATATTACTGATTTCGATGAGGGAACTAAATGTAATGTCGCCAAATTTTCAGATGACACAAAATAGGATGGGAAGGTGAGTTATGAGGAGGATGCAGAGAGGCTTCAGGGTGATTTGGACAAATTGAGTGAGTGGGCTAATGTATGGCAGATGCAGTACAATGTGGATAAATGTGAGGTTAATCACTTTGGTAGCAAAAGCAGGAAGGCTGATTATTATCTGAAAGGCTATACACTGATAGAGGGGAATATGCAAGGAGAGCTGGGTGTTCTCGTACATCAGTCACTGAAGGTAAGCATGCAGGTGCAACAGGCGGTATGTTGGCCTTCACAGCGAAAGGATTCGAGTACAGGAGCAGGGATGTCTTGTTGCAATTATAAAGGGCCTTGGTGAGGCCACACCTGGAATATTGTGTGCAGCTTTGGTCTCCTGATCGAAGGAAGGATGTTCTTGCTATAGGTTTACCAGACTGATTCCCTGGATGGCGGGACTGACGTATGAGAAGAGATTGAGTCGGTTAGGATTATGTTCGCTGGAGTTCAGATGAATGATGGGGGATCTCACAGAACCTATAAAATTCTAACAGGACTTGACAGAGCAGATGCAGGAAGGATGTCCCCGATGGTGGGGGAGTCCAGAACCAGTGGTCATAGTCTAAGGATACGAGGTAAACCTTTCAGGACTGAGATGCGAAATTTCTACACCCAGAGAGTGATGAGTCTGTGGAATTCGCTGCCACAGAAAGCAGTTCAGGCCAAAACACTGAATGTTTTAAAGAAGGAGTAGGAGATACCTCTTAGGATGAAAGGGATCAAAAGATATGGGGGGAAAGCGCGAACAGGTTGCTGAGTTGGACGATCAGCCATGATCATAATGAATGGCGGGGCAGGCTCGAAGGGCCGAATGGCTTACTCCTGCTCCTATTTTCCATGTTTCTATGTTAACAAGGGCACAGATGACGGTTTATGTAGCAGATGAGCTGAGGCAGACGGGTGATATTACAGAGCTAGTAGTCGGCAGGGTTGGTGATGGAGAGATTAAGGGTTCAGAACTCAGCTCAGGGTTAAACAGAATGCAGAGGATGCAAACTGTCTGGTTCAACCTCAGACATTAGCCAGTTAGGGGTACGTGGTTCATGGATATGGACAGAATTTCCAAAGGAGACTGATTGCACACGCTCCACTCTTCCCAAAATTAAAATTGCAAGAACATTATTTCAGTGAAACGCGGTTTCCAGATCACATAGCGGGAAATAGGGACTTAGCAGGGGCAGCAACAGCAGAAAACATTGTAGAGTAAATTACATGAACTCTAATGCAAGCAGCAATGGTTTATAGAGCTCATACCTGGAGATAGAGTTTTGCCAGGGATAACAAAAGTAACAAGGAGGGCAGAGTAAATGACAAGAACAGCAATGTTCCTAAACTTGGTTTATAACATTCATAGCTGGATAGAGAGACTTATCAGGGACACTGATAATAGCAAGGATGGGATAGTAAATGTGTTGCATAATCTTCAATGCGAGATAGATCTGATAGTCTAATGAGAACCGATCATAATTTGCAGAATTCGGTCAAACTCCCAAATGAAACTCCTGCCCTTTGTTGTAACATTCCAGTCTATTGTTCTCAGATTCTGAACCATTGTTTAAGATTCCAATCTATTGTTCTCGGATTTTTATCCATTGTTGTAACATTCCAATCTATTATTCTCAGATTCTGACCCATTGTTGTAACATTCCGATCTATTGTCCTCATATTCTCACCCATTGTTGTAACATTCCAGTCAATTGTTCTCAGATTCTGATCCATTGTTGTAACATTTCAATCTATTGCTCTCAGATTCTGATCTATCCTCTCCCTCTCTCTGGAGCTGCTGATCCCTGTTAGTGCCAGTGCTGATGCTCCCGCTAACACTATGTGATAACACATTGAAAGCAGTCCCTTATTAATAGCAGAGGGAAACCCTCCAGTGACACAATTGGAGTCCATGCAGACTGACATTAATTACAGTAACTGAACAAACAGGTTCAGTTAACCCCTTTCAATCCAACACTTTTTGGACTACAATAAAATAGAACATTTAGCCAGTCTGGATGGGATGTATAAGGATTACTGAGTGAAGGAATGGAGGAAATAGTAGAGGCACTTGATAGAATCACTTCGACTTGGATATGGGAGTGGTGACAGAGGACTGGAGGGTTGCAAATGTTACACCATGGTTACAAATGGAGAGATGGAGTAAACCCTGTACTGTCCAGTCAATCTGACGTCAGTGGTGGGGAAATTTCACAACCCAGGGCAGAAATATTTGTTGGTTGGAAAAGCACAGCATAATAAATTTCAAGCAGCACAGATATACTAATGAAAAATCATGTCTGGCAAACTTCAACAAGAACTTATCCCAAGGTACTTCACTGCAGCATTATGAAACAAAGTACAACACTGAACCACAAATGGAGATATTAGGTTCGGAGACCAAAAGCTTGGTTAAAGAGGCAGGATTTAAAGGAGTGTCTTAAAGGAAAAAAAGCGAGGTGGAGAGGTGGAACTGTGTAGGGAGGGTATTCCAAAGCTTGGGGCCGAGGCAACTGAAGGTGCGGCCAGCAATGGGGGAGTAATTAATATCAGGAATGCACAAGAGGCCAGAATTAGTGGAGTAGAGATATCTCAGAGGGTTGTCGGGCAGGAGGAAATTACAGAGATTGTGAGGTGTGGGACCATGGACGGATTTGAAAACATGATTGAGGACAATGTTTGACTGTGAGCTGATGTAGGTCAGTGATCGGGGAATGGGACTTGTTGTGAGTTAAGACACAGGCAGCAGAGTTTTAGATGACCTCAAGATTACAGATAATAGAATGTGGGAGAATGAGTTGTAATAGTCCAGTCGACAGGTAATGAAAACATGAATGAGAGCTTCAGCAGCAGATGAGTTGAGACAGGAGTGAAGTTGGGCGATCTTATTGAGGTGGAAATAGGTGGTCATAGTGATGGCACGAATGTAAGGTTGGAAGCTCATTTTGTGTTCGAATGCCACAGAGTCACAGAATTGTTGCAGAACAGAAGGTGGCCATTCTGTCCATCGAGACTGCACTGGCTCTCCAATTCATCTAGTGCTACTCCCATGCCTTCTCCCTATAACTCTGTACAATCTTCCTTTTCAGTTAGCTATCCAATTTCCTCCTGAATGCCTCGATTGATTCTGCCTCCACCACACTCTCAGGCAGTGCGTTCCAGACCTTAACACTCACTGTATGAAAATGTTTTCCTCATGTCACTTCTGCTGCTTCTACCAATTACTTTAATTCTTTGTCCTCTCATTTTCGATCCTTTCAGGTGTGGGAACAGATTTTCACTATCCACTCTGTCCAGACACCTCATAATTTTGCAGACCTTTTTCAAATTTCCTCTCAGCCTTCTCTTCTCCAAGGAAAATGTTCCAACTTCTCCAGTCTGTCTTCACAACTGATATTCCTCATCCCTGGAACCATTCTTGTGAATGTTTTTCACACTCTGCAATGTCTTCATGTTTCTAATGTGCCCAGAACTAGACGTAACGCTGCAGCTGAGGCCGAACTAGTGTCTTATACAAGTTCAAAACAACCCCTTGCTCTTGTATTCCATGCTACAAGATACTATATGCTTTATTAACTGCTCTCTGATCCTGTCATGCCACCTTCAATGACCTATGCACATATACATCCACGTCCCTCTGCTCCAGAACCCCCTTTAGAATTGTAACCTTTATTCTATATTTTCTCTCCATGTCCTTCCAACGAAATGAGTCACTTCACATTTCTCCACATTGAACTTCATCTGTCTGCCCATTCCACCAACTTGTCTGTGTCCTTTTGAAGTTTTGCACTATCCTCCTAATAGTTCACAATGCTTCCAAGTTTTGTATCATCTACAAACTTTGAAATTGTGCCCTGTACACCAAGGTGTAGGTCATTAATATATGTCAGGAAGGGAAAGGGTCCTAACACTGATCCCCGGGGACCTCCACTACAAATCTTAAATAAAAAACAGAAATGCTGGAAATACGCAGCAGGTCTGACAGCATCTGTGGACAGAGAAGCAGAGTTAATGTTCCAGGTCTGTGACCTTTCATCAGAACTGGAAAAGGTTAGAAATGTAATAGGTTTTAAGCAAATAAAGCAGGGATGGGGAAGAATGGAGCAGAAGGGGTGTTGATAGAACAGAGGGTCAGAGAGATTAACTGACCAGGAGGTCATGGGGCAAAGGCAAAGAGAGTGTCCTCATGGTGTGGTGAAAGACAAAGTATTAGTGCAGAGCAGATGTTAAATGACAGAACAATGAACTTCCAGAGCTAAAAGCACCAATATAAAAATCCCAGTTTAAGTCTGCCACATGGTAAAAAAAACTGAAAGAACACATAATAAAAATGGACCTGCTCTGAATGCTCTGAAATTATTGAACTCAATGTTCAGTCTGGAAGTCTGTAGAGTGCCTATTCGGACAATGCGGTGCTGTTCCTCGAGCTGGCGTTGATGTTCACTGGAACACCGCAGCAGGCCAAGCGCATATTAGGTGACCGCTTTGTGGAACACCTCCGCTCAGTTCAAAAGGATGATCCCGAGCTTCCGCTCGCTTGTCATTTCAACACCCTCCATCCCCCACCCCCGCTCTCATGTCCACATTTCTGTCCTTGTGTTTACACCCCCCACTCCCGCTTTACTTGCTTAAAACCTATTGCATTTCTAACTTTGGCCAGTTCTGGTGAAAGGTCACAAACCTGGAACAATAACTCTGTTTCTCTCTGCACAGACACTGCTGAGTAGTTCCAGCACTTTATGTTTTTATTTCAGATTTCCAGCATCTGCAGTATTTTGTTTTGATGCCACTATAAACTTTTCTCCCACCCGAAAAGCATTCATTGATCACTAATCTCTGTTTCCTGTCATTCAACCAGTTTAGTTTCATGTTGCTACTGTCCTTTTATTTGCTGAGCTATAACTTTGCTCACAGGTCTGTTGTGTGACACTTTATCAATTGCTTTTTGGAATTCCATTTAAACCACATCAACAGCATTGTCCTCATCAAGCTTCCTTGTTACCTCTTCAAAAAACTCCAGCAAGTTTATTAAACACCATTTTCCCTTAACAAATTCGTGCTGGTTTTCCTTAATTAACCCACATTTGTCCATGTACCTATTAATTTTGTCCCGAATATGACACCGAGGTTGCAAACAGACTGTCTGAATCTCAAACTGTTACCAGGGAGAGGGATGGAATCAATAGCAAGGGAACAGAGTTGGAGTGGGGAGTGAAAGCAATGGCTTCAGTCTTCCCAATATTTAATTGGAGGAAATTTCTGCTCATCCAGTACTGGATGTCGGATAAGCAGTCTGATAATTTAACAACAGTGGAGGAGTGGAGAGAGGTGGTGCTGAGGTAAACATGATGGAGTTCTTTGATAAAACAATGGAGAGGGTTGATGAGTGTAGTGTGATTGAAGTTATATTTATAGACTTTCAAAAGGTGTTTGATCAAGTGTCATTCAATAGATTGATTCGGAAAACTGAACCCTATGCAGTGATTGATAAAACAATGGAGGTGGTTGCTGAGGGAAGGAATGGTGGAAATAGAAGAGGCACTGTCAGAATCTTCCAATCCTCCTTGGATATGGGAGTCATGACAGAGGACTGGAGGGCTGTAAATGTTACTCCCTGTTGCAAAAGGAGTGATTAGATAAATCATGTAATTACTGACCAGTCAGTCTAATGTCAGTGGTTGGAAATTACTAGAGGCCGGAACCCAGCTCAAAAATATATCTTTCTTGGAAAAACATGAGATAACAAATAACAAACAGCATGGATAGGTTAATGGAAAATCATGTCTGATAATCTTGATCATGTTCGTTGATGACATAACTGTGAATGTTGATGAGGATGACATGTTTTGTGTTATGTGTACAGACTTTCAAAAGACCTGTGATCAAATGTCAGTTTATAGACTTGTTATGAAAAATGGAAGACATGGATTAATGTGACAATGATAGTGTGGATATGATACTGATTCAGGGACAGAAAGCAGAGAGAAGTGGTGAACGGTAATTGTTCAGACTGGGGGAGGGGGAGTATACAGTGCTATTACTCAGGTTCCGGTATGAGAACCAGTGCTGTTCCTGGAATATAGATGGATATATAAATGACACCAACTTATACATTAAAAAAAACATAATTTCAACTCTTGCAGATGACATGAAACTCATAACTAACGGTGGAAAAATGCAGACCAGAGAATTATCCAACATCACAGACGTTTTTTATTAATTTATTTATTCTGGACTCTAATGCATCACGAATTAATTTCTCAATCTAATTTATTTGTGTGTGATTCTCATGTGAGTGTGTGTGAGAATGTGTAGAGTATATTTTTATTATTTTATTTAGATTCAGCTTAGATTGTTAAGTATAATAAATTCACCTCTTGTTTAAACTCAAGAAAACCTGCCCTATTGTTTTTTTACGATCACAACAAAGATAAAAGGTAGAATACTCACTAAGGTGGTCAGCACGTCCACTGTTAAAAAGCAATAAACCCTCCTGCGGTAAAATAATATATAAGACAAGAGGGGGGCAGGAACCCTTACTCACCTGGCTGTAACAGAAATCTGGAGGTTCTAGTGATCACAACGCAACAACAAATTAGAAATTGGAAGTGGGAAAAACAATTGATCCTGAGAAAAAAGTTTAAAATATCAATGCAGGTTTTATTGTGGTTTTCACTGCTGGGACACTGAAATGTCCACGCTCGAAGACAGAGCATACAAACGTATGAATTAGGAGCAGGTGTAGGCTGCGCGGCCCCTCAAGCCTGCTCTGCCATTCAATAAGATCATTACTAATTTGATTGAAACCTCAACTCCACATTACCACCTACCCTCGATTATCTTTCACCCCTTGCTGATCAAGAATCTATCTATCTCTGTCTTACAAGTACTTAAAGACACTCTTCCACTGCCATTTGAGGAAGAGAATTCCCAAGGCTCACGACCCTCATGGAAAAAAAATCTCCTCATCTCTGTTTTAAATGGGCGACCCCTCATTTTTAAATAGTGACCCCTACCTCTAGCTGCACCCAGATACACAAATCTTTCCACATGCACCCCGTCAAGACCGCTCATGTTCTTAGATGTTCAAATCAAGACGCCACTTACCCTTCTAAATTCCAGTGGATATAAGCCTGGCCTGTCCAATATTTCCTCATAAGACAGCCCACCCATTCCAGGTATTAGTCTAGTAAATCTTTTCTGAATTGCTTCCAATGCATTTACATCCTTCCTTAAATAAGGAGACCAGTACTGTATACAGGACTCCAGATGTGGTCTCACCAATGCCCTATATAGTTGAAGCATAACGTCCCTTCTTTTGTATTCAATTACCCTTGCGATAAACAATAACATTCTATCAGCTTTCCTAATTACTTTCTGAACATGCATACTAACCTTTGGTGATGCATGCACAAGGACACCCAGATCCCTCTGCATCTCAGAGCTCTGCAATCTCACACCATCAGATAATATGCTTCTTATTTATTATTCCTGTCAAAATGGGCAATTTCCCACTTTCCCACATTATACTCCATTTGCCAGGTCTTTACCCACTCACTTAACCTATCTATATTCATTTACAGCCTCCTTATGTCCCCGTCACAAGTTACTTTCTTACTCATCTTTGTGTCATCAGCAAATTTAGCAACCATGCCTTCGGCCCCTTCATCCAAGTCATTTATATAAATTGTAAAAAGTTGAGGTCCCAGCCCTGATCCCTGTGGCACACCACTCGTTACATCTTGCCAACCAGAAAATGGCCCATTTATGCCTACTCTCTGTTTTCTGTTAGCTAACCAATCATCTATCCATGCCAACATGTTACCCCCTTCAACATAAGCTTTAATTTTCACAAAACCTTTGATGTGGCACCTTATCAATTGCATCCTGGAAATCTATGTACAGTACATCCACCAGTACTCCTTTCTCCACAGCACATGGTACCTCTTCAAAGAACTCCAATAAATTGATTAAACATGATTTCCCTATCATAAAACCATTTTGATTCTGCCTAATTACGTTGAATTTTTCGAAGTGCCAGCTACACCGTCTTTAATAGTAGCATCTAACATGTTCCCTAAGAAAGATGTGATGTTAACTTACCTGTAGTTCCCTGTTTTCTGTCTCCCTCCCTTTCTGACCTGATAAGTTACATTCCCAATGAAGGAGTTGCAGACAGAGTTAAGTAACTTGGGACAGGTTAAAATCCCTCTCTGTTGAAAAGTTGAGTATTGTAGCTGGACAGTTAGGGATTACTCTCCGTCCAAAAGCTAGGAAACCCAAAATCCCAAGACTTTTGGCCAATCAGTTTTCACTTGAAGCTGAAGACCCAAACATGGTTAGAATCACTAACAGATAGAGTAATGTTAGCTAAGGTAAAACTATAACAGAAGAGACGAGAATTAGAATTCCAGAGAGAGCGAGAAAGAGCAGAGTGAGTGTCAAGAAAGGGAAAAAGAGTGTTCCAGAAGGAGAAGGAGGAAAGGGCTTTAAGGCAGCTCAAACAACTAGAGGAAAACCCAGTACACCTCGTGAAGGCACAGCTAGTGAGGGAGCTACCCCCAGCTCAGGGCCATGTGCTGAGCTCTTTAAATTCTCCCAGTTCATGACAAAGTTCAATGAGGAGAATGTGGCAGAATTTTTTGGCATTTTAGAAAAGCTTGTAAAGCAACCGAAATGGCCGGCAGAGAGCTGGACACTGTTTTTACAAAACAAAGTAACAGGAAAATCCCATGATGTTTATTCACTGTTGCCAGATGAAAATTCATCACGTTATGAGATGACTGAAAATGCTATCCTGGGCGTGCATGAGAAAGTACCGGAAGCGTACCGTCAAACATTCCAAACCCTCGAAAAGCAGCCTGACTAAACTGACCTCGGGTTTGAAAGAGTTAAGCAGTTTCCGAACATAGAGACATAGGAGCAGGAGCAGGCCATTTAGCCCATCGATGCTGCTCCACCATTCAGTATGACCATCCACTTCAAAGCCTTTTTCACACGTAATCTCCATATCCCCTTATGCCATTTTCAGTTAGAAATCTGTCAATCTATACTTCAAACTTACTCAACGACTGAGATTCCACATCCGTCTGGGAAGCAGAAAAGATTCAGAAACCTCTGAGTCAAGAAATTTCTCGTCATCTCTGTCCTAAGTGGCTTCCCCCTTATTTTGAAATTGTATCCATTAGTTCTGGATTCCACAACCAGGGGAAATATCGTACACGCATCTACCCTGTCTATCCCTTTAATCATTTCGTAGGTTTCAATGAGATCCCGACACATTCTTTGAAACTCTCGAGAATACAGGCCCAGTTTCCCCAATCTCTCTTCATAGAACAGTCCCGCCATCCCTTGAACAGGTCTGGTGAAATTTCATAACACTCCCTCTATGGCAATAATATCCTTCCTAAGGCAAGGGGACCCAAATTGCACACAATATTCCAGGTGTGGTCCAAGCAAAGTTCTATACACATGAAGTAAGACTTCACTACTCCTGTATTCAAATCATCTCGCGATAATGGCTAACAGACCATTAGCATTCCGAATTGCTTGCTGCAACTGCATGTTAGTTTTCAGTGATTTACTGACACCCGGGTCCGTTTGTACATCTACACTTCCTAATCTCTTACTATTTAAGAAATACTCTGCACATCTGTTCCTCCTACCAAAGTGGATAACCTCATATTTGCCAATATTATATTCCATTTGCCATGTTCCTGCCCAGTCACTATGTCTGTCTGAATCCCCTTGAAGACGTTTTGCATCTTCCTCACAACATACATTCCCACCTAGTTTTGTGTCATCTGCGAACTTGGAAATATTACATTTGGTTCCCACATCCAAATCATTGACATATATTGTTAACAGCTGGGGCCCAAGTACTGATCCTTGCGGTACACAATTAGTCACAGCCTGCCTGTTAACCAATCTTCAATCCATGCCAGGACATTACCCCCAATCCCATGTGCTTTAATGTTGCTAACCAACCGTCTGTGGGGGACTGCATCGAAAGCCTTCTGAAAATCCAAGTATAACACGTCCACCGACTCCCCTTTACTAATTCTGTTAGTAACATCCTCAATAAAAACTCCAACAGGTTCGTCAAATATGATTTGTCATTCACAAACCCATATTTACGATGCCCAAACAGATTATTATCCAACTGTCCATTTATCACATCCTTTAGAATATGGACCCAGCATTTTCCCAACGACTGATGCACGAAAGCAGTCTATAAATTCCCTGTTTTCTCTCTCCCTCCCTTCTGAAATAGTGGGGTGACATTTTCTACCTTCCAATCTACAGTAACTGCTCCAGAATCTATCGAATTTTTGAAGATGGTCACCAATGAATCCACAATATCCATCGCGATCTCTTCCCACACCCTGGGATGCAGAATTCTGATTCTGGTGCCTCATCAAACTTCAGCCTCATTAATTTCTCCAATACAACATTCTTACTGATATTAATTTCCTTCACTTCCTCAATCTCCCTAGTCCCTTGGATCTCTAATTCTGGAAATGTCCTTGTATCTTCCTCAATGAGGACAGACACAAAGTAATCATTTAGCTTCACTGTCATTTCTCTATTCCCCATTATAAATTCCCCTGACTCTGCCTGTATTGGACCCACAATTGGCTTCGCCAAACGTTTCACTTTTAGGTAGCTGTAGAAGATTTAAAGTCAGTTTTTGGGTTTACTGTTGACCAGTGGATACAAGCGCTCAAATTACAGCCCACAAATCTGAACCTTAGAGTAGTGATCCAACTCAAGGAGTTCGAAAGCTCGTTCTCCCTCCCATTAAAACCCACAAAGAGGAACAAAAGGTTCAAAGAGCCAGGCAGGTTGCAATTCTGACTGATGAATTTTCCCTTGTACACAAGGCTTTAACCCCAAAGGGAAACCCTTCCCTAGTCACCCCAAAGACCCGAGAATAAAAGGTGGGAGGGTGATCAGAGCCCGAACAGCCTTGGGCAAGGAGGAAAAGCTGGACACACAGGGGTCCATCCACAGGCCAAATAGGACGGTACTGAGAGCAGGAGTAATGGCCGAAGACCTGTGTGTTTCCACTGTAATAAGGCAGATCACCATCCAGTTGACTGCTGGAAGTGATGGGGAAAAGCTGTAGGATTAATCAGGGACCACCAGATCAGTGCAGGAAAAGGGCCCTGATGCAAAGCACAACAGATCAGGCTGTGCCTCTAACTGCGCAGTCAGACCCAGTAAACTTCCCACAGAGAGTGCGGGAAAATAAACAAAATCCTTGAGAGCGACCAGGAATTTGTATCCTAAGGAAAAGTGACCCCATACCCCTTGAGTGAGGCAAGTAAACCAATAGTCATACTCTCGAATGGAGGGGCTACCCAATCCCTTCTGCTGGGAAAAAGAAAGTGCAGTGAATGCGAGAGCGTTAGTGAATGGTATTGCAAGACAGTATATGTCCATCCCCTTATATCACTTGCAGTGTGACCCAGTTTCATGATCCTTTACCATTGGGATTATCCCTAGTTTACCAGTTAATGGGTCGAACTTCTCCTGGGTAATAATCTGACAGGGGAAGAGGTGACAGCTTCCCCAATAGTTTTGGAGCGACCAACAGAGGGCAGGGAGACAGAGCAGTTAAGGAGAAGGTCCCCAGCAAACTCCCTGATTGTGTGGTGACTCGGTCCTTGGCCAAACAATTCCCATCAGAGGCGGCTGAACTGACACTGCAGGCGGGCGACCCTACTGTCTGGTTGTCTGTAACCTTCTTTGGGAAGTTAGAGGACCCAAAGGATGTATTAAACAGAAATTTCTTAGTTGGGGCTCAACAACCCGACCCAGTGTTAAAAAATAGCACAGACAGTCCAAACCAAAACGGAGGCAGAGGGAGTTGCAGACTGTTTCTATTTAAAGAATGCGGAGCTAATGAGGAAGTGGAGACCTCCTTACAGACCAGCGGATGAAGAGTGCACCAGATAGTGGTGCCGCTGAGGTCCCTTAAACAAATATTAAGAATGGCCCAGAACCTTCTAATGGATGGACATTTCGGTGACTGAAAAATCAAAGCCCGCAGAAGGCAACATTTTGACTGGCCACAACTCCACAAAGAGGTGGTGGAGTTCTGTAAAACTAGTCACATGCGTTAGGTTGTGGGCAAGCCCCAACCTGCAATAAAACCTGCATCCCTAATTCTTATACCAGCTTTTGGGGAACCCTTCAGCAGAGTCCATGTGGATTGTCTGGGACACCTGCTATAAACAAAACGGGATACCAGTATCTTCTCACATGTATGGATGTGGTGACCCGATTCCCAGAGGCTATTCACCCGAAGAACTATTTCTGCCAAGGTAGTTGTGGAGAGGCTAACCCAATTCTTTATCCGATATGGGCTGCCTGCTAAGATCCAGTCGGATCAGGACACACATTTTATGTCCAGTATTTTTGAAAAGGTCATGGGTAATCTGGAGCACCGCAGCCTCACAGCTCCAGCGACCTGGGTTCGATTCTGTGCACTGCCTGTGCGGAGTTTGCAAGTTCTCCCTGTGACCATGTGGGTTTTCGCTGGGTGCTCCGGTTTCCTCCCACAGCCAAAGACTTGCAGGCTGATAGGTAAATTGGCCATTATAAATTGCCCCGAGTATCGGTTGGTGGTGGGGGAGTTGAGGGATGAGGGGATGTGGTAGGAATATGAGATTAATGTAGGATTAGTATAAATGGGTGGTTGAAAGTCAGCACAGATTCGGTGGCCGAAGGGCCTATTTCAGTGCTGTATCTCAAAATAAATAAAATAAGTAAATAAATGAAGTCCTCAGCCTACCATCCACTATCACAATGGGCTTTGGAGCGGTACCACCAGACCCTAAAGACAATGATCAAGCCATACTGCTATGAGCAATCCCATGACTGGGACAAAGGGCTGGAATTTCTCCTGTTGGTTTCCAGGGACGTATCAATGGTTCCACTGGCTTTAGTCTCTTTGTCTAAGTTTATGGACACGAGGTGATAGGTTCCCTTAAACTAATCAAGGAGAGGTTTTTGGGACACAGGGATGAGTCTTCCAAGTTAGAGTACATTTCTATGCTGTGGGAGCGGCTCACGAGAGACTGTGCAATGGCTCTGGAGCACCTAAAGACCTCCCAGGCAGCTATGAAAAGTTCAGGAGACAGGAATTCCAAGGCTAGAACATTTCAGGACAGAGACCATGTATTGTTACTATGCCCACTGCAGGGTGAACCCCTGAAATCCCCGTTCAGTGGTCCATATCGAGTGGCAAAAGGAATAGCGGGTAAATTAGTTAAATGACACTCCAGACCAAAGGCAAAAAGCAAAGGCTGTGGAGGGAACAGTCAAGCACAGATCTGTCAGACAGTCAGGAGGGAAGGAATGAAAAGGAAAATGAGGACAGGTTATAGGAGGGCGAGGAGGATTCCCAACTGGAATCCGCTACTCTCCGAATAGCCAACCCTGAAATGTTAGATAAATCAGACCCTACGCTCTCCTCCTTAAATACAAGCCAAAGAGGCACCCTAAAAATGCTGCTAACAGGATTTACAGAAACGTGCAAGGACAAGGACAGGTCCCAAAAAGGCAAGCCAATGGTGAGGGAGATGCCTCACCTAGTCGAAGTGCCAATGGAGAGTGCTGCAAAAGCTGGACAGACACCTGCGAGCAGTAATGTCCCAGAGGTCAGAGGGTAGATAAAAAAAAATGATCCTCCCTGTAGTAAAGGGAAAAGTGAAGGGAAAATACCCCAAACTAAACAACACTTGTGGACCTCACCAGAAAGCTAAAAGTAAGGTCAGTGTGGATCTACCCACTGAAGTATCCAATGATCAGTTCCCAAACCCAAAGCTGATCAAACCCAACAATTTCAAAGCCGAGCTCAGCAAGAACAAAGGCCTAGAGGAAATCTCAGACACCTCACAGGGGCTGAAAAAAACCAATTTATTACATACTGTCGGTTTAGGGAGAAAGATTATCAAGATGCAGGAACCCGAGTCGTTAAAACTTCATTAGAGGAGAGAAAAGGAAAACAGTTCAATTGGTGATGCATGGTCCAGGGTCAAACCCGACACATAAACATCCCAGACAAAACGCCAAAAAAATTAAATCAGTACAACTGGGAGAGATAATGTCAGCTGCAGTAATTCTAAGATTAATGTGTGAATTTGAGAAGTGATTATTGAGAATGCATGTCTGTTTCTTTCTTTTTCTTCCCACAATTCAGCAATGAAATGTTTCCATTATCACATTTCTTTCCATCTGCTGCGGCGGTGTCAATATAACACAATATGCCAAATGAGGAATTTTAATTCATCAATTAGAAACTTACACTAAACATTTAATGGGGAAAATCCTACAGTTAACCTTGAAAAAACTGGCAGCCAAGATGGCCACCGCAGTTGGCATCTGAAACACCTTTTCACATTCCAAGGCCTACAACAGGAGACACATGTCTGATGAGCCTGGACCTATGTCATTGGCTTGCTCTAGTGATTGAATTACCGAAGATTACATTTATTATTACGGCATACAAGGCTCCCCTGACACATGGACTTTGAAAGAGCTAACTCCTCCAAGTATAAATGCTGGTATCCTGAGCCTTGGGGAGATAGAAGTGTCTAACCTTGAATCTCATTGGAAGGGTCCAGAGAATACACCGAGGCAGTCATGAGACCTTCTGTCGATCTCTGTGAAAGTTGGGATTTTCCCGTGGACAAAGACAGACAAGCCAGTGATTCAAACTGTGCAGAAGCAGAAGGGATGTGTCCCCCTCTCCTTCTCTCTGCACCTAAAATTGCAAGATTGAAAACCACATGTGACTGTGGTTCCCTCAACCCCACTGATTGCTACAGACAGAGTAACCAGGGGAAGAAAGCCACCTACAATTCTGCCTCAAAGAAAACCCTGAGCAATGTGGACCAGCCACAAACTGCACTTCGACAAGCAAGAGACTTCAAGAATATAACTTCAGCTGGAAGACCACGGAATCGTCCAACATCACAGAATGAGTTATGTTTTATTTATTCTGGACTCCAGTCGAATCACAAATTTACTTCTCGCTCTGTAATCTATTTATTTGTGTGTGTGTGATTCTCGTGTGAGCGTGTGTGTGTAACTGCGTTCTACTTTTATTATTTTATTTTGATCGGGTTTCTATTGTTAAGTATCATAAACTCACCTCTTTCATGTTTAAACTCAAGAGAACCTGTCCAATCGGCTTCTTCACCATCATACCAAAGGAAAAATGTAAAACACTCACTGAGACGTTAAGCATATTCACTGTATATAAAGGACAAACACTGTTGCAGTCAAATAAAGAAGAGTCACTGTGACCCCTCCTCACCTGGCCATAACAATTGGCTTGACTGGGGATGGAGAGAATATGGGGATGAACTCAGCTCAGCATTAAATAGATACCAGAGGTTGTAAACTTCCTGGTTCAACCTCAGACAACCGCCAGCGAGGGGGATGCAGATTATGGGCAGGGAATAGAGTTTGTGACAGAAACTGAAGATAATGGTTTCAGTCTTCTCACGATTTAAATGTCAAGAACACTAAATCAGTGAAATATGGTTTATGAATCTAATAGTTGGATACAGAGACTTACCAGGGACACCAATACTAGCGAGGATGGGATAGTAAATAAATTGAATCATCTTCAGAGCATAATGGATCCGCAATTCTAATGTTATCCAATCATAATCGGCAGTAAGATAGTCAAACCAATGGGATAAACTCCTGTCCATTGTTGCAACATTCCAATCTATTGTTCTCAGATTCTGATCCATTGTTGTAACATTCCAATCTATTGTTCTCAGATTCTGATCCATTGTTGTAACATTCAGATCTACTGTCCAGATTCTGATCTCTCCTCTCCCTCTCTCTGCAGCTGCGGATCCCTTTTAGTGCCGGAGCTGATGCTCCCACTGACACTTTTGGAAAACACATTGAAAGGAGTCCTGTATTAATAGAAGAGGGAAACCCTCCAGCGACACCATTAGGGTCCATGGAGACTGAAATTAATTACAGTTACTGAACAAACTAGTTCAGTTAACCCTTTCAATTCAACGCTTTTTGTACCACAATAAAGTAGAACAACCTAGGGACAAGTGGGGATGTGGTAGGAATATGGGATTAGTGTAGGATTAGTATAAATGGGTGGTTGATGGTTGGCACAGACTCGGTGGGCCGAAGAGCCTGTTTCAGTGCTGCATCTCTAAACATCTCAGTCTAATGTTGGTTTTTGGAAACTTCTAGAGATCATAACCCACCACAAAAATATATCTTTCTTGTAAAACACGGGTTCATAAACGACAAACAGCACGCATAGGTTAATGGAATATCATTTTGATAATCTTGCTCAAGTTCGTTGAGGACGTAACTGTGAGTGTTTCATGTAACATAATGATAGAAAGTTTAAGACCGAGAAAGTGGCCACTTTGCCCATTGTGTCTGCACCGGCCGAAAAATGATCCACCTATTCTAATCCCACCTTCCAGCATTTGATCCATAGCACTGCAGATAATGACATTTGAGGTGAACATCCAGATTCCTTTTCACTGAGTGGAGGGATTCTTCTTCAACTATTCTTTCATGCAGTAAATTCTAGACCCTCACCATAAACAGGGGACTCAGTACTGAACCCTGTGGAACGCCACTGTAAACAGTCCTCCGGTCAGTAAAATACCCGTCAACAACTACCCTTTAATAAAAACAAGAAATGTTGGAAATACTCAGCAGGTCTGACAGCATCTGGTGAGAGAGAAGCAGAGTTAACGTTACAGGTCAGTGACCCTTCATCACTCACCTGAAACGTGAATTCTGCTTCGCCCTCCACAGATGTTGCCAGACCTGCCGAGTATTTCCAGCATTTCGTGTTTTTACTTCAGATTTCCAGCTTCCGCAGTAGTTTGCTTTTATTACAACAATTACCCTTTGTTTCCTGTCACTGAACCAATTTTGTATTTTTAGGTGGACAAGTTTCTCCTCAACTCCCCGCTAATCATTCTACCGAGCACTTTAAGTCACTGCCCCTTAGTCACTGATCTCTCTGCTGAGGTGAATAGACTCTTCAACTCCACTCTATCCAGGCCCCACAAAATTATGTCCATTTCAATCAGATCTCCCTTCAGACTTCTCTGTTCCAAGTAGAACAATCTCAGCCTATCTAATCTTTCCTCATAGCTGCATTTTTCCAGTCCTGGCAGGCATCCTTGTGAATCTCCTCTGTACCCTCACTAGTGCAATTACATCCTTTGTGTAATGAGGTGAGCAGAACTGCACACAATACTCAGGTTGTGACCGAACCAATGATTTATACAGTTCCAGCATAACCTCCCTGCTCTTGTATTCTATATGTCAGCTAATAAAGGAAAGGATTCCATATGCCTTCTTAACCAGCTTACCGACCTGACCTGCTACATTCAGGACATCAGAGGACATTGACTCCAAGGTCCCTCACTTCCAATACACTTCTCAGTATTGTCCGATTGTTCGTCTATCCCTTTGCCTTGTTTGATCTCCTCAATTGCTCCGCCTCATACCTAACCAGGTTGAATTCCATTTGACACTTTTCTGCCATCAATATTTTCCTGCAGCTTACAGGTATCCTCCTCGCTATCTACCGCATGGCCAATCTGTGTACCATCTGCACACATCTTGATCATGCCCCTTACATTTACATTCAAATCGTTAATATATACAACAAAAAGCAGGGGATCCAGTGCTGAGCCCTGTGGAACGTCACTGGAAATAGACCTCAAGTCAGTAATACATCCATCAACAATCACCCTTTGTTTCCTGCCAATGAGCCAATTTTGCATCCAGCTTGCTGCATTTCCCTGAATTCCATGGGATCTTATTTTTTAAACTAGTATTCCACATGGGACCTTGTCAAAAGCCTTGCCAAAATCCACGGAGACCATATCCTCTGAACTACCCTCATCTATCATCCTTGCTACGTCGTCGAAAAATTCAATGAAGTTGGTAAAACAATATCTTCCCTTATCAAATTCATGCTGACTGTTCTTGATTGACCTGAGCCTTTCTAAGTGACAGTTTATCCTGTCTCTCAGAATACATTCCAATAATTTGCCCACTACTGAGGTTAGACTGACTGACCTGCAATTATTCGGTCTATCCCTGGCTCCCTTCTTAAATGTTAACTGTTCACCAGTCCTCTGGCACTGCACATGTATCCAGTGAGGACTGAAAAATGATGGTCAGACCCTCTGCTATTTCCTCGCTCATCTCTTTTGACAGCCTAGACTACATTTCATCTGGCCCTGGTGATTTATCAACTTTCAAGGATGCTAATCCCATTAATACTTCCTCTCTCCCTATGTATATCACATCCAATAATTCACACTCCTCCTCCTTAACCACAATATTTGCATCGTCCCCCCTTTTGTTGAGACAGATACAAAGTATTCATTAAGAACCATACCAACATGTTCCGCCCCTACTCGTGTATATCCATTTATGTATATAGATTTGAAAAGGTCTGTGATCAAATGACATTTCATAGACTTGTCATGACATGGATTAATGTGATAGTGATAGTGTGGATATGACACTGACTCAGGGACAGAAAGCAGAGAGAAGTGGTGAACAGTGATTGTTCAGACTGGAGGTGGAGGGGAGTATACAGTACTGTTTCTCAGGGTTCGATTCACTCCGCGTGATATCAAGAAATGACTGAAGGCACTGGATACTGCAAAGGCTATGGGCCTTGACAATATTCCGGAAATTGTACTGAATACCTGTGCTCCAGAACTTCCGTTCCCCCATCAAGCTGTTCCAGTGCAGCGACAACATTGTCTCTACCCTGCAATGTGGATAATTGCCCAGGTATGTCCTGTACACAAAAGCAGGACAAGTCGAACCCGGCCAATTACCGCCCCATCAGCCTCCTCTCAATCATCAGTAAAGTGATGGAAGGTGGCATCGAACATGCTATAGAACAGCACTTGCTTAGCAATAACCTGCTCAGTTACGCTCAGTTTGGGCTTCGCCAGGGTCACACAGCTCCTAAACTCATTACAGCCTTGGTGCAAACATGGACAAAGGAGCTGAACTCAAGCGGTGAGGTATGAGTGACTGCCCTGACATAAAGGCAGCATTTGACTGAGTATGGTATCAAGGAGCCCGAGCAAAAATGGAGTCAGTGGGAATCGGGGGGAAACTCTCTGCTGGTTCGAGTCATCCCTAATGCAAAGGAAGATGGTTGTGGTTGTTGCAGGTAAATCAGCTCAGCTCCAGGACATCACTGCAGGAGTACCTCAGGGTAGTGTCCTAAGCCCAATCATCTTCAGCAGCTTCATCAATGACCTTCCTTTAATCATAAGGTCAGAAGTGAGGATGTTCGCTGATGATTGAACAATTTTTAGCACTATTCGTGATTCCTCAAATATTGAAGCAGTTCGCGCAGGAAAGCAGAAAGACTTGGACAATATCAAGGCTTGGTCTGATAATTGGCAAGTATCATTCACACAGCACTAGTGCCAGGCAATGACCATCTCCGACAAGAGATAATCAAATCATCTCCGTTGACATTCAATGACATTACCAACTCTGAATTCCCCACTATCAACAGCCTAGGGGCTACCATTGACCAGAAACTGAACTGGAGTAGCCATGTAAATACCATGGCTAAAAGTGCAGGTCATAGGCGAGGAATCCTGAGGCGAGTAGCTCACCTCCTGACTCCCCAAAGCCAGTGCACCATCTGCAAGGCACAAGTCAGGAGTGTGCTGGAGTATTCTCTGCTTGCCTGGATGGGTGCAGCTCCAACAACACTCAACAAGCTCGGCACCATCCAGGACAAAGCAGCACTTGATTGGCACCCCATCCACAACTTCACTCCCTTCACAACCAACGCAAAGTGGCAGCAGTGTGTACCATCTACAAGATGCACTGCAGCAACACACCAAGGCTCCATCGACAGCATCTTCCAAACACACAACCTCTACCACATAGAAGGGCAAGGGCAGCAGATGCATGGAAACACCACCACCTGCAAGTTCCCCTCCAAGCCACACACCATGCTGATTTGAAATTATCTTGCCTTTACTTCACTGTCGCTGGGTCAACATACTGGAACTTCCTTCCTAACAGCACTGTGGGTGTACCTACCCCACGTGGAAAGCAGTGGTTCAAGAAGACAGCTCACCACCACCTTTGCATGGGCAATTAGGGATAGGCAATAAATGCTGGCCTAACCAGCGGTGTCCACATCCCACGAATAAAAAAAAAACAAATGATGCCAGAGGACTGGAGGGCTGTAAATGTTATACCCTGTTTAAAAAAGGGGAGGTTTGATAAGCCCTAATGTCAAATGTTGATTCTTGGAAAATACTGGAGGCCATAACCCAGCACAAAAATATTTCTTGCTTGTAAAATCATGTCATAATAAATGGCTGGCAGTACGGATAGCTTTATGGAAAATCATTTCTGATAATCTTGATGGTTTGTTGACATAATTGGGAGTGTTAACGAGGATTGCGTGCTTCGTGTTACAGAATCATAGAATCGTAGAATTTTTTTTTATTCATTCACGGCATGTGGGCGTCGCTGGCCAGGCCAGCATTTATTGTCCATCCCTAATTGCCCTTGAGAAGGTGGTGGTGAGCTGCCTTCTTGAACCGCTGCAGTCCATGTGGGATAGGTACACCCACAGTGCTGTTAGGAAGGGAGTTCCAGGATTTTGACCCAGCGACAGTGAAGGAACGGCGATATAGTTCCAAGTCAGGGTGGTGTGTGACTTGGAGGGAAACTTGCAGGTGGTGCTGATCACATGTATTTGCTGCCATTGTCCTTCTAGTTGGTAGAGGTTTGGAAGGTTCTGTCTAAGGAGCCTTGGTGCATTGCTGCAGTGCATCTTGTAGATGGTACACACTGCTGCCACTGTGCGTCGGTGGTGGAGGGAGTAAATGATTGTAGATAGGGTGCAAATCAAGCGGGCCGCTTTGTCCTGGATGGTGTCGAGATTCTTGAGTGTTGTTGGAGCTGCACCCATCCAGGCAAGTGGAGCGTATTCCATCATACTCCTGACTTGTGCCTTGCAGATTGTGAACAGGCCTTGGGGAGTCAGGAGTTGAGTTACTCGCCTCAGGATTCCTAGCCTCTGACCTGTTCTTGTAGCCACTGTATTTATATAGCTACTCCAGTTCAGTTTTCGGTCAATGGTAGCCTCAAGGATGTTGATAGTGGGGAATTCAGCGATAGTAATGCCGTTGAATGTCAAGGGGAGATGGTTAGATTATCTTTTGTTGGAGATGGTCATTGCCTGGCACTTGTGTTGCGCGAATGTCACTTGCCACTTATTAGCCCAAGCCTGGATATTGTCCAGGTCTTGCTGCATTTCTGCACAGACTGCTTCAGTATCTGAGGAGTTGCAAATGGTGCTGAACATTGTGCAATCATCAGCGAACATCCCCACTTCTGACCTAATGATTGAAGGAAGGTCATTGATGAAGCAGCTGAAGATGGTTGGGCCTAGGACACTACCCTGAGGAATTCCTGCCGTGATGTCCTGGAGCTCAGATGATTGACCTCCCACAACCACAACCATCGTCCTTTGCGCTAGGTATGACTCCAGCCAGCGGAGGGTTTCCCCCCGATTCCCATTGACCTCTATTTTGCTTGGGCTTCTTGATGCCATACTCGGTCAATTGCTGCCTTGATGTCAAGGGCAGTCACTCTCACCTCACCTCTTGAGTTCAGCTCTTTTGTCCATGTTTGAACCAAGGCTGTAATGAGGTCAGGAGCTGAGTGGCGCTGGCGGAACCCAAACGGAGCATCATTGAGCAGGTTTAAGACACAGAAAGAGGCCACTTGGCCCATCGTGTCTGTGCCAGCCTAAAAATTATCCACCTATTCTAATCCCACCTTCCAGCATTTGATCCATAGCCCTGCAGATTATGACACTTGAGGTGCATATCCAGACTCATTTTAATGAGTAGAGGTTTTCTGTCTCAACCATCCTTTCAGGAAGTGAGTTCCAGACCCTCACTAAAAGCAAGGGACCCAGTACCGAGCCCTGTGGAACACCACTGGAAACAGTCATCCAGTCACTAAAATACCCGTCAACAATTACTCTTTGTTTCCTGTCACTGAGGCAATTTTGTATTTCTGGGTGATCATGTTTTTCCTCAACTCCCTTCTGATATTTCTACCAATCACTTTAAATCTATGTCCCCTAGTCACTGACCTTTCTGCTAAGGTGAATAGACCCTTCACCTCCACTCAATCCAGGCCCAACAAAATTTAGTTCATTTCAATCAGTTCTCCCCTCAGCCTTCTCTGTTCCATGGAGAACAACCCCAGCCTATCCAATCTTTCCTCATCACTGCATTTTTCCAATCCTAGCAACATTCTTGTAAATCTCCTCTGTACCCTCTCTAGTGCAATTACATTATTTCTGTAATGTGGTTATCAGAACTGCACAAAGTATTCAAGTTGTGGCCTAAACAATAATTTATACAGATCCAGCATAACCTCCCAGCTCTTACATTCTATACCTCGGCTAAAAAGGGAAATGATTCCATATGCCTTCTTAACCACCTTATTGACCTGTCCTGCTATCTTCAGGGATATGTGGGCATTCACTCCAAAGTCCCTCACTTCCTCTACACTTCTCAGTATTGTCCTCGTAATCGTGTATTCCTTTGCTTGTGTGAGCTCCCCAATTGCATAACCTCACACTTATCCAGGTCGAATCCTATTTTTCTGCCTATCTGACCAGACCGTCAATATCTTCCTGCAGCCCACAGCTATCCTTCTCGCTATCCACCGCATGGCCAATTTTTGTTTCGTCTGCAAAAGTCTTGATCATACCCACTACATTTACGTCTAAATCTTTAATATAGACCACAAAAAGCAGGGGACCCATTATTGAGCCCTGTGGAATGACACTGGAAACAGTCCTCAAGTCGCAGAAATACTTGTCAATAATTACCCTTTGTTTCCTGCCACTGAGCCAATTTTGTCTCCGCCTTTCTGCATTTCTCTGGACGCCATTGGATTTTATTTTTTGAACCAGTCTGTCATGTGGAACCTTGTCATAAGCCTTGCCTAAATCCATGTAGACCACAGCAACTGCACTACCCTCATCTATATTCCTTGTTACATCTTCAAAAAATTCAATCAATTTGGTCAAACAAGAGCGTCCCTTAACAAATCCATGCTGACTATCCTTGATAAACCTGTGCCTCTCTAAATGACAGTTTATCCCGTCTCTCAGAATAGATTCCAATAATTTGCCCACTGCTGAGGTTAGACTGACCGGCTGGTAATTATTCAGACTATCCTTCGCTCCCTTTTTAAACAGAGGTACAATGTTAGCAATTCGCCAATACTCCGGCACCACAACTGTATCCAGTTAGGATTGGAAAATGATGGTGGGCAGACCCTCTGCTATTTCCTCTCTTGCTTCTTTGAACAGCCTGGGGTACATTTCATCCGGCTCTGGTGGTTTATCAACTTTCAAGGATGCGAATCCCATTAATACTTCCTCTCTCCCTATGTTTATTATATCCAATAATTCACACTTTTCCTCCTTAACGACAATATCTAAATCCCCCCTCTTTTCTGAAGACATACGCAAAGTGTTCAATAAGAACCATACCAATATCTTTCACCCTTATACAAAGGTTACCTTTCTGATCTACTGTGGGGCCTACTCTCCCCTTAGTTATCCTCTTCCTCTTAATGTATTGAGAAAACATCTTTGGGTTCACCTTGATTTTGCTTGCCAACATTATTTCATGCCTTCTCTTTCCTTTCCTAATGTCCTTTTTGATTTGACCCCTCCACTTTCGATACTCCTCTCGGCTTTCTGCAGTATTGAGTTCTCAGTGTCGGACATAAGCTTTCCATTTCTGCGTTATCCTCCCCTGTCGGCACCTTGACATCAATGGAACTCGAGATTTGGCCGCCTCACCATTTTTCTTTGGGGGAACATGTTTATCCAGAACCTCTTGATTCTCCCCTTTGAATGCCTCCCACTGCTCTGAGACTGAATTACCTTCAAGCAGCTGTTTCCAGTCCACTTTCGCTCCTCATTTTAGTAATATCAGCCTTGCCCCACTGAGAACTCTTACTGCTGATATATCTCTTGTCTGTTCCATAATTATGTTAAAACTAACTGAATTTTGATCATTCCCACCAAAATGCTCTCCCACTGTTACTCTTTCCACCTGCCCATCTTCATTTCCAAAAACAATGTCTAAAACTGCACCCTCTCTTGTTGGACTTGCTACATCCTGGTCAAAACCGTTCTCCTGAATGCACCCCAAGATTTCTTCTCCCTCAATTCTTTTCATCCTAAAATTATCCCAGTTAAAATTGGGGTAATTAAAATCCTCTACTATTACTGCCCTGTTGTTCTTGCACTGCTCAGAGACTTGCCGACTTATCTGCTCTTCAATCTCCCTCTGACTATTTGGCTGTCGGGATCACACTCCCAGCAGTGAGATAATCCCTTTTTGGTTCCGTAGCTCAATCCATATGGTCTCATTTCATCAACCTTCCAACATATCATCCCTCCTCACAGCTGCAATAGATACCTTGACCAAAATTGACACTCCCCCTCCTTTCTTATCCCCCTCCCTATCGTGTCTGAAAACCCTGTAACCAGGAACGTTGAGCTGCCATTCCTGTCCCTCTTTAAGCCATGTTTCTGTAATAGCTATGATATCATACTGCCACATGTCTATCTGTTCCCTCAGCTCATCTGCTTTATTTTCTATACCCCTTGCATCGAAATAGATCCGCTTGAGCACTGCTAAACTCTTCATTTTTATTTTCTAACCTTTGTTTCCTCTGTCTTCCAGACTCATCCATTAATTTTCCGCCTTCCGTTTTCATTTCTGATTTTGTCACAGCTGAGTCTACCCTCTGGTTCCCATCCCCATAATAAACTAATTTATACCTTCCCCGACAGCAATAGCAAAACGTTCCACAAGGAACCCAGTCCTGGCTCTTTTCAGGTGCAAATCTTCCGTCTTATACAGGACCAATCTCGCCCAAAGCCGGTCCCAGTGTCCCAGGAATATGAAGCCCTCCTTCCTGCACCATATTTCCAGCCACACATCCATCTGTCTTATCTATCTATTTCTGTGCTCAGTTGTGCGGGACACTGGGAGTAATCTGGAGAATTCTAGTTTTGACGTCCTGCTTGTTAATTTCTTCCCTTGCTCCCTAAATTCTGACTGCAGAACAACATTCCTCTTTCTACCGATGTCGTTGGTTCCGATGTGAACCACGACTTCTGGCTGTTCCCCCTCTCCTTCAGGATGCTCTGCAATCGCTCAGTGACATCCTTGACCCTGGCAACAGGGAGGCAGCACACCAACCTGGATTCACGTCTGTGGCCACAGAAACGCCTGTCTGTTCCCCTGACTATTGACTCACCTATCACTATGGCTCTTCCAGTCATCCCTGTAACCCGCTCAACAGCTGGGTTGGCGCCATGGACGTGGCTCTGGCTGCACTCCCAAGGTGAAGCATCACTTTCCTCAGTATTCAGAACTGCATACCTGTTGGAGAGTGAGATGTACGCAGGGGTCTCCGGCTCTACCTGCTTGATTCTTTTTGACTGTCAGGTGATCACCCATTACCTCTCTCCCTGCATACTCTTAAGCAGAGGGGTGACCACATCTATAAACATGCTAAAGCTGAATGAACTGGTATATGAGAAGGAAGAATGTGAAGGGTTACGGGAAGAAGGCAGGGAATGGGATCAGATGAATTGTTCAGTCAGAGAGCAGATGCAAACACTACGGACTGAATAGTTCTTTTGTGCTGTAATAAAACTGTAATGGGGCGTTCCAGATGGGTGGAATGGTGGAGAAGGGGAAGTTGTACTATGGGAACCGAAATCTCAGCAAGAACTGTCCGACAGCCTGTCCGGGTCGAAGGCATCCAGGAAATCTCCTCCCTGCTTCCTCCAGCTCCTGAAGTGTCCTCTGGAGTCCTGGTGCCAATGACTGTGTCCTCATGATGGTGATGATATGAAGGAGGCAGCAGAACACCATGAACCTGGGACCTGCTCCAGTGTGTACTGGTGTTGGCGGTGGGAGGTGGTTTGGGGGAGTAGAAACATGAGCTGTGCCCAGAGGGGGTTCCCTTTGTCTCCGAGGAGCCACATTCTGGTGTGGCATGGAGCCCCGCAGTGTTGGGACCGGCTGACTGATTCAGAATGAAGGTATGATGGCTGAACAAAGAACAAAGAACAACGAAAATTACAGCACAGGAACAGGCCCTTCGGCCCTCCAAGCCTGCGCCAATCCAGATCCTCCATCTAAACATGTCGCCTATTTTCTAAGGGTCTGTATCTCTTTGCTTCCTGCCCAATCATGTATCTGTCTAGATACATCTTAAAAGACACTATCGTGCCCGCGTCTACCACCTCCGCTGGCAACGCGTTCCAGGCACCCACCACCCTCTGCATAAAGAACTTTCCACGCATATCCCCCCTAAACCTTTCCCCTCTCACTTTGAACTCGTGACCCCTAGTAATTGAATCTCCCACTCTAGGAAAAAGCTTCTTGATATCCACCCTGTCTATACCTCTCATGATTTTGTACACCTCAATCAGGTCCCCCCTCAACCTCCGTCTTTCCAATGAAAATAATCCTAATCAGCTCAATCTCTCTTCATAGCTAGCGCCCTCCATACCAGGCAACATCCTGGTCAACCTCCTCTGCACCCTCTACAAAGCATCTACATCCTTTTGGTAATGTGATGACACAGTATTCCAAATGTGGCCGAACCAAAGTCTTATACAACTGTAACATGACCTACCAACCCTTGTAATCAATACCCTGTCCGATGAAGGAAAGCATGCCGTAAGCCTTCTTGACCACTCTATTGACCTGCGTTGCCACCTTCAGGGAACAATGGACCTGAACACCCAAATCTCTCTGTACATCTATTTTCCCCAGGACTTTTCCATTTCATGGCTGCTGCCAGAATAGTGGACATTCACCAACATTATGTACTGCGCATGCTCACACACCAACTGTACATTTTATGAAGTGAGAGTTCTTTCAGTTCCTGTACCTCTCCCCGTTTACATGGAGACCCCGCAGGGACACCTACACCATCAGGAATCCCGCTATTGTGACCAAGCCGCGGGATCTGTCATCCTGCTTCTCCCTGCTGAGGGAGAAAATGATGACATAGTTGGTCACCCTCACCTCCCAGAATTATCAATGGACAACACACAGGCCTCACAACTACTGGTCAGTTAGTTTAACATCAGTGGTGAGTAATATCTTAGAAACTATAATCAGGGGGAAAAGGATAACACACACTTGGAAAGGTTTCAGTTAATTAAAGATTGTCAGCACGAATTTCTAAACGACAGATTATGCTTGATAAACTAATTGAAATTATTTCGATGATCAGAGCAGGTTGATGAAGGGAATGTGGTGGATGTTGTCTACCTGGATTTTATGAAAGTATTTGATGAAGAACCAAAGAAAAGCTTGGTTAACAAAATTGAAGCTCATGGAATAGCATCCAATTGGATCAAAAATTGTCCAAAGGACAGCAAAAAGAGAAATGGGTTGTTTTTCAGACTGGAGGATGGTAGACAGTGATGTTCCCCAAGGGTCAGGGCTCGGAATACTGATCTTTTATTTATTTTTGCTGCAGGTAAATGACATGGATCTTGGAATACAGAGTAGAATTTCAAAATTTTCCGAAATTCTCCGAATCTTGGAGGAGTGGTAAGCAGTGAGGATGACACAAAGTGCCTGAAACAGGATATAGATAGGCTAGCAGAATGGACAGAGAAGTGGCAGGTAGAATTTAATACAGAGGAGTGTGAGGTGAGGCATTTTGACGTAAGGAATAGGAATGCAATATAGACTTAATAGCACAGTTCTAAAGATTGTGAAAGAACAGAGGGACCTGGGGTTCCATTTGCTTTGATCTTTGAAGGTGGGAGGACATGTTGGGAGAGTGTTTGGCAAAACATATGAGATCTTGGGTTCATCATTAGAGGCAAAGATACAAAAGCAGGGAAGTGATGCTGAAACTTTATAAAGTTAGGCCCCAACTAGCGAACTGTATCCAGTTCTGGTCACCACACTTTAGGAAGGATGTGAAAGTCCTTGAGAGGGTGCAGAGGAGATTTAACAGAATGGTTCCAGGGATGGCGGGGGTTTAGCTACAAGGTTAGTTTGGAGAAGATGGAGTTGTTCTCCCAGAGTAAAGGAGATTGAGAGAGATGTGATAGAGGTGTACAAAATTATGATAGGCTTAGATCAAATCGACAAGGAAAAACTGTTCCCATTAAGTGATGAAACACGGACCAGGGAACACAGATGGCAGGTTTCGGGTAAGAGATGCAGGGGGAATATGAGGAAGAGCCTTTTTACACAGTGGATGGTAATGAGCTGGAACTCACTGCCCATGAGGATGGTGGAAGCCGAGACAATCAATGATTTCAAAAGGAAACTGGATGGACACCTGAAGGAAATGAAGTTGCAGGGATACGGGGATTGAGTGGGGGAGTGGGACTGACTAGATAGTTCCAGCGAGAGCCAGCACGGAGGGGCAGAATGGCCTCCTTATGTGTTGTGCATGACTCCATGACTCCATTGATTTCTACGAGTCTATGTTGTATGTGTCTACTGCTCCTGCCTGCGAAAATCCAGATACATAGCATTTCAATGAAACTGTGACCTTAGCAGCCACTGACAGCTCGATCCTCACCCTGGTGTGAGGCTCCAGGTCGTGTTATAGGAGGTGACACAGCTCTGTGACCATCTCCTTATTGAATCAGAGTCACCTCACACACTGCTCCTGGGTTAACTGTAGGTTGGAAAAGAATACCTGGAAAACCCCGGATGGGTAGAGCAGAGCCCCCTTCTCCTCCCTCTTTACAGAGCTTCCCTTCTCTGCAACCTCTGCTCCATTTGTTGGTCATGTTACAGACCCAGAGACACTGTAACTAAAGTCCCCATACCTTGTCCAGAGTTGAGTCACCAAATCCTCTGTCCTCCCTGAATGTCTGCAGCAGTTCACAACACAACCTCCAGAAAACCATCCACAGCATCTCCACTAACATTACAATAACAGAAGTAAGTCAAAAGCCCCTCACCTTTAGGTTGGATGCCTGATCCTTTTAAATAACAATAGCGGGGATTCATTGTGATACTAAATGCAAGGTTAGTTGACAGTGACTAACACAGGCAGTCAGTGGACATGCAGAGACCAGATTTCAAAGACGTTCATCAAAGCTGTCTGGTTGGTACATTGAAGTCAGATTCAAAATCATCCTCAAATGAGTATCACAAACTTAGTATGACTCGCTGGAGCCCTGCCCAGCCTGAGGCACTGTGCTTACCATACTCGAGCCCTGTACAGCATGAGGCACTGCGCTGACCATACTTGTGCACTGCCCAACATGGGGCACTGTGCTGACCACACTAGAGCCCTGCATAGCATGAGGCACTGTGCTGACCATACTCGTGTACTGCCCACCATGGGACACTGTGCTGACCACAATAGAAGTTACCAGCTGTGTGGTTCACATCATTTTATTGGTCCCAGCTTCTGTGTCCTCAGCACCAGTGGGTCTGTAGAGTGGAAAATCGTGGCTCGGAACAGATACAGAGTGACAAGAAATCCACTTTAAAAAGAGAATTGAGAAAAGATTGAAGGCATATTATTTGCAGAAATATGGGAAATGCACAGGGGAATGGGACTAATGGAGTGGTGAGGCCATGGAGGGATCCAAAAACAAGAATTAGAATATTAAAATTAAGCTGCTGCCAGACCGGGAGCCATTGTAGATCAGTGAGCACAGGGGTGTTGGGTGATCGGGATTTGGTGTGAGTTAGGATACAGGCATCAGAGTTCTGAATGGGCTGTGGTTTATGGAGGTTTATAACTGGGAGGGTGGCCAGGATATATTCGGAATAGTCAAGTGTGGATTTAATAAAGGCACAGATGAGGGTTTATGCAGCAGATGGGGTGTGGCAGAGGTGGATTCGGGTGATATTACTTAGGTGGTAGTAGGCCGGGTTGATGATGGAGTGAATATGGAGATGAACTCAGCTTAGGTTTAAATAGAACACAGAGGCTGTAAACAGTCTGTTTCAGCCTCATAAATTGGCCAGGGAGAGGGAGGTGTTTCACAGATAGGAGATGGAGTATGTGATGGAGACCAATGGACCAATGACACTGGCTTCTCTCTTTGGAGATAACCCAGGTCAGGTAAAAATAGAACACAGAGGTTGTAAACTGTCTGGTGCAGCCTTAGGATCGGGTATGTGGTTCACAGATAGGGGATGGAGTTTGTGATGGAGACCAATGGACCAATGACACTGGCTTCTCACTTCCCACAATTTACATTCCAGAACAGTATTTCAGTAAACAGGGTTTACAGATCTCCTAGCTGGAAATAGAGACAGTATCAGCAGCAAAGAAGAGAGAGTAAATTACAAGAACTGAAATACCATTAGCAATGGTGCATACAGCTGATTTCTGGAGATAGAGGTTCAGCAGAAATAACAACAGCAGCAAGGAGGGTAGAGTAAATTACAGGAGCAGTAGTCCAGTTAAACATGGTTTACAGAATAAATACCTGGAAACAGATACTAACCAGGGACAACAACAAGAGCGAGGACGGGATAAAAAATGCATTGAGCAATCCGAAGTGTGAGATAGGTGCGATAGCCTAATGAGAACCAATGTAGAAAGATAGTGAAGATCCGAGGAAAAACTCCTGCCCATTGTTGTACCATTCCAATCTATTGTTGTCAGATTCTGACCCATTGTTCTCAGATTCTGATCCATCCTCTCCCTCTCTCCAGAGCCGCTGATCCCTGTGAGTGCCACGTGATGCTCCCGCTGACAGTATGGGATAACTCATTGAAAGGAGTCCCTTATTAATAGAAAAGTAAAATCCTCCTGTGACACAATTAGGGTCCATGGAGACTGACATTAATTACAGTCACTGAACAAACAGTTTCAGTTGACCATTTTCAATCCAACACTTTTTTGTACCACAATAAACTGGAACTCTTAAACAGTCTGAATGGGATGTATGCGCGTTTCTGAGGGAAGGAATGGTGGAAATAGCAGAGGCGCTGGCCAGAATCTTCCAATCCTCCTTGGATATGGGTGCGATGACAGAACGCTGGAGGACTGTAAGTGTTACATCCTGTTTAAAAAAGGAGATATGGGATAAACGCTGTAATTACTGACCAGTCAGACTAGTGTCACGGCTGGGGATTTTTTTAGCCATGACAACCCAAGATAAAAATATTTGTTGCTTGGAAAAACATTGGATAATAACTGGTTAGCAACATGGATATGCTATAGACAAATGATGTCTGGCAAACTTCAACAACAACATTAACAATTTATATTTATATATTGCCTTTAATGTTATAAAACATCCCAAGGTGCTTCACAGGAGCATTATGAAGCAAAGTGCAAACTGAGATACAACAGGAGGTATTCGGTCAAAGGACCAACAGCTGAGCCAAAGAGGAAAGTTTTTAAGGAATGTCTGAAAGGAGGAAAGCGAGATGGAGAGGTAGAGAGGCGGAGATGCTTAGGGAGGATACTGCAGAGCTTGGGCCCCGGCAGCGGAAGGCACGGTCGCCAGTGGTGCAGTGATTAAAATAACGGATGTAAAAGAGGCCAGAATGAGAGAAGCACAGATGTCTCGATGGGTTCTGGAGCTGGAGGAGATTACAGAGATAGGGAGGGGCGAGGCCATTGAAAGATATGAAAACAAGGATAAGAATTTTAATATCAAGACATTGCTTGACTGGGAGCCAATGTCGGTCAGTGAGATATAAACGGGACTTGGTGTGAGATAAGACATGGGCAGCAGAGTTTTGGATGACCTAAAGTTTCCAGAGACAAGAATGTGGTAGATCAGCCAGGAGTGAGTTGGAATAATCACATCTAGAGGTGACGAAGGCATCAATGACGTTTCGGCAGCAGATGGGCTGAGACAGGGGTGAAGTCAGGCGATGTTGCTGAGGTGGAAATAGGCAGTTGTAATGATATCCTGAATATGAGGTCAAAGATCATTTTGTGGTGAAATGTGACACCAAGGTTGTAAACAGACTGTCTGAATCTCAGAGCGTTACCAAGGAGGGGGATGGAATCAATAGCAAGGGAACAAAGTTGGAGTGGGGAGTGAAAACAATGGGTTCAGTCTTCCCAATATTTAATTGGAGGAAATTTCTGCTCATCCAGTACTGGATGTCGGATAATCAGTCTGATAATCTAACAACAGTGGAGGAGTGGAGAGAGGTGGTGCTGAGGTAAACTCGATGGAGTTCTTTGATAAAACTATGGAGAGGGTTGATGAGGGTGGTGTGATTGAAGTTGTATATATGGACTTTCAAAAGGTGTTTGATCAAGAGTCATTCAATAGACAGATTAGGAAAACTAAACCCCATGGATTAAAGGGACAGTGACAGTGTGGATATAAAATTGGCTAATGAACAGTAAACAGAGAGAAGTGGTGAAAGGTTGTTGTTCAGACTCAATGGAAGCATACAGTGGTGCTCCCCAGGGCTCGGTATTAGGATCACAGCTCTTTTTACTCTTTTACTCTTGGAAACCCGGTGTGGGTAGGGCAGAGGCCATTCCTCCTCTTTCTTTACATAGCTTTCCCTCTCTCTGCAGCCTCTGCTCCATTTGTTGGTCATGTTTCAGACCCAGAGACACTGGAACTACAGTCCCCATACCTCATCCAGAGTTGGGTCACCAAATCCTCTCTCCTCCCTGAATGTCTGCAGCAACTCATAACGCAACCTCCAGACAATCATCCACAGCACCTCCACTAACTTTAAAATCGCAGTAGAAATTCAAAATCTCCTCACCTGTAAGTTGGATGCCTGGTCCTTTTGAATAACACTAGAGGAGCTTCCTCGTGCTGCTGAATATATGTTACCCTGAGAGTGACTAACACAGGCGGTCAGTGGACATGCACAGACCAAGTTTCAAAGACGTAAATCGAAGTTGCTGGTATGGCTGATAGACATCGTGTTCAGACCCCTCCTCACTCTACACGTAACACCGACACTGGCACCCCGGCCAGCCTGGGTGTCCTGTACAATGTGCTGGATGTGACCAGCAGTGCAGCTCACACCATTTTATGGATCCAAACTTCCACAGCACCAGTGGAGCTGGAGAGATGAAATGTGTGGTCAGGGAGAGAGACAGAGGGAATGAAACTCACTTTCAAAAGGGAATTGGAAAAATACTTTAAGATGAACAAGTTTCAGGAATATTGGAAATGGGCAGTGGATTGGGATAATCAGAGGGGTGAGGACAGGGAAGGGGTTGATCACATGAGTGAGAATATCAAAATTGAGGTGTTACTGGACCAAGAGCCAATGTCGGTCAGTGAGCGCAGGGATGTTGGGTGAACAGAATGTGGTGTAAATTAGAAGATTGCAGCAGAGCTTTGGATGACCACAGGGTTACAGATCGTAGAATGTGGGAGACCAGTCCGGACTGTGTTAGAATAGTCAAGTCTCGAGGTAACAAAGGCATGGGTGAGGGTTTCAGCAGCAGATGAGCTGAGCTCTCTCTCTCTCCCTCTATCTCTCTCTCTTGTGTTTCTCTCTCTGTCGCCCTCACCTACTCTATCCCACACTCAGAATCTTATGTTTCAATAAAATCGCCTTTTAATCTTCTAAACTCCAGCTGATATAAGCCTAGCCTGTCCAGCCTTTCCTCATAAGACAACCCACCCATTCCAGGTATTAGTCTAGTAAACATTCTATCAACTGCTTTCAACACATTTACATCCTTCTTTAAATAAGGAGACCTGTAAGGTACACAGAACTCCAGATGTGGTATCACCAATGTCCTGTATAAATGAAATATAACCGCCATATTTTTGTATTCAATTCCTTCTGCAATACATGATAACATTCGATTAGTTTCCTAATTACCTGTTGTACCTGCATAATAACCTTATACAATTCATGCACTAAGACACCCAGTTCCTCTGTATCGTACAGCTCTGCAATCTCTCACCATTCAGATAATATGCTTCCTTTTTATTCTTCCTACTAAAATGGACAATTCCACATTTTCCCTCATTATGCTCCATTAGCCACAACTTTGCCCACTAATTAAGCTACCTATATCCCTTTGTCGGCCACTTATGCCCTCGTCACAACTTTCGTTCCGACCTGTTTATGTGTCGTTAGAAAACTTAGCAACCATACCTGCAGTACCTTCATCCAGGTCATTTATATAAATTGTAAAGAGTTAAGGCCCCAGCATTGATCTCTGTGGCACAACACTCGTTAGATCTTACCAGACAGAAAATGACCCGTTTATGCCTACTCTCTGTTTCCTGTTGGATAGCCAATCTTCTATCCATGTCAATATGTTACCCCTTACACCATTCGCATTTAGTTCCTGCAATGACCATTGATGTGACACGTTATGAAGTGACTTCTGGAAATCTAATTACATTACATCCAATGGTTCCCCTTTATCCACAGGATGTGTAATTTCTTCAAAGAACTCCAATAAATTGGTTAAACTTGATGTCCCTTTCACAAAACCATGCTGACACTGCCTGATCACTTTGCATTTCACTTGTACTCTGCTATGTCTTTGATAATAACTTCTAACATCTGATCCGTAGCCAGAAAGCCTTTCTCACCTGTCACAGATCGTATGTCGACTATGTCTATTTTGATTTTGTGCTGCTTGTGAACTGTCACTTCTCAATAAGCTGCTTGTGACCCTTCAACCACCTTTTGTTTAATCTGTGTGCCTTGATCAGATTTTACAATGGTGTCGGAGAGGGAACAGAGTTCATGTCGAAGTCCTGCCTCCCATTTATATGATCCTGCACAATGGACAGGGAATACTGGGCAGTAATGTGCTCAAAGGTTACCAGCAGCAATTGATTATCCCTATATTTGTATATTGTAGAACATTAAACCATACCCTACTCTGGTGTCCAGTGCACCCTCAATATTCATGATTAAAATCTCAGAGGAGTGGGAACCAGACACCTCTGATGACCCTGAGGTACAGGCGATTCTCGAGTCAGTGCTGAGTGCATTCACAACCCATAAAGATGACTGTGGAAACATGAGCAGACCCGAGCAAAATAACTGACCATTGCATGCTCCATGAAGCAGTACCGTTACCGAGCTGAGATTACATCATATATTCCAGACACCATCAGGTCATTGCTATACCAGGGTGTAGTTCACAAAGACAAATTCACTACTAACTGCCCGATTTGGCCGGTTAGAAAACCGGATGACAACTGGTGACTGACTATTGACCACCAGAGGCTCATCTCAGTCACCCCTGTGTGACCCCATTTGTCTGAGAGACACCCACCCTACTCTCCCGAATTCCCAGCGGCAGGGCTGTCTTCACCACCCTGGATATCTCTAATGGTTATTGGAGTATCCCAGTAAAACTAGAGAAACAATTTAAATTCACATTCACTTCTGAGGACCAGAGATACCCCTGGACATGTCCGTCACAAGGGGTTCCACAATAACCCCACTATTTTCAACAAACGTATGGCTGGGCCCTTATGAGCATTTCACAGTCTTCCTGCTTGCTGCAATATGTCAGTGATCCCCTTCTCATCACCACAGACCGTGTCCACACATTTAACCCTTTTACAGGAGCTACTGCAGTTACTTTGGGAGCTGGACTAAAAGACCATCCACGTAAGGCCCAGCTGGTGCAAGATCATGTCACTATTCTCGGTGTCCAGATTGGATCATATAGCATTAACCCAGACCAACATCAGTCCGAGACCATCCAGTGTCTACCGCTGTCCACCTCAAAGACTGCCCTGTGCCTTATCCTCAGGCTGGTGGGGTATCAGTGGACCCTCATCCCTTGATTTTCAGAGACTGTGACTCCTCTTTATGAACTACCTAATGGTGATGATAACCAGGTTTAACCCGGTTGGACTGAAGTGAGCACGGAAACAGTAACACAACTGAAGTAATCTGTCGCCCAGGCAACGTGTCTTATCTCAGCTAACCCTGACACTACTTTCTGCATGGAGGTGGGGACACAGTGACAACCAGGATAAAACTACTCCCCGCTGTGAATGATCCAGAATTGTGAGTGGGTCTGAACTGATTTACTCTGTTTGTGAAGGACATTTGTTAACCACGCTCTGGTGCATCAAACATTTCACTTACATCACGGGGTTCAACAGGGTGATACTGTCCAGTCCATTATAAACGTTCCCAGTACAGGTAAGTTGTTGTAATAGAATACCCATGTCATACAGTCATCGAGGCACTGTCAATTCGAGCGCAGAATGGGACATCTAAACTCATCGAGTCCGTGCCAGCGCTTTGTCGATAAATCAAGTGTGTCTCATTCCCCAGCTCCATAGATGTCAAGGAGCCTACAGGGCAAGATGCAGCAGGAAAGGCAAGCTTATGTCCCACACCGAGAACTCAATACAACAGAAAACCAAGAGGAGTATAGAAAGTGGAGTCTGATATCAAAAAGGAATTTACGAAAGCAAGGAGAGATCATAAAAAAATATTGGCCGTCAAAATCAAGGTGAACCCATGTATGTTTTTTTCTTTCAATACATTAAGGCTAAGAGGACAACTAAGGAGAGAGTAGAGCCCATTAATGACCGAAAAGGTAACCTATGTGTAGGGACAGTAGTTACTGATATGGTTCTTAATGAACACTTTGTGACTGTCTTCACAAAAGAGGGGAACGATGCAGATATTTTAGTTAAGGAGGAGGAGTGTGAATTATTGGATCTGCTAAACATAGGCAGAGAGGAAGTATAAATGGAATTAGCATCATCGAAAGTTGACACATCACCATGGCGCGATGAATGTACCCCAGGTTGTTAAAAGAAGCAACAGAAGAAATAGCCAAAGGTATGTCCATGATGTTCCAGTCCTCACTGGATACAGGTGTGGTGCTGGAGGATTGGAGAACTGCTAACATTGTACCACTGTTAAAAAAGGGAGCGAAGGGTCGACTGAATAATTACAGGCCAGTCAGTCTAACCTCAGAGTGGGAAAATTATTGGAATCTATTCTGAGAGACAGGATAAACTGTCACTTAGAAAGACATGGATTAATTAAGGATAATCACCATAGACGTGTTAAGGCAAGATCTTGTCTGACTAATTTGCATGATTTGTAATGAAGTAACAAGGAGGATAGATGAGTTTAATGTAGTTGATGTGGTCTGCCAGGATCTTAGCAAGGCTTTTGGCAAGGGACCACATAGCAAAACTTGTTAAAAATAAAATCCCAGGGGATCCAGGGAAATGTAGCAAGGTGGATGCAAAATTAGCTCAGTGGCAGGAAAGAAAGAGTAATTGTTGACAGGCGTTTTAGCGACTGGAGGGAATTTTCCAGCAGCATTTAGTGGAGGCAGTGGTGCAGTGGCAATGTCACTGAACTTGTAAATCCAGCAAACCCAGGTTAACACTTTGGGGACGTGGATTCGAATCCCACCATGACACATAATGAAATGTGAAATCAATTAATACTTCTGGAATTAAACAGCTACTCTAATGGTGACCATGAAACCATTGTCGATTGTTTGAAAAGCCTATCTGGTTCACTAATGCCCTTTCGGGAAGGAGATCTGCTGTCCTTACCTGGTCTGGCCACATGTGACTCCAGACCCACAACAGTGCGATGGACTCTTAAATGGCCTCACAAGCCACACAGTTCAAGGGCAATAAGGGATGGATATTAATGCAGGCCCAGAATGTGACGCCCATATCCCACGAATGAAAAAAAAAACACAAATTCCACAGGGCTCAGTACTGGGACCCCTACTTTATGTCGCATATATTAACAATATGGACATAAAAGTAGGGGCATAAGCAAGAAGTTTGCAGACGACACAAAGATTGGCCGTGTGGTAGATAGCAAGGAGGATTGCTGTAAACTGCAGGAATATATTGATGTTTAGTTTAGAAACAGGCCCTTCGGCCCACCGAGTCTGTGTCGACCATCAACCACCCATTTATACTAATCCTGCACTAATCCCATATTCCTTCCACATCCCCACCTATCCCTATATTTTCCCTACCACCTACCTATACTAGGAACAATTTGTAATGGCCAATTTACCTCCTAATCTGCAAGTCTTTTGGCTTGTGGGAGGAAACCGGAGCACCCGGACAAAACCCACACAGACACAGGGAGAACTTGCAAACTCCACACAGGCAATACCCAGAATTGAACCCGGGTCGCTGGAGCTGTGAGGCTACGGTGCTAACCACTGCACCACTGTGCCGGTCAGATGGGCAGAGAAGTGGCAAATTGAATTCAGTTTGGATAAGTGCGATATGATGCATTTGGGGAGGCCAAATAAGGCAAAGGAATGCACGATTAATGGGAGAATACTGAGAAGTGTAGAGGAAGTGACAAAACGTAGAGTGAATGCCCACAGATAGATGAAGGTAGCAGGACAGGTCGATAAGGTGGTTATGAAGGCTTATTAACCGTGGGATAGAATATAAGAGCAGGGAGGTTATGCTGGAACTACATAACTCATTCTTTAGGCCACAACTTGAGTACTGTGTGCTGTTCTGGTCAGCTCAATACAGGAAGGATGTAACTGCACGAGAGAGGGTACAGAGGAGATTTACAAACATGTTGCCGGGACTGGAAAAAATGCAGCTATGAGGAAAGATTGGATAGGCTGGGGTTGTTCTCCTTGGAACAGAGAAGGCTGAGGGGAGATCTGATTGAAATGTACATAATTTTGAGGGGCCGTGAATAGAGTGGAGGTGAAGCGCCTATTCACCTTGGCAGAGGGATCAGTGACAAGAGGGCATGGATTTAAATGATTGGTAGAAAAATTAGACGGGTGTTGTGGAGAAAAATCACCCAGAGTGTGGTGGGGTGGGGTCTGGAACTCACTTTCTGAAAGGGTAGAAGAGGCTGAAAGCCTCATCTCATTTTAAATGTACCTTGCTACACCTCAAGTGATTTAATCTGCAGAGCTAGGGACCAAATGCTTCAAGGTGGGATTCGGCTGGGGAGGTCGTTTTTTGGGCAGCAGAGACACAATGGGCAAAGTGGCCTCTTTCTGTGTTGTAAGCATTCTATGATTTTTTTAATGACTTTTCGATGATTTTCTCGGTGCAGATAGGCTGTTTTAGTGAACGTGTGTAGATGTGGTCAGAAGGTTATCTCGGGGTCAAATATGACACCAAGGTGTGAACAGTCTGGTTTAGTCTCACAGAATTGCCAGGGAGAGGGATGAAGTCGGTAGCTAGGGAATGAAGTTTGGAGCAGGGACTGAAAACAATGTCTTCAATCTTCTCAAATTTGAATTGTCACAAGAGAGATGTGAGGTAATACATTTTAGAAGGATGTATGTGGAGAGACAACACAAGTTACATGTTGCAGTGTAAAGGGAGTGCAAGAACAGAGAGACCTGAGCAGTTTATGTGTCAATCCTTGAAGGTCACAGGAGGGGTTAACAAAGCCGTTAATAAAGCATATGAGATCCTGGGCGTTATAAATAGAGGCACAGAAAACAAAACTGGGAAGATTGTATAAATCTATATGAAACACTACAACATATCCCAGTACATGACACATGGAACAGCAGAATTTTAATCATATTGTACCAGGGATCTGGGAATTCAGTTACGTGGAGAGATTGGAAAAGCTGGGATTGTTCTCTTTAGAGCAGTGAAGGGTAAGGGGAGATTTAATATCAAATTCAAAATCATGAAGACTTTTGATAGGGTAATTAATGTGAAACTGTTTCCAGTGTCAGAAAGTTCAATATTAAGAAGATACAGATTGAAGGTAATTGACAAAGAACCAGAGGTGAAATGAGGAGAATTTTCCTGCACAGCGAGTTGTTGGGATCTGGAATTCACTGCCTGAAAACATGATGAAAGCAGATTCAATAATATCTTTCAAAAGGGAATTTAAAAAGAAAGACTGGAAAAGGCGCAAAAAATAGTCTGGGATAAAGGAGGAGAGTGGTAATAATTAGACAGCTCTTTCAAAGAAACAGCACTAACACAAAGGGCCGAATAGCCTCTTTCGGTGCTGCATCTGTCTCTAATTCTATGAGCAGGAGACAGAGTGAAGGGAGGGAGACTGAGAAAGGGGGAAAGGGGGAAACTAAAATAGAAAGAAAGAGAAAACCGGGTTTGCATCGCTTTTTGGGCAGAAAGGTCATGATCTGCCTATGCCCGTTCCTGTTGAGGCAGGTGACGCAAAATTCCTGCGGCCTCCTCATTTCCATGAATTCTACGGGCACCCAGGGTGACCCGCACTGCTGTCTGTCTGCACGCTTAACAGGAGACCTAACTGAGTCTGAGACAAGCACTTGTTTCAGCCAGGATTGAGCCCTTAAAGGCAGTTTGTCCCCCTTAAAGGGTAGCTGCACTGAATCACAGGAGGCTGCTGCTGCGGACTGTGAATGCTGCAATTGGAGAAACGGTAGATGGAATACCACGACAGAGAGAGGGCTCTGTGGTTCACAGATGTTGTGCTGGAGGCCTTAGTCATGGTGGGTGACATGTTTCTGTGGAGTGGGGTAGAGACCCTCAAGAAACGCACTCCGAAGGGAATGGGAGCAGGTGGCAGGGAGGTCAATGCAAGATGTCTGGCCCCGAGGACCTGGCAGCAGTGCTATAAGAGGTTTAATGAGCTCACACGGGTGGTCAATGTCAGTGAATTCATCTCCACATGGCATCTCCTACCCCCAAAACCACCAACATCTCACACTGCTCAATGTACCACACCCCCATCACTCACCCATCAGTAGTCCCTAACACTCAGGACTCACATCTAACATTCACATACTCCACCTCACCCTCACACACCTTCCACTGATACCAGCCTCACATCTAACTCTTACTGCCTTCACATACCACCAGCTATCCAGTTATGGCAGGCAGATCACCCAAACACAGTGCAACACAATCACTGACATTCTGCTCTCTCTATTACCGGACAAGGTGGCCCATAATCACAGGGAGCAGCAGTGAACCTGTGGGGACCAGGAATACCTTCATCCCCTGAGCCTGAAGGAGGAGATGGTTCTCCCCCTCATGGGAACAGTTGTGACAGAGCCCGTAGCATCCGGCATCACCGAGAGCATTCAGGATGATGTTATGTTCCTGCATTATGTCCCTGCTTAACTCCCACCTCCCCTACATCCTGCTGTCTGGTCTGATGTACAAGCTGCAGATGGTGGGACAATGGATGTCACAGTGATGGATACGTGAGGTTGAGTGATTTGTGGAGAGCACGTTACTCGATGTGGTCACCCACAGCTTAAGGGCATGCAGGGAGAGAGGGAATGGGTGATCACCAGACAGTCAAGAAGAATCAGACAGGTAGCACAGGAGACCCCAGAGTGCATCTCACTCTCCAACCAGTATTCAATACTGAGGAAAGTGATGTTTCATCTGGGGACTGTAGCCAGAGACAAGGCCATGGTAGCAGGGCTGGCTCAGCTGGACGGGTGGTGGGGGGTGGGGGGGGGGTGGGGGTGTCGGGTACAGGGAAGAGTAGAATGTAGAATGTTGACAGTGACGGGAGATTCGATAGTCACGGGATCAGACGAGCGTTTCTGAGGCCGCAGACAGGTATCCAGCATGATGCGTTTCCTCTCTGGTGTCAGGGTCAAGGATATCACTGAGCGGCTGCAGAGCATCCTGAAGGTGGGGGGGTGGGGCGGTGAACAGCCAGATGTGATCGTCCACATCGGTACGAATGAGCTGGGCAGAAAGAGGGAGGTGGTCCTGCAGTCAGAATTCCGGGCGCTGGGAAAGAAGTTAGACTCTCAAAGTAGTAATCTCCGGATTACTCCCAGTACCCCGTGTGAGTGAGTATAGAAATAGGAGGATAGTGCAGATGGATGTGTGGCTGGGAGGATGCTGCAGAAGCGGTGAGGTTTAGATTCCTGGACACTGGGACCAGTTCTGGAGAATGTGCGATCTGTACCGGCCGGACGGTTGCACCTGAACAGAGCTGGACTAATTTCCTTGCAGGGTGATTTGTTAGTGCTATTGGAGAGGGTTAACACTTAATTGGCAGGTGTGTGGGAACTGGGAGCAAACATCAGAGAGGAATTATAAAGTGCACAGAATACTGGGAGAGATGGATAACACTATAGTAGGGTGTAGAAATTTATTAGTTGGGGTCTGAGGAAGGGAGGAAGTAATAAAGTTTACATCAGGGTTGTTGTGCATGTATGTGAATACGGAGTGTGGGTAATAAGACTGGTGAGGTACAGGTGCAGATTGCCATGTGGAAATATGATGTTGTGGCTATCACAGAGATCTGACTCAAAGAAGGGCAGAACTGGGTGTTAAATATTCCTGGATACAAGGTGTTCAGGAAAAATAAGAAAGGGAAAAAAGGAGTAAGAGTGGTGGTATTGATTAAGGAGAACCTTATAATGCTGGAGAGAGAGAAGGTCCCAGGGGCGCGTATGGGGAGGTGGGAGTAGGGGGGTTTGGGTGAAGGACAGAATCTATTTGGATAGAGCTAATGAACAAAAAAAGGTGCATTTACATTGCTCATTGTTGTCTATAGGCCATCAGCTAATGGGAAGGATCTGGAGGTACAAATCTGCAAGAAAATTACTGAAAGATGTAAGAATTATAGAGTATAGGGGAACATTAATTATCCTAATATGGACTGGGATAGTAGTAATGTAAAGGGCGGAGGGAGGCAGGAGTTACTACAGTGTGTGCAGGAAACTTTTAAACAACAATATGCTGCTAGTCCAACGAGAAAGGAGACACTGCTGGACCTGGTTCTCGAGAATGAGCTGGACCCAAGTGGATTAAGTATCAGTAGGAGAACATTTCGAGGACAGTGATCATTGTATCATAAGGTTTAGGTTGACTATGGGAAAGGACAAAGAGCAATCCAGAGTAAGAATATTTAACTATGAGAAAGTCAACTTCAACAATTCAACCGGTGTAAAAATTGAGCTGGGGCGAATAAATTAGAGTCACCGTTTGGCAGGAAAACAGGAGCTGAACAATGGGCTACCTTCAAAGAAGAGATAGTTCGGGCAGAGTGGTGGTACATGGTTGTTTTTCACACTGGAGGATGGTAGACAGTGATGTTTTCCAAGGGTCAGTTCTGGGACCAACTGACTTTTTTTTGTTGCTATATATAAATGAGATGGATCTTGGAATTCAGATTAGAATTTCAAAATTTTCCGATGATACCATACTTGGGTGTGTGCTAAACTGTGCGTATGATGCAAAATGCCTACAACAGGATATAGATAGGCTAGCAGAATGGCCAGAGAAGTGGCAGGTGGAATTTAACACAGAGGAGTGTGAGGTGATGCATTTTGTCAGATGGATTAGGAAAGCAATATAGACTTAATGGGACAGTCCTAAAGATTGTGCAGGAACAGAGGGACCTGGGGATCTATATGCATTGATCTTTGAAGGTGGAAGAACATATCAGGAGAGTGTTAAGCAAAGCTTATGTGATCTTGGGCTTCATGATTAGAGGCAAAGATACAAAAGCAGGGAGGTTGTGCTGACATTTTATAAAGCATTGGTTAGGCCCCAACTAGAGAACTGTGTCCAGTTCTGGCCAGCATACTTTAGGAACGATGTGAAGGTCCTTGAGAGGGAGCAGAGGAGATTTACCAGAATGGTTCCAGGGATTGGGGGGTCGGGTGGGGGTGGGGCGGGGAAGCGTGATGGTTAGTTATAAGGTTAGTTTGGACAAGATGGAGTTGTTCTCCCTGGAGTAAACGAGGATGAGAGAGGTATGATAAAGGTATACAAGATTATGATAGGCTTAGATAAGATTAGATAAGCCAACTGTGGGACAGCCCCAACAACCAATTTTATCTGCAGCACCTGTGGAAGAGTCTGTCACTCTGGAATTGGCCTTTACAAGCCACTCCAGGCGCTGCTTCACAAACCACTGACCACCACCAGGCGCATACCTTTGTCTCCCGAGACAAGGAGGCCAAAGAAGAAGAAGACAAGATAGACAAGGAAAAGCTGTTCCCATTAACTGATGAAACACGGACTCGGGGACACAGATGGAAGGTTTTGGGTAAGAGATACAGGGGGAATATGAGGAAGAGCTTTTTTACACAGTGGATGCTAATGAGCTAGAACTCACTGCCCAGGAGGGTGTTGAAAGCCGAGGCAATCAATGATTTCAAAAGGAAAGTGGATAGACACCTGTAGGAAATGAACTGGCAGGGATCTGGGGATTGAGTGGGAGAGTGGAATTGTCTGAATTGTTCCACACAGGGATGGCACGGAGGGGCCGAATGGCTTCCTCCTGTGTCGTAGATGTCTCTATCACTCTCTGTGACACTATATTAGATATGTCTCCTGCTCCTGCATGGAAAGATCAAATGCATAGAAGTTCAATGAAACTGTGATCTTAACAGCCACTGACAGCTACGTCCTCACCCTGGTGTGAGGCTCCAGGTTGTCTTGCAGGACGTGACACAGCTCTGTGACAACATCGTTATTGAACCAGAGTCACATCACACATTGCTCCTGGGTTAGGTGCAGGTAGGAAAAGTGCTCTTGGAAAACCCGGGGTGGGTAGGGCAGATTCCCCTTCCTCCTCCCTCTTTACAGAGCTTCCCCTATCTGCAGCCTCTGCCACATTTGTTGTTCGTGTTACAGACCCAGAGACACTCTAAATACAGTCCACATACCTCGTGCAGCGTTGAATCACCAAATCCTTTGTCCTCCCTTAATGTCTGCAGCAGCTCACAACACAACACAACACAACAGAAAACCATCCACAGCACACCACTAACTTTAATATAGCAGAAGTAAGTCAAAAGCCCCTCACCTCCAAGTTGGATGCCTGGTCCTTTTAAATAACACTCGAGGGGGTTCCTCCTGCTGCTGAATGTATGTTCAGCTGAGAGTGACTAACACAGGCGGTCAGTGGACATGCACAGACCAAGTTTCAAAGACGTACATCAAAGCTGTCAGAATCGCTCACTGATGTCTCATTCAAACTCTCCTCATATGAGCATCACATGCATTTCACAACAGGATTAGACCCTTGCCCAGCATGGGGCACTGTGCTGACCGCACTAGAGCGCTGTCCAGCATGGGGCACTGTGCTGACCAAACTAGAGCCCTGTCCAGCATGGGGCACTGTGCTGACCGCACTAGAGCCCTGTCCAGCATGGGACACTGTGCTGCCCATGATAGAAGTAGCCGGCTGTGCAGTTCACGTCATTTTATGAAACCAGGTTACCATAGCATTGGCACCAGCGGGGCCATAGATTGAAAATCACAGTAGGGATTTAAAACAACTCACTTTGTAAAGGAAATTGGATGTAAAGCTGATGGTATAAGATTTTCAAGAATATGGACAGGGGAATAGGATTAATTGGAGGGGTGAGGCCATGGAGAGATTCAAACACAAGAATGAGAATATTAAAATTAAGTTGCTGTCAGACCGGGAGTTAATGTAGATCAGTGAGCACAGGGGTGATGGGTGATCGGGATTTGGTGTGAGTTGGGATACAGGCAGCAGAGTTCTGGATGATCTGTGGTTTATGGAGTTTTATAACTGGGAGGTAACCAGGATAGACTTGGAATAGTCAAGTGTGGATTTAGCAAAGTTACAGATGAGGGTTTATGCAGCAGGTGGGCTGAGGCAGAGATGGAGATGGGTGATATTACAGAGGTGGGAGTAGGCACGGCTGATGATGGAGAGAATATAGAGATGAACTCAGCTCAGGAACACAGAGGTTGTAAACAGTCTGGTTCATCTTCAGACATTAGCCAAGGTGGGGGCTGAGTTTGACAGATAGGGGATGGAGTTTGTATGGAAACCAATGACACCGGCTTCCGTCTTCCCAATGTTTATATTACAGAACCGAATTTCAGTGAAACAGGGTTTACAGATCTCCTGGTTGGAAACAGAAACAGCAGCAGAAGCAAAGATGAGACAGTAAATGACAAAAACTGTAACTCTATTAGCAATGGTTTATAGCGCTAATAGTTGGAGATATTCACCAAGAATAATAACAGCAGCAAGCAGGGCAGAGTAAATGACAGGAGCACTAATGCAGTTAAAAACGGTTTATAGAATTAATAGTTGGACAGAGAGAGAGAGAGAGAGACTTACCAGGGACACCAGCAATAGCGAGGAGGGGATAGTAAATGTATTGAGTAATCTTAAGTGCGTGATGGAATCGGGAGTTTAATGAGAACCAATCATAATATGTAGAAAGAATGTAAATATTCCAGGATTAACTTCTGTCCATTGTTGTAACATTCCAATCTATTGTTCTGAGATTTTGACCCATTGTTGCAGCATTCCAAATCTATTGTTCCCAGATTCTGATCCATCTCTCTAGAGCCGCTGATCCCTATTAGTGCCGTGTTATGCTCCAGCTCACAGGTTGGGATCACACATTGAAAGGAGTCCCGTTTTAATAGAAGATGGAAACCCTCCAGTGACACAATTAGGATCCATGGAGACTGACATTAATTACAATCACTGAACAAGCAGATTCAGTTAACCACTTTCAATTCAGTCACTTTCTGTATCACAATAAAGTAGAACATTTACCCAGTCTGGATGGGATGTATGAGGGTTGCTGAGGGAAGGAATGGTGTAAATAGCAGAGGCACTGGCCAGAATCATTCAATTCTCCTGGGATATGGGAGTGGTGACAGAGGACTGGACGGTTGCAAATGTTGCAACCTGTTTAAAAAAGGAGAGATAGCATAAACCCTACAATTATTAACCAAACATACTAGTGTCGCCTCTGGGGGGATCTCTAGAGGTGACAAAGCAGGAGAAAAATATTTGTTACTTGGAAAATCTGTGGATAGTAACTGGCTAGCAACATGGATATGCTCATGAAAAATAATGTCTGACAAAATTCAACAACAGCAACTTATATTTATATCATGCCTTTAACATTGTAAAACATCCCAAGGTGCTTCACAGGAGCATTAAGAAGCAAAGTATAACACTGAGACACAACAGGAGATATTAGGTCAGATGACCAACAGTTTAGTCAAACAGGTAGGTTTTAAGGAGTGTCTAAAAGGAGGAAAGCGATGTGGAGAGGCGAAGAGGTGTAGGGAAGATATTACACAGCTTAGGGCCCCGGCAGCTGAAGGCATGGCCGCCAGTGGTGCAGTGATTAAAATCAGGGATGCACAAGATACCAGAATTAGAGGTGCACAGATATCTCGGTGGGTCGTGGAGCTGGAGGAGATTACAGAGGTAGGGAGGGACGAGGCCATGGAGGGATATGGAAACAAGGTGGAGAATTTTAAAATCAAGACACTGCTTAACTGGAGCCAATGTCAGTCATAATACACCATAGGACTTGGTGTGAGCTAAGACATGGGCAGCAGAGTTTTGGATGGCCTCAGGTTTACAGACAGTAGAATGTGGGAGATCAGCCAGGAATCTGTTGGAATAATCACTTCTGCAGGTGACAAAGGCTTGAATGAGGTTTCAGCAGCAGATGGACTGAGACAGGGGTGAAGTCGGGTGATGTTACTGAGGTAGAAATAGGCAGCTGTAATGATACCTGAAAATAAGGTTAAAGCTCATTTTGCGGTGCAATGTGACACCAATGTTGCAAACAGACTGTCTGAATCTCAGAGTGTTAGCAGGGAGAGGGATAGAATCAATAGCAAGGGAATAGAGTTGGAGTGGGGAGTGAAAACAATGGGTTCAGTCTTCCAAATCTTTAATATTGGCTAAAGAACAGTAAACACAGAGAAGTGGTGACAGGTCGTTGTTCAGACTCGATTGGAGTATACAGTGGTGTTCCCTAGGACTCGGTATTAGGACCACTGCTCTTTTTGTTCTTGGAAAACCTGGGGTGGGTAGGGCAGAGACCCCTCCTCCTCCCTCTTTACAGAGCATCCCCTCTCTGCAGCCTCTGCTCCATTTGTTGATCATGTTACAGACCCTAGACATTGTAACTACAGTCCCCATACCTCGTCCAGAGTTGGGTCAAAAAATCCTCTCTCCTCCCTGAATGTCTGCAGCAGCTCACAACCTTCAGAAAACTATACACAACATCTGCAATAACTTTACAATAGCAGAAGTAAGTCAAAGGCCCGTCACCTGTTAGCTGGATGTCTGGTCCTTTTAAATAACACTAGAGGGGGTTCCTCGTGCTGCTGAATGTATGTTCAGCTGAGAGTGACTAACACAGGTGGTCAGCGGACATGCACAGACCGAGTTTCAAAGACGTACATCAAAGTTATCGGAATATCTGATTGACACTATATTCAGACCCTCCTCACGTTACAGACACACACACGGTACACCCACACCAGCACCCCGGCCAGCCTGGGTGTCCTGTACAATGTGCTGATGTGACTGGCAGTGCAGCTCACACCATTTTATGGATCCAAACTTCCGCAGCACCTTTGGAGCTGGAGAGGTGAAATGTGTGGTCAGGGAGAGACACAGAGGGGTGAGGCCATGGAGGTATTGATTACACGAGTGAGAATATTAACATTGAGGCGTTGCTGGACATAGGAACATGGGACTCTGAAACACGAGTAACCAATTCGGCCCTTTGAGCCTGCTCCAACATTCGATAAGATCATGGCTTAACATGGCTGAACTCTTATTTTTATATTGCATCCCATAGTTCCAGTCTCCCCACACGAGGAAACATCTTCCCGGTATCGGCTCGATCAAGTCCACTCTGGATCTTCCATGTTTCACTCAGATCACCTCTTGTTCTTTCATAATACAATGGCTATAGCACAACCTTTTCAACCTTTCTTCATAAAATCAGCCCTCCACTCGCTGAATGATTCGAGTGAACGATGCCTTACCTGCTTCGAATGCAATTATATTATTTTTATCAAATAAGAAGACTAAAACTGTGCACAGTACACCTGATGAATTCTCGCCAAAGCCCTGCGCAGCTGCAGTAAAACTTCCCACTTTTCTACACGATTCCCTTTGCAATAAACACTAACATTCCATTTGCCTTTCTAATCACTTGCTGTCCCTGTATACTAACTCTTTCTGATTTATGTGCCAGGACATTCAGATCCCTCTGTACCACCGAGCTCTGCACGCTTTCTACATTTAAATAGTATTTTGCCTTTTTATTCTTCCTGCCAAAGTAGACAACGTCACATTTTATCACATTATGCTCCATCTGCCAAGTTTTTGCCGATCTCACTTAACCTATTTATATGCCTTTGTAAACTATTTGCCTCCTCTTGACGACTTACTTTCCTTCCCATCTATCTGCCATAGGCACATTTAGCAACGACACATCCTGTCCTTTCATCCAAGTCATTGATACGGACTGTAAATAGTTGAGGCCCCAGCACTGATCCCTGTAGTACTTCACCAGTTACTGTTTTCCAACGCAAAAAGACGCATTTATCCCGAGTCTCTGTTTCCTGTTAGCTAACCAATCCTTTATCCATGCCAATATGGTAACCCCTATCCCGTGCCTTTTGGAAATCTAAATATACCACATCTACAGGTGCCCCTTTATTCACCTTGTTTGTCACTTCCTCAAAGAGCTTAAATATATTAGTTATATATGATTTTCCTTTCACAAAACCATGTTGATTCTGTCTGATCCCGTGATGACATTACATAACCTCCTTTTCAATGGATTCCATCAATTCCCTGTGACTGATTTTAGGCTAACTGGCCTATAGATTCCTGTTTTTAGTTTCCCTCTTTTCTTGAACAAATGTGTTACATTTTCTATTTTCGAATCCGCTGGGATCCATCCAGAATCTAAGGAATTTTGAAAGATTATAATCAATGCCTACATTATCTCTGCAGCCACATACTTTAAGGCCCTATGATGCAGGCCATCTGATCCTGGGGACTTGTCATACGAACATACGAAGTAGGTGCTGGAGTAGGCCACTTGGCCTCCTGAGCCTGCTCCACTATTAAATAAGATCATAGCTGATCTGATTGTAACCTTAATCCACATTCCCGCCTACCCCAATAACCAGTCACCCACTTGCATATCAAGCATCTATCTACCTCTGCTTTAAAAATATTCAAAGTCTCTGTTTCCACTGCCTTTTGAGGAAAATAGTTTCAAAGACTCACGACCCTCAGAGAAAAAAATTCTCCACATCTCTGTCTTTAATGGGCGACCCCTTATTTTCTAACAGTGACCCTTAGTTCTGGATTCTCCCACAAGGGGAAACATCCTTTCCACATACACCCTGTCAAAAACCCTCAGTATCATATATGTTTCAATCAAGTCGCCTCTTGCTCTTATATCCAGTGGATATAAGCCTAGCCTTTCCATCCTTTTCTCATAAGACAACCTGCCCATTCAAGGTATTAGTCTGGTCAACCTTCTCTGAATGCTTCCAATACATTTACATCCTTCCTTAAATAAGGAGACCAATACTGTACACAGTACTACAGACATGGTCTCACCAATTTCCAGTATAACTGTAGCATAACCTCCCTACTTTTTTGTTCAATTTCCAATAAATGATATCATTCTATTAGCTTTCCTAATAACTTGCTGAAACTGCATACTAACCTTTTGTTATTCATGCACGAGGACACCCAGATCCCTCTGCATCTTAGAGTTCTGCAATCTCTCACCATTTAGATAATATGCTTCTTTTCTACCTGCCAAAATGGAAAATTACACATTTTCCCACATGATATGCCATTTGTTTCCCACTTACTTAACCTATCTATATCCCAAAGCATCCTCCTTATGTCTTCTTCACAAGTCTCTTTCCGATCTATCGTTGTATCATCATCAAATTTAGCAACCATACCTTCAGTCCCTTCATCCAAGTCAGTTATATAAATTGTAAAAAGTTGAGACCCCAGCTCATATTACTGTGGCAGACCACTCGTCACATCTTTCCAAGCAGAAATTGGCCCATTTTTGCCTATTCTCGGTTTCCTGTTAGCTAGCCAATCCTCTATCCATGCCAATATTTTACCCCCTACACAATGAGCTTTTATTTTGCGCAATAACCTTTGACGTGGCACCTTATTAATGACCTTCTGAAAATCTAAGTACATTACATCCATCAATTCCCCCTTATCCACAGCACATGTTACTTCTTCAAAGACCTGCAATAAATTGTTTAAACATGATTTCCCTTTCACAAAACCATGTTGACTCTGCCTGATTACCTTGATTTTTTCCAAATGCCCTGCTACATCATCTTTAATAATAGCTTCGAACATTTTACCTAAGCCAGATGTTAAACTAACTGGCCTGTAGTTTCCTGCTTTCTGTCCCCCTTACTTTTTGAATAAAGGAGTTACATTCACTATTTTCCAATTTAACAGAACCTTCCCCGAATCTAGGGAATTTTGGAAAATTTAAACGAATGCATCAACTATCTCACTAGCCACTATCTTTTAACACCCTGGAATCAAATCCATCAGGACCTGGGGACTTGTCAGCCCGCAGCTCCATTTACTTGCTCAGTACCACTTCCCTGGTGATTGGAATTTTCTTGAGTTCCTCCCTTCCTTCCATTTCGTGGCTTACAGCTAATACTGGGATGTTACTTGTATCCTCTTTTGTGAAGACTGATGCAAAATTCCTGTTCAATTCACCTGTTATCTCCTTATTATTCATTATTAATTCCCGAGACTCACATTCTATAGGACCAACGCTCACGTTGTTAACTCTTCTTTAAATATTTAGAACCTCTTACTATCTGTCTTTATATTTCTTGCCAGTTTTCTCTCGTATTCTAATTTTTACCTCCTTATTAATCTTTAACTGTTCTTTGCTGCTGTTTATAATCTGTCCAATCTTCTGACCTGCCACTGATTTTTGCATAATTATATGCTTTTTCTTTAAGTTTAATACTATATTTAACAATTTCAATTCACCACGGATCGTGGGTCCTGTCAGACTTTAGGTGTAATAGTTTTCCCAGTACCTTTTGCCTGGTGAGGGTGATTATTGGAAATTCCTCTCTCCCTTTTTTACTCTTGATTTAGTATCTTTGGAAGATTTTCTAAGTTTTCTGCAGTGAAAATATCACAACATATGTGTTCAATTCCTCCTCCATGTCCTTGTTTCTTATGATTAATTCTCCAAACTCACTAACACTAACTTTAGTTACTCTTTTCCTTTAGAAATACTTGTAGAATCTCTTACTCTCTGTTTATATTTTTAGCTAGCTTTCTCCCGCACTATACTTTTACACACTTATTTTCTTTTGTCATTCTTTGCTGGTTCTTAAAATCTGTCCAATCTTCTCACCCACCACTAATCATTGCAGATTTGTACAGTGTTTCTTTCAATTTAATATCATCCTTAACTTCCCTATTTAACTACGTATGATGCAACCTTCTGCAAGAGTCTTTCTTTCTCACTGAGATATATCTTTGCTGAGAGTTGTTAAATGTCTCCTTAAATGACAGCCACTGCATCTCTACTGTTCTATATTTTAACCTAGTTTCCCAGTTCATTTTAGCTGGATATGCCTTCATATCCTTGTAATTACCTTAATCTGGGTAAAAAAGACAGTCTTAGACCCACAGTTTTCCCTTAAATCTGAACGTTGAAATTCTATCATGTTATGATCATTGTCGCCGAGAAGCTCCTTTACCATGAGGTTCTTGATTAATACTGTCTCACTGCACATTACCAGTTCCAGAACAGCCTGCTCCTGGTTGGCTCTCGAACGTGTTGCTCTCAGGAATTTTCACGAACACACTCTATGTACTTAATTTTCCAGACACCCTTTGCCAAGTTGATTTGCTCAATCTACGTGCAGATTAAAGTGACCCATGATTATTGTGGTACCTTTCTTACACACCCTATTTATTTCTTCTGGTATACTCTGTTCTACAGAAACCAATGTAGGCCACTGAGCACAGGGATGTTGGGTGAATGAGACTGTGTGCGAGTTTGGATATGGATAGCAGAGTTTTAGATTGACTGTTATTTATGGCAGTTTGTAACAGGGATGGTAACCAGGACAGCATTGGAAAAGTAAATTTGACAAAGGCACAGATCAGAGTTTATGCAGCAAATGGGCTTACATGGAGGACGATATTATGGAGATGGTCGTTATTAAGAACAGTAGAACAGTTAATCATAGCAGTAATAGCTGGATAGAGAGACTTACCAGGGACACCAATAGCAGCGAGGATGGGATAATAAATGTATTGAGTCATCCTCAGTGCGTAATAGATCCGATCCCCAAATGTCATCCAAGAATAATCCGCAGTAAGATAGTCAAACCAAAAGGATAAACTCCTGCCCATTGTTGTAACATTCCAATCTATTGTTCTGAGATTCTGACCCATTGCTCTAACATTCCAATCTGATGTTCTCAGATTCTGACCTACGGTTGTAACATTCCAATCTATTGTTCTCAGATTCTGATCTCTCCTCTCGCTCTCTCTCGCTGGAGCTGCTTTTCCCTGTTACTGCCGGCGCTGATGCTGCTGCTGACACTATGGGATAATACATTGAAAGGAGCCTCTTATTAATAGAAGCGGGAAGCCCTCCAGTGACACACTAAGGTCCATAGAGAACGACATTAATCCGATCACTGAACGAACATGTTCAATTAACACCTTTCAATCCAACAGCTTTTGTACCACAAAAAAGTAGAATATTTACCCGGTCTGGATGGGATGCATAAGACTTGCTGATGGAAGGAATGGCGGAAACAGCAGAGGCACTGGTCAGAATCTTCCAATCCTCCTTGGATATGGGAATGGCGAGAAGGGACGAGAGGGTTGTACGTATCACATTGAGCCATATATGGAGATATTGGGTCAGATGACCAACATCTTTGTGAAAGAGGTAGGTTGAAGGAGTATCTTAAATAGGGAAAGTGAGTGGAGAGGCAGAGAGGCAGAGAGGTGGAGCTCTGTAGGGAGAGTATTCCAGAGCTTGGCACCTAAACAACTGAAGGTTCAGCCTCCAATGGTGGAGTATTTAAAATCAGGTACACACAAGAGGCCAGAAAGAGAGGAATGCAGATATCTTTTAGGGTTCTGGGGTTGGAGGAAATTACATATTTAGGATGGAGGGCGATGCCATGGAGGGAAAATAGGGTGGAGAACTTTAAAATAAAGACATTGATTTAGATTTAGATTTAGATATGCAGCACTGCTTAATCAGGAATCAATGTCTGTCAGTGATAGGTGAACAGGGAGTTAGGACATTGGCAGCAGAATTTGTGGAGCACCTCAAGTTTACAGAGAGTAGAATGTGGGAGATCAGCCAAGAGTGAGTTGGAATAATCACATCGAGAGGTGACGAAGGCATGAATGAGGTTTCAGCAGCAGATTGGCTGAGACAGGGGTGACGTCAGGTGATGTTACTGAGGTGAAAATATGTGGTACTAATGATATCCTGCAAATGAGGTTAAAACTCATTTAGCTTGCAAACAGACTGTCTTAATCTCAGACTGTCACCAGGGAGAGGGATGGGATCAATAGCAAAGGAACAGAGTTGGAGTGGGGAGTGAAAACAATGGTTTCCGTCTTCCCAATATTTAATTGGAGGAAATTTCTGCTCATCCAGTACTGGATGTCAGAGAAGCAGTCTGATAATTTAACAACAGTGGAGGAGTGGAGAGCGGTGGTGGTGAGGTAAATTTGACGGAGTTCTTTGATAAAACAATGTAGAGGGTTGATGAGTGTAGTGTGATTGAAGTTATATATATGGACTTTAGATTAGCGATACAGCACTGAAACAGGCCCTTCGGCCCACCGAGTCTGTGCCAACCAACAACCACCCATTTATACTAATCCTACACTAATCCTACATTCCTACCAAACATCCTACCAACATTCCTACCTACATTCCTACAAAGCTCTTGTTGGACCGCATGACGGCTCTCGAGCTGCGGAAGGACTCACTTTGGAGCATGCGCGATGCTGAGGAGGTCGTGGATAGCACGTTTAGTGAATTGGTCACAACGCAGATTAGGATTGCTGAGGGAGAAAGGGAATGGGTGACCAACAGGCAGAGAAAGAGCAGGAAGGCAGCGCAGGAGTCCCCTGCGGTCATCTCCCTCCAAAACAAGTATGCCGTTTTGGATACTGTTGAGGGAGATGGCTCACCAGGGGAAGGCAGCAGTAGCCAGGTCCATGGCACCGTGGCTGGCTCTGCTGTTCAGAAGGGCGGGAAAAAGAGTGGAAGGGCTATAGTCGTAGGGGATTCGATTGTAAGGGGAGTAGATAGGCGGTTCTGTGGTCGAAAACGAGGCTCCCGAATGGTATGTTGCCTCCCAGGTGCACGGGTCAGGGATGTCTCAGATCGGCTGCAGAACATTCTAAAGGGGGAGGGTGAACAGCCAGTTGTCATTGTGCACATAGGCACCAATGATATAGGTAAAAAACGGGATGAGGTCCTACAAGCAGAGTTTAGGGAGTTAGGAGCCAAGTTAAAAAGTAGGACCTCAGAGGTAGTAATCTCAGGATTACTACCAGTGCCACGTGATAGTCAGAGTAAAAATGAAAGAATAGTCAGGATGAATGCGTGGCTTGAGAGATGGTGCAGGAAGGAGGGGTTCAGATTTTTGGGACATTGGGACCGGTTCTGGGGGAGGTGGGACTATTACAAATTGGACGGTCTACACCTGGGCCGGACTGGAACCAATGTCCTTGGAGGTGCTTTTGCTAACGCTGTTGGGGAGGGTTTAAACTAATGTGGCAGGGGGATGGGAACCAATTGAGGTCAGTTGACAGTAAGGAGGTAGTAACAAAAGCCTGTAAGGAACTAGATAATGAAGTCAGTGTGAATAAGGGGAAGAGCAGGCAGGGAGCAGATGATGAATATAAAGGGACTGGTGGTCTGAGGTGCATTTGTATTAATGCAAGAAGTGTAGTAGGTAAGGCAGATGAACTTAGGGCTTGGATTAGTACCTGGGAGTATGATGTTATTGCTATTACTGAGACTTGGTTGAGGGAAGGGCATGATTGGCAACTAAATATCCCAGGATATCGATGCTTCAGGCGGGATAGAGAGGGAGGTAAAAGGGGTGGAGGAGTTGCATTACTGGTCAAAGAGGATATCACAGCTGTGCTGAAGGAGGGCACTATGGAGGACTCGAGCAGTGAGGCAATATGGACAGAACTCAGAAATAGGAAGGGTGTGGTAACAATGTTGGGGCTGTACTACAGGCCTCCCAACAGCGAGCGTGAGATAGAGGTACAAATATGTAAACAGATTATGGAAAGATGTAGGAGCAACAGGGTGGTGGTGATAGGAGATTTTAATTTTCCCAACATTGACTGGGATTCGCTTAGTGTTAGAGGTCCAGATGGAGCAGAATTTGTAAGGAGCATCCAGGAGGGTTTTCTAGAGCAGTATGTAAATAGTCCAACTCGGGAAGGGGCCATACTGGATCTGGTGTTGGGGAATGAGCCCGGCCAGGTTGTTGAAGTTTCAGTCGGGGACTACTTTGGGAATAGTGATCACAATTCCGTAAGCTTTAAAATACTCATGGACAAAGACGAGAGTGGTCCCAAAGGAAGAGTGCTAAATTGGGGGAAGGCCAACTATACCAAAATTCGGCAGGAGCTGGGAAATGTAGATTGGGAGCAGCTGTTTGAAGGTAAATCCACATGTGATATGTGGGTGGCTTTTAAAGAGAGGTTGATTAGCGTGCAGGAGAGACATGTTCCTGTGAAAATGAGGGATAGAAATGGCAACATTAGGGAACCATGGATGACAGGTGAAATTGTGAGACTAGCTAAGAGGAAAAAGGAAGCATACATAAGGTCTAGGCAGCTGAAGAAAGACGAAGCTTTGAAAGAATATCGGGAATGTAGGACCAATCTGAAACGAGGAATTAAGAGGGCTAAAAGGGGTCATGAAATATCTTTAACAAACAGGGTTAAGGAAAATCCCAAAGCCTTTTATTCATATATAAGGAGAAAGAGGGTAACTAGAGAAAGGATTGGCCCACTAAAGGACAAAGGAGGAAAGTTATGCGTGGAGTCAGAGAAAATGGGTGAGATTCTAAACGAGTACTTTGCATCGGTATTCACCGAGGAGAGGGACATGACGGATGTTGAGGTTAGGGACAGATGTTTGATTACTCTAGGTCAAGTCGGCATAAGGAGGGAGGAGGTGTTGGGTATTCTAAAAGGCATTAAGGTGGACAAGTCCCCAGGTCCGGATGGGATCTATCCCAGGTTACTGAGGGAAGCGAGAGAGGAAATAGCTGGGGCCTTAACATATATCTCTGCAGCATCCTTAAACACGTGTGAGGTCCCGGAGGACTGGAGAATTGCTAATGTTGTCCCCTTGTTTAAGAAGGGTAGCAGGGATAATCCAGGTAATTATAGACCGGTGAGTCTGACGTCAGTGGTAGGGAAGCTGCTGGAGAAGATACTGAGGGATAGGGTCTATTCCCATTTGGAAGAAAATGGGCTCATCAGTGATAGGCAACATGGTTTTGTGCAGGGAAGGTCATGTCTTACCAACTTAATAGAATTCTTTGAGGAAGTGACAAAGTTGATTGATGACGGAAGGGCTGTCGATGTCATATACATGGACTTCAGTAAGGCGTTTGATAAGGTTCCCCATGGCAGGCTGATGGAGAAAGTGAAGGCGCTTGGGGTCCAAGGTGTACTAGCTAGATGGATAAAGAACTGGCTGGGCAACAGGAGACAGAGAGTAGCAGTAGAAGGGAGTTTCTCAAAATGGAGACGTGTGACCAGTGGTGTTCCACAGGGATCCGTGCTGGGACCACTGTTGTTTGTGATATACATTAATGATTTGGAGGAAAGTATAGGTGGACTGATTAGCAAGTTTGCAGACGACACTAAGATTGGTGGAGTAGCAGATAGTGAAGGGGACTGTCAGAGAATACAGCAGAATATAGATAGATTGGAGAGTTGGGCAGAGAAATGGCAGATGGAGTTCAATCAGGGCAAATGCGAGGTGATGCATTTTGGAAGATCCAATTCAAGAGTGAACTATACAGTAAATGGAAAAGTCCTGGGGAAAATTGATGTCCAGAGAGATTTGGGTGTTCAGGTCCACTGTTCCCTGAAGGTGGCAACGCAGGTAAATAGAGTGGTCAAGAAGGCATACGGCATGCTTTCCTTCATCGGACGGGGCATTGAGTACAAGAGTTGGCAGGTCATGTTACAGTTGTATAGGACTTTGGTTCGGCCACATTTGGAATACTGCGTGCAGTTCTGGTCGCCACATTACCAAAAGGATGTAGATGCTTTGGAGAGGGTGCAGAGGAGGTTCACCAGGATGTTGCCTGGTATGGAGGGCGCTAGCTATGAAGAGAGGTTGAGTAGATTAGGATTATTTTCATTAGAAAGACGGAGGTTGAGGGGGGACCTGATTGAGGTGTACAAAATCATGAGAGGTATAGACAGGGTGGATAGCAAGAGGCTTTTTCCCAGAGTGGGGGTTTCAATTACTAGAGGACACGAGTTCAAAGTGAAAGGGGAAAAGTTTAGGGGGGATATGCGTGGAAAGTTCTTTACGCAGAGGGTGGTGGGCACCTGGAACGCATTGCCAGCGGAGGTGGTAGATACGGGCACGATGGAGTCTTTTAAGATGTATCGAGACAGATACATGAATGGGCAGGAAGAAAAGAGATACAGAACCTTAGAAAATAGGCGACATGTTTAGCGAGAGGATCTGGATCGGCGCAGGCTTGGAGGGCTGAAGGGCCTGTTCCTGTGCTGTAATTATCTTTGTTCTTTGTTCTTTTTCATCCCCACCTGTCCCTACATTTCCCTACCACCGACCTATACTAGTGACAATTTATAATGGCCAATTTACATACCAACCTGCAAGTCGTTTGGCAGGAAACCGGAGCACCCGGAGAAAACCCACGCAGACACAGGGAGAACTTGAAAACTGCATACAGGCAGTACCCAGAATCGAACACGGGTCCGTGGAGCTCTGAGGCTGCAGTGCTAACTACTTTCAAAAGGTGTTTGATCAAGTGACATTCAATAGACAGGTTAGGAAAACTGAACCCTGTGGATTAAAGGGACGGTGACTGTGTGGATATAACATTGGCTAAGGAACAGTAAACAGAGAGAAGTGGTGAAAGGTTGCTGTTCAGACTCGATGGAAGCATACAGTGGTGTTCCCCAGGGCTCGCTATTAGGACCACTGCTCTTTTTGCTCTTGGAAAACCCAGGGTGGGTAGGGCAGTGCCCCTTCCTCCTCCTTCTGTACAATGCTTTCCCGATATGCAGACTCTGCTCCATTTGTTGATCATGTTACAGACACAGAGACACTGTAACTACCGTCCCCATACCTCGTCCGGAGTTGGGTCACCAAATCCTCTGTCATCCCTGAATGTCTGCAGCAGCTCATAACACAATCTCCAGAAAACCATATGCAGCACCTCCACTAACTTTACAATAGCAGAAGTAAGTAAACCCCACACCTCTAAGTTGGATGCCTGATTCCTTTAAATAACACTAGAATGGGTTCCGTGTGCTGCTGACTGTATGTTCAGCTGAGAGAGTCTAACACAGGCGGTCAGTGGACATGCACAGACCAAGTTTCAAAGACGTACATCAAAGCTGCTGGAATGCCTGCTTGACACCAGATTCAGACCCTCCTCACACTACAGACACACACACGATACACCCACACTAGCACCCCGGTCAGCCTGGGTGTCCTGTGCAATGTGCTGGATGTGACCGAGAGTGCACCGCGCACCATTTCATGAATACAAACTTCCACAGCACCAGGAATATTGGAAATTGACAGTGTATTGGGATAATCAGACGGATGAGGCCATGGAGGGATTTGATCACAGGAGGGAGAATAGTAAAAATGAGGCGTTACTGGACCAAGAGCCAATGTAGGTCAGTGAGCACAGGGATGTTGGGTGAACAGAATCTTGTGTAAATTAGAAGATGGCAGCAGTGTTTTGGATGACCACAAGGTTGCAGTTAGTAGAATGTGGGAGACCAGCCAGGAGTGTGTTAGAATAGTCAAGTCTCGAGGTAACAAAGGTATGGATGAGGGTTTCAGCAGCAGATGAGCTGACCTCTCTCTCTCTCTCGCTCTTTCTCTCTCTCTGCTTCTCTCTCGGTTGCCCTTACTTGCTCCGTCCCCCACTCAGAATCTTATATGTTTCGATCAGGTCGCCTCTTACTCTTCCAAACGCCAGTGAATATAAGCCTAGCCTGTCCGACCTTTCCTAATATGACGGCCCGCCCATATTAGTCCAGTGAACATTCTCTAAACTGCTTCCAACGCATTTACATCCTTCCTTAAATAAGAAGACCAATGGTGCACACAGCATGCCAGATATGGTTTCAACAATGCCCTCCCTACTTCTGTATTCAATTCCGCTCACAATAAGTGATACACTTATATTAACTTTCCTAATTACTTGTTGAACCTGCAGAGTAACCTGATGTAATTCATGCACCAGGAGACCCAGATCCCTCTGCATCTCAGAGCTCTGCAATCGCTCACCATTCAGACAATATGCTTTTTTTATTATTCCTGCCATATGGACAATTTCATATTTTCCCACATTATACTCCATTTGCCAGATCTTTGCCTCTCACTCAACCTATCTATGTCCCTTTGTAGCCTCCTTATGTCCTCTTCACAACTTTGTGTCATTAACAGATTTATTAACCAGACTTTCGGTCCCTTCATCCAAGTCATTTATGAAAATTGCATAACTTTGAGGCCCCTGCACTGATCCCTGTGGCACACCACTCGTAACAAACTGTCAACCAGAAAATGACCCATTGACGCCTACTCCCTATTTGCCTTTTAGCTAGCCAATTTTCTATCCATGTCAATATGTTCCCCTGTATAACATGAGCTTTTATTTTCCGCAATAACTCTTGATGTGGCACCATATCGAATGTATTCTGGTAATCTATGTACATGCATCCACCGGTTCCCCGTTATCAACCTCATATGTTACTTCTTCAGAGAACTTCAGTAAATTGGTTAAACATGATTTCCCTTTCACAAAACCATGTTGACTCTGTCTGATCACTTCGATTTTTTCCACGTGCCCTGCTATAACATATTTAATAATAACTTCTAACATCCGATCCAGAGCCAGAAAGCCTTTCTCACCTGTCACGGGTCGTATGTCTACTATATCTATACAGATTTTAGAGAACATAGAACAGTACAGGCCCTTCAGCCCACGATGCTGTGCCGAAGCTTTAACCTACTCTAAGATCAAACTAACTACCTACTCTTCATTCTACTGTTGTAGGGTATTCCCAAGCACAGAGGCATCTGCAGTAAATATCATACTGTTCAAATGTTATTTGAGTAAGTAGATTAATATAATCCTAGTGAATATATATATATATATATATATATATATATATATATATATATATATATATACTCTCATATATAAGTTGAAAGTATAGCTACATATTGTGTAACAATATGGAGTATTGACACGAGGCATTGTGGGACAAGTTACTTAGCTTGCAATTTGAGCCTGGTACAGCACAGCACAGACACCGAGGGGGCCCCTCTTATCAGTGTAACTGCAGACTGCACAGCACCCTCAGGAATGCAGGCCCAATTAAAAGTGACAATTGGAAGTCTCAAGGATAATTGATGGGGCCTGAGATCATCAATGGTGATCAGGGGGCTTGCACGAGCTGATCACATAGCCACATGATGCCTAATGAGTAATCTAATTGGTAATATGCGTAATGTATGGAGTCAATAACCGTTATGATTGGACCATGTCCAGCCGGGATGGGCTGAGTAACTGTATATCTGTTGTGGATTTTCCTTTGTTCGGTGGAGAGGCATCTGGACAGCCCAGTGACCTTCTCCCTGCCGGTGTAATAAACTGTTTGACATTGGAGCAGAACTGAGTGTCGAGTGATTCTTCTAGATTCATTCCCGCTAGCAATTGGCGTAGTCGGCAGGATCAGGTGTAAGTCAGCTCTTCTATAACCCCGAAGGGCCCAAGGGGGAGTTGGCAGAAACCTGATCCCGAACTTGAGAACAGGATTCGGCGGTCGCTTGATGCCATCAGGAATACCGGGTGAGTATCTAACAGAAGCTTATCCCGGGGCCGGGTGGTGTTTAGTGACCAACGAATGCCAAGTTTGTGAACAGGATCTGAACAATGGTCAAACGGTGGTAGGTAGTTCGTTTAGAGACATAGGCACTGTCAAGGAGGGTTTGGAATATATGTATGCGTATATTATCATAAGCTTGTTGTATGAAATACGGACAGACTTGTGACCCAACAGATAGCCAGGAGACGGTCTACTACAAGTTGCGCTAGGTTAAATGCGGACCTCTGAGAGTAGATTCTAACGGTTCTACATAAGGATGGCCATCGAAAAAAGATGACGCTTGAGTGGGGACCGGAGGGGTCCAATAGCTGCCAGCTGGCAGTGAAAAAAAAGGAAAAAAGGTATTCACTAAGTTTATGGCAGTGTGACACAAAGGACTATGTTTTAGAGTTAAAACAAGTTACTGTATCTTTGATTCGAATGTGTGATTGTTGGAATCGTCCATGAATGAATTAAATGTCTGGGATGTGCAGCTTGTGTTCTGTGAAACTTGTGTTCTGTAGAACTGACTGTCGTTAACTCTTTGTTGTCTGACTTTAATGTTGAAAGCATGAGTCTATTAAGTTGTTTGGAATTGACCGAGTGTGAAAAGTGATTGTTGAGTGTGTTCATTTCGATTTAAGATTGTGCACCCAGGAATGGGATATTAAATTGAATTATATTTTAAGTTAAAATTTAATTTTGATTTTAAAAGTTAGTTTTGCAACTGTGAAAAGGCAATGAACAATTTTCTAAGAGATAAGCTTCAGCCATGAAGGTCTGAAGATGTTTGGCAGAAATCCAATTCGAAGTTTACAACTCCTGCTTTAATGGGAGTTCCAGTTTAAAATCTGTTCTCGTTTTTTTTTTGGAGTTTAAATTAAACACATGTTTTACAGACTGTTTTAAGTAGCAAATGTCAGGAATTGGATATTGGTTTTAAGGGAGAGAAGGATAAGCAAAGGAGATAATGGGAAAGATTAAAGTTTGTGTAAGGAGCTGGTGTTAAATCTTTTTGTTGTAAGAATGTTAAATAACTTTTTCTTTAGTTTTTGGTTTTATTACAGACATTTGAAAAGGCGCCTGAAGAACAAGAAAAATGATGTAATTTACCTATCTTTTAAAAAAAAGCACGTGCTATTCTGTTCTGTGTGTCGTTAATAAGTCTGAATTAAATTAATACAGTTAAGGATAATTGACCTGTTAAATTGAAAAAAAAACTGGAAATATCATTTGATACCACAATGAACTTTCAAGTTTAGCATGTCGAGTTTTGGGGGAGTCTTAAGTTCCGGACATAGGACTCACTCATATCACATCGGCTGTTTTGATTTTTAAATATTTATTGCAGTGAATTGGAATTTGGAATCATCTTTGTTTTATTAAAAAAATCCTTGGATTAGAAAAGATTGGAAACAATTCGAGTTTGATCTAAAATGCTGTCTTTCCTGATGGAGATGGTTTCCTTCGAAGTTGATAATGTTACTAAAGATTTTGTTGTTTGAAAATCCTAAGGATACCAAAAAACATTTAAAAGGGAGTTTAGTTCTTTTCCATTAAAACAAAAGGGTTACGTTAAGCGGCGCAGCGGAGAATGCTTTGCTCCGCCCCCTTGGAGACAAGCAAGACATTAACCTTGCTGCAACTATCTTATTCAATGAGACAAAGTGATTGATTGAGAAGGAGAAATAGTTGCACGCACTTCTGTCTTTACTAAAAAATGCAATATCACCAAGTCTGGGAATAAGAAATTGGAATCGATAAGCAAAATTAAATTGATATAATTGGTTATTTAAAGCATTCAAAGGGAAATTTACTGTTATTTGAATTTGGAATAATCTGAGATCATACTCGTTTATCTCTATTTGGGCCTTTAAATCATCTACGTGCTACTGCGTGCATTCAGGTACAGTGCCCATAACCGTGTCTTCCTGACATTCTGCATTCTAGTTGATGCTCATCTTTGTTTCACCTGCCTTCTAATATCACTTTCTACTTTGTCTACCTGTTGCTACCAGCTTTACCTCCTTACAATTTGATCCTTCCTTCCAATTTCAACAGGAAACTGGATGGGTGCTTGAAGGAAGTGAACTTGCAGGGCTCTGGGGATAGAACCGAGAGGTCGGACTGACTGAATTGCTCCAGACCGAGTCGGCACTGTCTCGATGGACCGAATGGACATCTTCTGTTTGGTAGATGACTCTATGACTATCACTGTCGATGACTCCATTTTGTATACGGCGCCCGCCCCTGCCTGGAAAACTCCAGATACATACAAGTTCAATGAAAATGTGACCTTAACAGCCACTGACAGCTCCGTTCTCACCCTGATCTGAGGCTCCAGGACGTGTTGCAGGAGGTGACACAGCTCTGTGACCACCTCCCTATTGAATCAGAGTCACCTCACACACTGCTCCTGGGTTAGGTGTAGGTAGGAAAAATGCTCTTGGAAAACCCAGGGTAGGTAGGGACGAGCCCCCTCCTCCTCCTTCTTTACAGAGCTTCCCCTCTCTGCAGCCTCTGCTCCATTTGTTGGTGATGTGACAGACCCACAGACACTGTAACTGTAGTCCCCAGACCTCGTCCAGAGTTGGGTCACCAACAGCCGCTGTTCTCCCTGAATGTCTGCAGTAGCTCACAACACAACCTCCAGAAAACAATCCACAGCACCTCCACTAATTTTACAATAGCAGAAGTAAGTCAAAAGTCCTTCAACTGTAGGTTGGATGCCTGGTCCTTTTAACTAACACGAGAGGGGTTCCTCGTGCTGCTGAATTTTTGTTCAGCTGAGAATGACTAACACAGGCGGTCAGTGAACATGCACAGACCAAGTTTCAAAGACGTGCATCAAAGCTGCTGGAATAGCAGTTTGGCGTGACATTCAACAACTCCTCCTGGTATTAATGCATGCAATGTACACTCGGGCTAGAGCTCTGCACAGCATGAGGCAGTGTGCTGGCCATGCCGGAAGTGGCTGGTAGCTCAGCTCATGCATTTTATGGATCTAAACTTCCTTACTGTGGGCAACAGTGGTGTGGTAAGAGCTGAAAATTCAACACCAGGGAGAGATAGAGAGGGAAGGAAATTCACTTTGAAAGGAGGCATGGAATTAGACTTGATGGTAAAAGATTTGTAGGAATATGGGAATGGAGAGGGGAATTGGGGCTAATTGGAAGGGTGAGACCATGGAGGTATTCAAACACAAGAATGAGAAGATTAAAATTAAGGTGCTGCCAGACCGGGAGACAATGTAGATCAATGAGCACAGAGGTGATGGGTGATCGGGATTTGGTGTGCGTTAGAACACAGGCAGCAGGGTTCTGGATGGGTTGTGGTTTATGGAGGTTTTACCTGGGAACGTGACCAGGATAGAATTGCAATAGTCAAGTGCGGATTTAACAAAGGCACAGAAGAGGATTTATGCAACAGATAGAGTGAGGCAGAGGTGGAGAAGGGTGATATTTCAGAGGTGGTAGTATTCAGGGTTGGTGATGGAGAGAATATGGAGATGAACTCAGCTTAGGTTTAAATAGAACAGAGGCTGTAAACAGTCTGTTTCAGCCTCCTAAATTGTCCAGGGAGGGGTATGTGTTTCACAGATAGGAGATGGAGTTTGTGATGGATACCAATGGCACTTGCTTCAGTCTTCCAAAAAATTAATTTACAGAACATTTTGATTCATCGTTAGCCACGGGTGAGGTACCAGAAGACTCAAGGATAGCTAATGTTGTGTCTTTATTTAAGAAGGGCAGCAGGGATAAGCCAGGGAACTACAAGCCAGTGAGCCTTACATCAGTGGTGGGAAAGTTATTGGAAGGGATTCTGAGAGACAGGATTTATATTCATTTGGAAAGGCAAGGTATGATTAGGGATTGTCAGCATGGCATTGAGTGTGGGAAATCATGTCTCGAATTTGATTGAGTTTTTTGAGGAGGTGACAAAGATGATTGACGAGGGCAGGCCGATGGATGTTGTCGACATGAACTTTAGCAAGACATTTGACAAGGTCCCGCATGGTTGGTTGGTCCAGAAGGTGAGAACACATGGGATCCAGAGTGAGCTAGCCAACTGGATACAAAATTGTCTTAGTGACAGAAGGAAGAGACTGGTAGTGGAGTGTTGTTTTTCAGATTGGAGGCCGGTGACCAGTAGTGTGCCGCAGGGATCGGTGTTGGGCCCACCGTTGTTTGTCATATATATTAATGACTTGGATGTAACTGTAAGGGGCATGATTTGTAAGTTTGCAGATGACACCAAAGTTGGTGGTATAGTGGACAGTGAAGAAGGTTGTCTAAGGTTACAACAGGAGAAAGATCAACTGGGAGGTGGTCAAGGGATTTGAAAATGGAATATAATGCAGACAAGTGTGAAGTGATGCATTTTGGGAGGTCAAACAAGGGCAGGATATATACAGTGAATGGCAGGGCCTTTGGGAGTGTTGCTGAGCAGAGAGACCTTGGGGTGCAAGGACATAGTTCCCTGAAAGTGGCAACACAGGTAGACAGGGTGGTGAAGAAGGTGTATGGCATGCTTGCCTTCATCGGCCGAGGCATTGAGTACAAGAGTTGGGACGTCACATTACAGTTGTCCATAACGTTGGTTAGGCCGCACTTGGAGTTCTGTGTGCAGTTCTGGTCGCCACACTACAGGAAAGATGTGATTAAGCTGGAGAGGGTTCAGAAATGATTCACAATGATGTTGCCTTGTTTGGAGGGCTTGTGTTATAGATAGAGATTGGATAGGCTGGGTCTGTTTTCCCTGGAACGAAGAAGACTGAGAGGGGACATGGTCGAGGTATATAAAATTATGAGAGGCATAGATAGGGTAGATAGCCATAGTCTGTTTCCCATGGTAGGGGTGACTAAAATTACATATATTTAAGGTGAGAGGGAGGAGGTTTAAAGGGGCGCAAAGGGGTACATTTTTCACACAAAGAATATCTCGAATTAGCTGCCTGAGGACGTGGGGGAGGCAGGACCAGTAGCAACATTTAAGAGGCATTTGGACACGTACTTGAATGAGCAAGGCATAGAGGGATATGACATTAACTCAGGCAGGTGGGATTAATATGGATAGGCATTATGGTCGGCATGGACGCGGTGGGCCGAAGGGCCTGTTTCTATGCTGTACGACTGTATGACTCTATCACAGTATTTCAGTGAATCAGTGTTTACAGATCTCCGAGTGGGAAATAGAGACAACAGCAGCAGCAAAGATGAGAGAGTTAATTACAAGAACTGTAATACCATTAGCAATGGTTTGACAGCAAATAGCTGGAGATAGAGATTCACCAGGAATAACAACAGCAGCAAGGAGGGAAGAGTCAATGGCAAGAACAGTAGCATAGGTAAAAATGGATTAGAGAATTAAATCTTTATGGAGTGACTGACCAGGGCACCAACAATAGCGAGGTTGTAAACGTAAATATATTGAATTATCTCAAGTGGATATAGGATTCGAATGAACAAAAAACGACAAGCAGCAAGGATATAGTAAGACAGGCCATGTCTCGTAAATGTCAACAACAACAACAACCTATATTTACATAATGCCTTTAATGTAATAAAACATCACAAGGTGCTTTGCAGGAGCATTATAAAGGAAAGTATGACACGTGAAACAACAGGAGATTATGAGGTCAGATGACCAACAGATAGATTGGTCAAAGAGGAAGGTTTTCAGTAGTGTCTTCTGGGAGGAACGTGAGGTGGAGAGGCAGTGACAGCTGGTGGAATTTAATTAATACATTCAATTAATAAATAAAATAAAATCTGGAATTGAAAGCTGAACTCAGTAATGTTGCATGAAACTATAATTGATTTTTATAACAATCTACCTGATTCACTAATGTCTTTTAGGGAAGGAGATCTGCCATCCGTAGCTAATCTGGTCGACATGTAACTCAATGTTAACAAGGTTCACTGTTACCTGTCCTCTGCAATAGCCTAGCAAGTCACACAGTTGTTAAGGATAATTATGAATGGACAACAAAGAGACAGGAATTGTATTCCAGAGTTTTTCATAGGGGTCGTTAACTAGTCAAGGACATAACTCTGGACACAGGTCTTTGTGTCGACATTCCTGGGAATGAAAATGTGAAGCCTCATGTCCACATATCTAAACAATTGTTGTTTATAAATGGTGATTTTTTGATAGTTTACTCTATGGTTCGAACATGATAATGACAGGAAATAACGGTACAGCACTCAAAGCTCAAATTGAGCACCAATGACTCTACGAGATTGAGTAGGAATACTACTAGTTAACAATTATACAAAATACCCATTCACAATGCACCTGTTAGCAATACACTCATTAGTCACAAACATGTTACAAGGATTTTTGCTATTCGTTCAGTAACTGACCAAGCTCCTCGTCCTTATCACTGAATCACCATTTACAATACTCTTTACACCTTTCATACCAAGGTGGGCTGGATGTTTCATTGATAAGATCACACTGCCCTATTAAAATCCACCGTAAGCTACAGTTGTCCAATGAGATGTCTAATTCTTTGTTCAAACTGTGATACAAGAGACTGCCTTGATGGTGAGCATGTGTTTACATTTCCTTCAGTAATTTCATTACCACTTGTGGATGTTACAGATGCCCCAGGACTGATATCAGTAAAACCAATAGCAGCTTTCCTTCCTGGTTACATACATATTTTAAACCACAGGACAATGAAAGAATCCAAATCCCTTGCATTCCTGATGTCTTACAAACTGTTTCTTAGAGGATTTCTAGTTTATTCTCATTTCTAAGAAGACAGACACTGGCATCATCGATCAATGACAGTTTGTGTCACTCTCGTAGTCTTTCAAGACAGTTTGTAAAACTTAGACCAGCTGAATTAGCATTTTAAAACATATTCAGTCACGCCAATCTCTTTTCTTTGTGTTTCCAGACAACATGTACAACATGGGGTGGCGCAGTGGTTAGCACCGCAGCCTCCCAGCTCCTGGGGCTCGTGTTAGATTCTGGGTACTGCCTGTGCGGAGTTTGCAAGTTTTCCCTGTGTCTGTGTGGGCTTTCGCTGGGTGCTCTGGTTTCCTCCCACATCCAAGGACTTGCAGCTAATAGGTAAATTGTCCATTGCAAATTGCCCCTAGTGTAGGGAGGTGATAGGGAATATGGGATTACTGTAGGGTTGGTATAAATGGGTGGTTGTTGGTCGGCACAGACGCGGTGGGCCGAAGGGCCTGTTTCGGTGCTGTATCTCTATATAAAAATAAAATAAAAAAATAAAATACATGTCTGCAGGGTTTTGTGTATGCAAAACCTTTGTGAAGTTCTAAATTGGCATCAAAGTGAAATAGAACGTTGAAGTAGGTCTCTTAATTAGTTTTGATGTGATATGTATGACTGTTCTGTTTATTTTTCAAACATCACTCAGACTAAAAGTGTTTTCTTCCATGAGTAACTCTGTTAATCTGTAAAGCAGCTTGTAGCTGTTAACAGGTTACTTTATCTCAGAAACACCCTTTTGGCCTCCATAATGCATGCTGGTCAGGTCCAGTCGGTTTTCGGTACACCTGTAAAAAGCAAAGGGCAACTCAAGGGCAATTTGGGATGGGGACCGAATGCTGGCCTTCTCAGTGATACTCACATCCCCTGAATAGAATACAATAATATGATAATATAAGATTCCACCCATCCAATCCAGGATAAAAAACATTCTCACCTGTCACAGGTCAGACAGCAGAGATCATGCCATTCCATCTATCCAATCGAGGATAACAAACCATTCTCACCTGTCACAGGTCAGATGCCTTCACTATCTGTTCTGATTTTGTTTTGTATTTGAACTGTCAATCCGCAATAAACTGCTTGTGTCTCCTTGACCTACTTTTGGATGATCTGTGACACTTGATCTGATCTTACAGAGGTCTAGGAGAGGGATCACAGAGATTGGGTTCAGAGGCCTGGTATACTTGGGTTTGTGAGAAATTATAATTTCAGTTGGGCATGAGTGATCATCACTGGGACCGGGTAGGAAACTTTGAGACAGAGAGAGAGGGAGAGAGTTTATACTCGGTGAAATGTGTGTGATCATTGCTAACAGCGAGGATGGAACCTTGAGAGAACTTGGAAGAAATAAAGTCAGATGCATAATGTTGTTGGTATATCACAGGGAATAGTTGATCAGTTTCCTGACAGAGAAAAACAGGCGCACCTGGAATAACTGACTTCCTAAGAATTTTGGAGAAGTCCAGTGTGGTTTACGATTTCATCCTCAGGAGAATTTATGAGAACATCCAGAAATGCAGAAATAAAATAAAGTGCTGGGATAAGTTGGACAATGGGGATCATCTGTGCACATCACAGTTAAATAAAACAAACACAACCAATTGAAGGAACAGATAGATAGGTTACAGAAGGAAATTGAAGTTTGTCAGGAGAACAGTTGCATCCTGTACAATCAGTTACTCTGGGAACAGGAGGCTTGACACTGTACATTAGATGTAGAGAAAATTAGAACAAATCCTGGACCAAAACGAGTTACCGTCAGAAAATGCCAGAATTAGTGAAGGGTTAGAAGCTGTGAAGAGGGGCTTTGAGGGAATTATACCAGTGTTAAAGCTCTGCCCAACCCCCGAAACTGAACCACAGTGAGGTGACGGTGGAGTAGCAATGCCACTGGACTAGTGGCCCAGACGCCCAGGCTAATGCTCTGGGGACATTGGGTTCAAGTCCCACCACGGCAGATGGTGAAATTTGAATTCAATTAATAAAATTCTGAAATTAAAATATCTATTCTAATGGTGACCATGAAAACATTGTCAATTGTTGTAAAAATTCATCTGGTTCACTCATGTCCCTTATGGAAGAAAATCTGCCATCCTAATCTGGTCTGGCCTACATGTGACTCAAGACCCACGGCAATGTGCTTGTTTATGAAATGGAGGAGTAAGCTGCTCGGTTGTAGAAAAGCCAAAGAAAGCAATGAAACTGGATGGACCACCTGGTATCGACATGGGCACCAATAACGACAAAGGCAAACTCAGCCCTGTCGACCCTGCAAAGTCCTCCTTGGTAACATCTGGAGGCTTGTGCAAAAATTGGCAGAACTGTCGCATAGACTAGTCAAGTTGCAGAAAACAAATTCATCCTCACCGAATTATATCTTATAATGTCCCAGACACAAGCATTCCCATTCCAAGGTATGTCTACACCCCAGAAACAGGACAGACCCTTGATTCAGGACCCCATGAAGTCTCATGGCATCAGGTCAAACATGGGGAAGGAAACCTCCTGCTGATTTCCAACTACCGCCCTCCCTCAGCTGATGAGTCAGTACTCCTCCATGTTGAACACCATTTGGAGGAAGTACTAAGGGTCGCAGGGACAGTGAATGTACCCTGGGTGAGGGAATTTAATATCCATCACCAAGAGTGACTCGGTAGCATCACTACTGACTGAGCTGGCAGAGTCCTAAAGGACGTGGCTGCTAGACTGAGTCTGGAGCAGGCCGTGAGGTAACAAACCAGAGTGAAAAATATATTTGACCTCGTCCTCACCAATCTGCCTGTCATTGAAGTTTTATATATGGACTTTCAAAAGGTGTTTCATCAAGTCACATTCAATAGACAGGTTAGGAAAACTAAACCCTATGGATTAAAGGGACAGTGACAGTTTGGATATAACATTGTCTAATTCACAGTAAACAGAGAGAAGTGGTGAAAGGTTGTTGTTCAGACTCGATGGGAGTATGCAGTGGTGTTCCCCAGGGCTCGGTATTAGGACCACTGCTCTTTTGTGCTTGGAAAACCCGGGCTGGGTAGGGAAAAAACACCACCTCCTCCCTCTTTACAGAGCTTCCCCTCTCTGCAGCCTCTGCTCCATTTGTTGCAGAGACACAGCAGCTACAGTAGACCCAGAGACACAGTAACTACAGTCCCCATACCTGGTCCAGTGTTGGGTCACCAAATCCTCTGTCCTCCCTGAATGCCTGCAGCAGCTCACAACACAACCTCCAGAAAATCATCCACAGCACCTCCACCAACTTTATACTAGCAGAAGTAAGTCAAAAGCCCCTCACCTGTAAGTTGGATGCCTGGTCCTTTGAAATAACATTATAGGGATTTCCTCGTGCTGCTGAATGCATGTTCAGCTGAGAGTGACTAACACAGGCGGTCAGTGGACATGTCCAGGTCAAGTTTCAAAGACGTACGTCACAGCTGTGGGAATGGCTGATGAACACCATATTCAGACCCCTCCTCACACTACATAGACACACACGTTACACCCACGCTATCACCCCGGACAGCCTGGGTGTCCTGCACAATGTGCTGGATGTGACCGGCACTGCAGCTCACACTATTTTATGGATCCAAACTTCCACATCACCAGTGGAGCTGGAGAGATGAAATGTGTGGTCAGGGAGAGAGACAGAGGGAAAGAAACTCAGTTTAAAAAGGGAATTATAAAAAGACTTTAAGATGAACAAGTTTCAGGAATACTGGAAATGGACAGGGGATTGGGATAATCAGAGGGGTGAGGACATGGAGGGATTTGATCACAAGAGTGAGAATATTAAAATTGAGGTGTTGTTGGACATATGAAGATAGAACTGAGGAGCAGGAGGAGGCCATTAGACCCGTTGAGCCTGCTCCACCATTCGAATAAGGGCATGACTGATCTGTTATTTTTAAACTTTATCCCCTTGTTCCAGTCTCCCCCACAAGAGGAAACATCCTCTCGGTATCCACTCTATCAAGTCCCCTCAGGATCTGATAAGCTTCAATAAGACACATCTCATTCTTCTAAACTCCAAACTGTTAAAAAATGTCTTCATAATATAAGCCCTTCATTCAGGGAATGAGTCAAGTTAACTTTTGCTGACCTTCTTCTTATGCAATAATTTCATTTTTATCAAATAAGGAGACCAAACTGTACATAATACCCCAGATGTGGTCTCACCAAGGCCCTGCACAGCTGCAGTAAAACGTCCCCACTTTGATACTCGATTCCCTTTGCAATAAACGCTAACATTCCGTTTGCCTTCCGAATCACTTGCTGTCCCTGTATACTAACTCTTTCAGATTCATGTACCCGGACACCCAGATCCCTCTGTACCACCGATTTCTTCAATCTCTCTACATTTAAATAGTATACTGCTTTTCTATTCTTCCGGCCAAAGTGAACAAGTTCACATCTTACACATTGTACTCCTTCCGCCAACGTTTTGCGACCTCAATTAACCTATTTGTATCCCTTTGCAAACTCTTTACCTCGCCTTGACCACATACTTTCCGTCCCTTCTTGATGTCGTCGGCACATTTATCTACCATACTTACCTTAGGAACCTAAGACGCAGGCCATCTGGTCCTGGGGACTGGACTGGACAGACAAATATACAAGGTAGGAGCCGGAGTAGGTCACTCGGGCCCTCGAGCCTGCTACGCCATTAAATAAGATCATGGCTGATCTGATTGTAACCTCGGCTGCACAATCCCAGCTGCTCATACTAACCTTCCACCTCCTTGCTTATCAACAATCTATCTACCTCTGATTTTAAAATATTCAAAGACTCTGCTTCCACCGCCTTTTGAGGAAAAGTGTTCCAAAGATTCACGACCCTCAGAAAAAAAATCTCCTCATCTCTGTCTTAAATAGGCGACCCTTATTTTTAAACAGTGACCCCGAGTTCTAGATTCTCCAACAAGAAGAAACATCATTTCCACATCCACCCTGTCAAGACCCCTGAGGATCTTTTATATGTCAATCAAGTCGCCTCTTACTCTTCTAAACTCCAGCAGGTACAACCCTGGCCTGCCCACCCTTTCTTCATATGACAACTCGTCCATGCCAGGTGTTAGTCTCGCAAACCTTCCCTGAACTGCTTCCAACGCATTTACATCCTTCCCTAACTAAGGAGATCAATACAATCGTCGGTCCTCCAGATGTGGTCTCACCAATTACCTGTATAACTGTAGCAAGACCTCCTTACTTTTGTGTTCAATTCCCCTTGCAATAAATGGTAACATTCTATTAGCTTTCCTAATTACGTGCTGTACCTGCATACTAACCTTTTTTGATTTATGCACTAGGACACCCAGATCCCTGTGCATCTCAGAGCTCTGCAATCTCACCATTTACATAATACACTTCTTTTTTATTCTTACTGCCAAAATGGGAAATTTCACGATTCCCACACGATACTCCATTTTCCAGATCTTTGCCCACTCACATAACCTATCTCCATCCCTTTGTAGCCTCCTTATATCCTCTTCACAACTTACCTTCCGACCTATCTTTGTTTCATCAGCAAATTTCGCAACCATACCTTCAGTCGCTTCATCCAAGTCATTGATATAAATTATAAAACGTTGAGTCACCAGCATTGATCCCTGTGGCACACCACTCATTACATCTTACCTACCAGAAAATGACCCATTTATGCCTACTCTCTATTTCCTGTTAGCTAGCCAATCTTCTATCTATGACAATATATTACTCCCTACACCATGATATTTTCTTTTCCACAATAACCTTTGATGTGGCACTCTATCAAATTCCTTCTGGAAATCTAAGTACAGTGCATCCACCAGTTCCCCATTATCCACAGCACATGTTACTTCTTCAAAGAACTCCAATAAATTGGTTAAACATGGTTTCCCCTTTCAGAAAACCATGTTGGTTCTGCCTGATTACCTTGACTTTTTATAAATGCTCTATTACATATTTAATAACAGCTTCTAACATTGTTCCTGATAGAGATGTTAAGCTAACTGGCCTGTAGTTTCCTGCTTTCTGTCTCTCTCCCTTTTTGAATAAAGGAGTTCGTTATTTACCAATCGAATTAAACCTTCTCTGAATCTAGGGATTTTTGAAAAATCAAAACCAGCGCATCGACTATCTCATCTAGTCACTCTTCAGGATCGGGGGACTGTCATTCCACAGCTCCAACAAGTTGCTCAGTATCACTTCCCTGGTGATTGTAATTTTCTTGGGTTTCTCCCTCCCTCCCTTCCATTTCCTGAATTACAGCTAATACTGGGATGTTACTTGCATCCTCAATAGTGAAGATCAATGCAAAATATCTACTCAATTCATCTGCTATCTCCTTATTTTCCATATTAATTTCGCAGACTCACTTTCTGTAGGACCAATGCTCACTTTGTTAACTCTTTTCTTCTTTAAATATCTATAGAGACTCTGCCTATCTGTCTTTATATTTCTGGCCAGCTTTCCCTCGTACTCTAATGTTTCCTTCCTTATTAATCTCTAGTTGTTCTTTGTTGCTTTTTATATTCTGTCTAATCTTCTGCCCTGCCACCCATCTTTGCACCGCTAAATGCTTTATCTTTAAGTTTGATACTATCTTTCGCTGTTTTAGTTATCCACGGATGGTGGGTCCATTCAGCCTTTTGGTGTGATAGTTTTCCCAGTATCCTCTTTTCTCTGGTCATGGTGATTGTTTTAAGTTCTTCACTTCCTTTTGCTTCTTGATTTAGGTATATTTGGAAGGTTTGCTAAGTCTTCTGCAATGAAAACAGACACAAAATAGCTGTTCAACACCTCCACCATGTCCTTGTTTCTCATTATTAATTCTGCAAACTCACTTTCTAGAGGATTAACAATAATTTTAGTTTCTATTTTCCTATTTAAATACTTGTATAAACTCTTATCCTCTATTTTTAGATTACTAGTTGGCTTTCTCCCACACTCTACCTTTCCCTCTTTTTTATCATTGATTGCTGGTTCTTACAATCTGTCCAATCTTCTCACCCACCAACAATCTTTGCAGATTTGTCGTGTTTCTTTCAATTCAATATTATCCTTAACTTCATTATTTTGCCACGTATGATGCAACCTTCTGCAAGAGCCTTTCTTTCTCACTGAGATACATCTTTGCTGAGAGTTATTAAGTATCTCCTTAAAAATCTGCCACTGCATCTCTACTGTACTACCTTTTAACCTAGTTTCCAAGTTCACTTTTGCCACCTATGCCTTCATATCCTTATATTTACCTTTATTTAGGTTTTAAAAAAACTAGTCTTAGACCCACAGTTTTCCCTTCAGTCTGAATAATGAAATACTATCATGTTATGATAATTGTCGTCTAAAGACTCCTTTTCCAGGAGGTTATTCATTAATCCTGTCTCATTGAACATTACCAGTTCTAGAATAGTTTGCTCTCTGGTTGACTGCAGAACGTGCTGCTCTAAGGAACTGTCCTGAATACACTCAATGTGATAATTCTTTAGGCTACATTTGCCAATCTGATTTGCCCAATCTTCATGCAGATTAAAGTCACCCATAATTATTGTGGTACCCTTCTTCCACACCCCATTTATTTCTTTGTGTATACTATCCTACAAAAAACAATGTAGGTCACTGAGCTCAGGGATGTTGCGTGAATGAGATTGAGTGTGAATTAGGATATGGACAGCAGAGTTTTGTACAGACTGTGGTTTATGGTGGCTTTGCAACAGGGAGAGTAACCAGGACAGCATTGGAATAGTAGATTTGACAAAGACACAGACCAGAGTTTATGCAGCAAATGGGCTCACGTGGTGCACGATATTTTGAAGGTGGTCGTTGTTAAGAACAGTAAAACAGTTAATCATGGTTTCTAGAATTAATAGCTGGATAGAGAGACTTACCAGGTACACCAACAATAGCGAGGATGGGATAATAAATGTGTTGAATCATCATCAGTGCCCAATGGATCCGATGCGCCAACGTTATCCAATAATAATCCGCAGTAAGATAGTCAAACCAATGGGATAAACTCCTGTCCATTGTTGTAACATTCCAATCTATTCTGAGATTCTGATCTATCCTCTCCATCTCTCTGGAGCCGCTGATCCCTGTTAGTGCCAGGGGTGATGCTCCTGCAGACATGATGGAAGAACACATTGAAAGGAGTCCTGTATTAATAGAAGAAGGGACCCCTCCTGTGACGCAATTAGAGTCCATGGATTACATTAATTACAGTCACTGAACAAACAGGTTCAGTTAACCCCTTTCAATCCAACACTTTTTGCACCACAATAAAGCAGAACATTCACCTGGTCTGCATGGGATGTATGAGAGTTGTTGAGGGAAGGAAAGGTGCAAATAACAGAGGCACTGGCCAGAATCTTCCAATACTCCTTGGATATTGGAGTGATGACAGGAGACTGGATGGTTGTAAATGTTAGACCTTGTTTAAAAAAAGGAGATATGGACTAAGCCCTGTATTTACTGACCAGTCAGTTTAACGTCCCTGGTGGGGAAATTTCAACCATCAACCAGGATACCTGCTGTTTTGAAAAACAAGGGTTTATAAATGTCAACTACCATGAACATGTTAAAGGCAAATTGTATCTAACAAGCTTGAAGGATTTATTTGATGGAGTAATATAGGGGATTGATGAGGGTTGTACAGCTGGTGTTATGTATATAAACTTTCAAAAGGCGTTTTATCAAGTGCGATTTAATAGACTTCTTCGGAAAACTGAACCCAATGATCAAAGTGGCAGTGGTTGTGTGAACATCCAATTGGCTAAGGCACAGAAAATAGATTGTTTTTCAGGCTGGGGTGAGTATACAGTGCTGTTCCAAAGCCATCAATAACAACAACAAAATATATTTATATTTGAACACACGAAGTAGAAGCAGGAGTAGGCCACTCGGCCCTTCGAGCCTGCTCCACCATTCAATAAGTTCCTGGCTGAACTGATTATTTCACATTTCCATCTACCCCCGGTAACCTTTCACCCACTTGCTGATCGAAAATCTATCCAGTTCTGCATTAAAAAAAATTCAAATTCTCTGCTTCCACTGCCTTTTGAGGAAGAGAATTCCAAAGACTCTCGACCCTCTGGGATGAAACAATGTCTCCTCATCTCTGTCTTAAATGGGTGACCCCTTATTCTTAAACAGGTGCACCTTCCTCCATCTGTCACCGAATGATCTGTACCTAGCAAAGGACTCAGTTATATCCCCTTACATTCCCACCTCAATTAATTTCACGCTCGGCATGCTGTTGATCTCTTTTCCATTATCATCGCCTCCTGCCTCACTTCCTTGACCAGGAGTCCTACACCCACCCCGACTACTGGACCCACTCACCCAGCTCAAGTATTTTCCCTCCACCTGGATCCCTCCCTTTGGCCTCTTACCCACTTTTGATCGTTTTATTGAGAAATGTCGGTGAAACATCGGCCATCACAATTTCTCTGCTCCCCTCACTCACTCTAATCTGTCCCCCTCTGAACTTGCTGCACTCCATTATCTCAAGTCTAATCCCGACATTGTGATCAAACCTGCAGACAAGGATGGTGCTGTTGTTGTCCAGCGTACCGACTGCTACCTTGCAGAGGCTCAGCATCAAATCTCAGACACTTCTTCCTACTTCCTCCTCGAACATGAACCCACCAGCGAACATGAAGCTGCTGTCCACAGGACTGTAAATGACCTCATCTCCTCTGGAGATCTTCCCGCTACAGCTTCCAACCTCACAGTCCCACAACCGCGGGAAACCCACTTCTACCTCCTTCCTAAAATCGACAAACAGGACTATCCCAGCAGACTCATAGTTTCAGCCTGTTCCTGCCCCACTTGAACTTATTACTTCCTATCTTGAATCGATTTATTTCTCCCCTCGTCCAGTCTCTTTCCACCTACATCTGCGACTCTTCGGACGCACGACGTCATTTTGACAATTTCCAGTTCCTCTTCACGATGGACGTCCAATGTCTCTGCACCTTCCATCCCCCACCAGGACGGTCTTAGGGTTCTCTGCTTCTTCCTTGAATAGAGGCCCATCCAGTCCACATCCACAACCACCCTCCTCCGCCTGGCTGAAATTGTTCTCACATTGATCAGCTTCTCCTTCAGCTCCACTCATTTTGTACAGCCATAGAGTTATACAGACTATAGACAGACGCTTCGGCCCATCGTATCCATGCTGGCCATCAAGCACCTATCCATTCTAATCATATTTTCTGGCACTTGGCCCATAGCCTTGTATGCTATGGTGCTTCAAGTGCTTCTCCAAATACTTTTTAAATGTTATGAGGGTTCCTGCCTCTACCATCCCTTCAGGCAGTGTGGTCCAGATGCCAACCACCCTCTGGGTGAATTTGTTTTCCTCAATTCCCCTCTAAATATCCTGCCCCTTCCTGTAAATCTCTACCCACTGGTTATTGACACTTGCGCCAAGGGGGAAAAAAAAAACGTTTCTTCCTATCTAAGCACCTCATAATTTTGTATACTTTTATCAGCTCCCCCTCAGATTTAGTCACCCCAAAATGCCTATCTATACTAATTCCACCTGCCTGCATTAATTCCATATCCCTCTATGCCTTGCTCATTCAAGTACCTGTCCAGATGCCTCTTAACTGTCGCTCCTGTTCCTGCCTCCACCACCTCCTCAGGCAGCTCATTCCAGATACCCACTATTCTTTGTGTGAAAAATTTACCCCTTTGATCCCCTTTAAACCTCGTCCCTCTCACCTTAATTCTATGTCCTCTAGATTTAGTCGCCCCCACCATGGAAGCAGACTCTGGCCAACTACTCTATCTATGCCTCTCAGAATTTTATATACCTCTATCATGTCCCCTCTCAGCCTCCTTCGCTCCAGGGAAAACAGACCCAGCCTATCCAATCTCTCTTTATAATTCAGGCCCTCCAGACCAGGCAACATTCTTGTGAATCTTTTCTGCACCCTCTCAAGCTTCATCACATCTTTACAGTAGTGCAGCGACCAGAACTGCACACAGTACTCCAAATGCGGCCCAACCAACGTTATGTATAACTGTCACATAACGTCCCAACTCTTGTACTCAATGCCTCGACCGATGAAGGCATGCCAAACGTCGTCTTCACCACCCTGTCTACCTGTGTTGCCACTTTCAAGGAACTACGTACTTGCACCCCGAGATGCACCCAAAACTGATAAGTGTCAAGTCGCATTCATGCTGCAAAAGTGCCAGGACACGAACATTTCCAATAAGAGAGAATCTAACCATCTCCCCTTGACAGTCAATGGCGTTACCATCACTGAATCCCCTACTATTACCATTCTAGGGGTTATTATTGAACAGAAGCTGAATTGCAGCTGCAACAGCAGGTCAGAGGCTCGGAATCCTGAGGCGAGTAACTCATTTCCTGACTCCCCAAAGCCTTTCCACCATCTATAAGGCACAAATCAGGAGTGCGATGGAATACTCTCCACTTGCCTGGATGGGTGAAGCTCCAAAAGCATTCCAGGAACTCAACACCATCCAGGACAAAGCAGCCCTGCTTGATTGATTGATTGTGGTTGGCGTGTCATTGACTCCCTCCAGCACCAGCACACAGGGGCAGCAGTGTGTACCATCTACAAGGTGCACTGCAGCAACGCACCAAGGCTCCTTAAACAGTACCTTCCAACCCCGCGACCTCGACCACAAAGAAGGACAAGGGCAGTGATGCATGGGAACATCACCACTGCAAGTTCCCCTCCAAGTCACACATCATCCGGACTTGGAACTATATCGCTGTTCCTTCACTCTCACTGGGTCAAAATCCTGGAAATCCATTCCTAACAGCACTGTGGGTGTACCTGCACCAGTTGGATCAAGAAGGCAGGTCACCACCACTTTCTCAAGAGCAATTAGCGATGGGCAATGAATGCTGGCCCAGACAGCGGCGCCCACTTACCATGAAATAATAAGAAGGTAACAGTAGTTCTTTCTGGCTGGACGACTGTGGAGAGGTGTGGGAGGAAGACACCAACAGTGTAACAGGCTGCAGTACGTTTGTGAAGGACAAGGAGGGATAGTTTGTCTTTGTAACAGTCACACAGCATGTCATTTTTAACAATCTTATCTGCATGCCCTGCCATAGAATTATTCACATGCATCCAAACTGCTGCTGCCTCCCCATTAAAATTACACCCTTTATTTTCCATTGCCTCTCCTGTCCATCCTATGAAAAATGTATCATTTTGCGTTTCTGTTAATGTTTATCTACCATGTGTACGTCCATTCCATCAGTCTGTCCATATCCACTTGAAGTCTGTCAATATCATCCTCATTGTGCAATACACTTCCAGGTTTTGGGGCAAGTGTAAATTTTACAATTGTGCCACTTACAGGGCGTCACAGTGGTGCAGTGGTTAGTACTGCAGCCTCACAGCTCCAGCGACCCGGGTTCAATTCTGGGTATTGCCTGTGTCGAGTTTGCAAGTTCTCCCTGTGTCTGCGTGGGTTTCCTCCGGGTGCTCTGGTTTCCTCCCACATGGCAAAGACTTGCAGGTTGATAGGTAAATTGGCCATTAGCAACTGCCCCGAGGAGAGGTGGGTGGTAGGGAAATATAGGGACAGGTGGGGATGTGGTAGGAATACGGAATTATTGTAGGACTGGTATCAGTGGGTGGTTGATGGTCGGCACAGACTCGGTGGGCCCAAGGGCCTGTTTCAGTGCTGTATCTCTAATCTAATCTACACTCAAGTCCAAGTGGCTAAAATATATGATGAAAAGTTACAGACCTAGTAACGACCCCTGGGGGAAACTTCCTCCAGTTCTAACAACAACCTTTCACTTCCTGTCATGCAGACAACTTTGTCCCTTTTATTCCATGGGCTTTATCTTTGTCGACAAGCCTGATGACAAGCACTTCATCAAATGCTGTTTGGAAGTAATAGGGAACAAAGAAATGGCAGAATAATTAAATACATACTTTGGTTCTTTCTTCTCAAAGGAGGACACGAATCAGTATTAATAGGGAAATGTTGTTGGGTAAATTGATGGGATTGAAGGCTGATAAATCCCCAGGGCCTGATAATCTACATTCCAAAGTACTTAAGGAAGTGACTCCAGAAATAGTAGATGCATTGCTGGTCATTCTTCAAAATTCTATTCTGGAACAGTTACAATGGATTGGAGGGTAGCCAATGTAACCCCAGTATTAAAAAAAAAAGAGGTAGAGAGACAACAGGGAATTACAGAGGGGTTATCCTGACATCAGTAGTGGGGAAAATGCTGGAGTCCATTATAAAATATGTAATAGCAGAGCACTTGGGAAACAGTGACAGGATCGGACACAGTCAGCATGGATTTAGGAAAGGGAAATCATGCTTGGCAAATCTACTGGAATTTTTGAGGATGTAACTAATAGAATAGATAAGAGAGAACGAGTGGATGTGTTGTATTTGGACTTTAATAAGGCTTTCAATGAGGTCCCACACAGGAGATTAGCGTGCAAAAGTTAAATCCCATGGGATTGGGGGTATGGTACTGACATGCATAGGGAACTAGTTGGCAGACAGGAAGCAAACAGTAAGAGTAAATGTAATATATCCAAGTTTGCAGATGACACAAAGCTGGGTGGGAGGGTGAGCTGTGAGGAGGATGCAGAGAAGCTCCAGTGTAATGTGGACAGGTTGAGTGAGTGGGAAATACATGGTAGATGCAGTATCATGTGGATAAATGTGAAGTTATCCACTTTGGTGTCAAAAACAGAAAGGCAGATTTTCTGAACGACGATAACTTTGGAGAGGGGGAGGTGCAGTGAGACCTGGGTGTCCTTGTGCACCAGTTGCTGAAAGTAAACATGCAGGTGCAGCAGGCAGTTCAGGAGGAAAATGGTATGTTGGCCTTCATAGCGAGAGGATTGAAATACAGGAGAAAGGGTGTCTTGCTACATTTATACAAGGCTTTGGTGAGGCCAAATTCATCCACATTTGTCCCAGTCAGTTAATTTTGTTTTGGATTATTGTTTTAAAAGCTTTCCCAGCACCGTAGTTTAACTGGCTGTTCTCTATTTGCTGGGCTTGTCCTTACACTCTTTTTAGGACAATGGTGTAACATTTACAATTCTCCGGTCCTTTGGCACCATCCCTGTGTGTAAGGAAAACTATGGTCAGTTCCTTCACAATTTCCACTCTTATTTCCCTCAGCAACCAGGATGCTTTTTGTATTAACATCTTGAAGTGCAGCACGCGTTTCTAATACCTCCTGCCAAGAAAACATGCTATGCTGAATGAGAATTTTTAATTCACTGGTTGGAAACCAACATTAAACTTTGAAATTGGAAAGCTGGAATCCTGCATTTAACATTTAAAAAGCTGGTAGTCAAGATGACTACCACTATTTGCATTGAAATACCTCACATTCCAGGACATCGAAATGTCTTCAAAGCTCCCACCCACGACAATGTTTTGAACAATTGAGTAGATTATCTGGGATCACCATCATTAGCAAGACATTCAAAGCCATCTTGCAGCATTTACTCGTGGAGACGTACCTGCAGGAGAAACATTTACAATATAATTTGAGAGAGATTTGGGATTCTTAGACTTTGAAACTCATTAAAGGAAGAAAGGTACTGATAGACCATGTGACAGCCCCCCTTCCACCCCACCCCAGTCTATGTAAACTTGTAGCTTTTTGTTACACACAGCAGACAAGCTTTGCAAGCTAACCCATGCAAGACCCTGGTTGGGCTGTCTTACGCTCTCTTTCACTCTCCAGGTAAGATTGTAAATGTTGTAATCTGTCTGTGACTGCAGAACATCCAAGTCCACCATTGCTACAGAGACCTGAGGAGAAAGCCACTGAGCATCACTGTCTCCAAGAAACCCCTGAACCAGGCGGACCAGCTGCATGTCCACTTCTACCAGCCAGAGACTTTGGAACCATGAATTCAGTCAGAGGAAAAATGAATTACCAGACCCAACAAACTGTACATTAGTTTTACTTCTTCTGGACTCTAATCCAACCCAAACTATTCTCCATCACTCTGTAACCTATTTGTGTGTACGTGTGATTCTCGTGTGTGTGTGTGAGTATGAAAGTTGAAGCAGAGTTTACTATTTTACTTCAATCGGTATTTGATTTTCAGTACAATAAAATAACCTCTTTCTTGTTTAAACTAAAGAAAACCTGCCTGATTGATTCTTTTATGATCCTAGCACTTGAAGTATTAAACACTCACTGAATTGATAAACACATGCACTATTTAAAAAGGAATAAAGCCTGTGGCATCGAACAAGGAGAGCAACAAGACGGGAGCCTTTCGACCCCTCCTCACCTGAAGTGTAACATAAATTTCGGGCTCGCATCTGGGATCAAAAACCAAAGACAGTTGAGAAATTGGGAATGGGGAACCAAATGGTTCCCTAGCAAAACTTCAAAAACTTCAATATAGTTTTAATTGGGTTTTTCACTGCTGGAGTATTAAAATGTCCACATTTGAGGCAGTACCTTCCGAACCCAGAGTGAAGTAACTTGGGCCAGGTTAAATGCCCTATTCGTTGAAGAGTTGAGGATTGTCCAAAATACAGTATAGCACAGGAACAGGCGATTCGGCCCTCCAAGCCTGCGCCGATCTTGATGCCTGCCTAAACTAAAACCTTCTGCACTTCCGGGGACAATATCCCTCTATTCCCATCCCATTCATGTATTTGTCAAGATGCCTCTTAAACGTCGCTATCATACCTGCTTCCACCACCTCCCCCGGCAGCAAGTTCCAGACACTCACCACCCTCTGTGTAAAGAACTTGCCTCACACATCCCCTATAAACTATGCCCCTCTCATCTTAAACCTATGTCCCCTCGTAACTGACACTTCCACCCTGGGAAAAAGCTTCTGACTATCCACTCTGTCCATGCCACTCATAACTTTGTAAGCCTCTGCCATGTCGCCCCTCCACCTCCGTCGTTCCAGTGAAAACAATCCGATTTTATCCAACCTCTCCTCATAGCTAATGCCCTCCAGACATCCTGGTAAACCTCATCTGTACCCTCTCCAAGGCCTGCACGTCGTTCTGATAGTGTGGCGACCAGAATTGCACACAATATTCTATGTGTGGCCTAACTAAATTTCTGTACAGAACTGAGCAGTAAGGGATTACTATCCGTCCAAAAGCTAGGAAAGCCGAAATCCTAAAACATGTGCCAACCATTTTGCACTTGAACCTGAAAAATATAACAGGTTTAGAGTTGGAGGTCAATCATCTGAGCTCCAGGACATCACTGCAGGAGTTCTTCATGGTAGTGTCCTGGGCCCAACCATCTTCAGCTGCTTCATCAATGACCTTCCTTCCAACATAAGGTCAGAAGTGGGGATGTTCGCTGATTATTGCACAATGTTCAGCACCATTCGTGACTCCTCAAATACTGAAGCAGTCCGTGGAGAAAACAAACAACACTAGGACAATATCCAGGCTTGAACTGCTAAGTGGCAAGTAACATTCGCGCCACACAAGTGCTGGGCAATGATCATCTCCAACAAGAGAGAATCTAACCATCTCCCCTTGACATACATTTGCATTACCATCGCTGAATCCCCCACTATCAATATCCTGGGGTTTCCACGGACCAGCAACTGAACTCCTTCTTTGGCTTCCTTGTCTCGAGAGACAATGGGTAGGTGCCTGGAGGTGGTCAGTGGTTTGTGAAACAACGCCTGAAGTGGCTATAAAGGCCAATTCTAGATTAACAAACTCTTCCACAGGTGCAGCAGATAAAATTGGTTGTCGGTGCTGTTACATAGTTGGCTCTCTCCTTGTGCTTCTGTCTTTTTTCCTGCCAACTGCTAAGTCTCTTTGACTCACCACACTTTAGCCCCGCCTTTATGGCTGCCCGCCATCTCTGGTGATCGCTGGCAACTGACTCCCACGACCTGTGATCAATGTCACAGGACGTCATGTCGCGTTTGCAGACGTATTTAAAGCGGAGACATGAACGGCCGGTGGGTCTGGTACCAGTGACGAGTTTGCTGTACAATGTGTCCTTGGGAATCCTGCCATCTTCCATGTGGGTCACAGGGACAAGCCAACTTACGCGCCGCGGGCTTAGTATATGCTGGGGATGTTGGCCGCCTCGAGGACTTCTGTAGTGGAGATACGGTCTTGCCACCTGATGCCAAGGATTCTCCAGAGGCAGCGAAGATGGAATGAATTGAGACGTCGCTCTTGGCAGACATACATTGTCCAGGTCTCGCTGCCGTAGGGTAAGGTACTGAGGACACAGGCCTGATACACTTGGACTTTTGTGTTCCGTGTCAGTGCGCCATTTTCCCACACTCTCTTGGCCAGTCTGGACATAGCATTGGAAGCCTTTCCCATGCGCTTGTTTAATTCTGCATCGAGAGACAGGTTACTGGTGATAGTTGAGCTTAGTTAGGTGAACTCTTGAACCACTTCCAGAGTATGGTCGCCGATATTGATGGAAGGAGCATTTCTGACGTCCTGCCCCATTATATTCGTTTTCTTGATGCTGATGGTTAGGCAAAATTCATTGCAGACAGTTGCAAACCTGTCGATGAGTCTCTGCAGACACTCTTCAGTATAAGATGTTAATGCAGCATCTTCAGGTAAGAGGAGTTCCCTGATGAGGACTGTTCGGACTTTGGTCTTCGCTCTAAGATGGGCAAGGTTGAACAACCTGCCACCTGAACCTGTGTGGCGGAAAATTCCTTCTTCTGAAGACTTGAACGCATGTGAGAGCAGCAGGGAGAAGAAGATCCCAAACAGTGTCGGTGCGAGAACACAGCCCTGTTTCACGCCATTCAGGATAGGAAAGGGTTCTAATGAGGCCCCGCTATGCTGAATTGTAACTTTCATATTGTCATGGAATGAGATGATGATGCTTAATAGCTTTGGTGGGCATCCAATCTTTTTAATAGTCTGAAGAGACCACGTCTGCTGACGAGGTCAAAGGCTTTGGTGAGATCAATGAAAGCACCGGATAGAGACATCTGTTGTTCACGGCATTCCTGCTGTAGCTGGTGAAGGGAGAATAGCATGTTAATGGTGGATCTCTTTGCTGGAAAGAGACACTGTGCCTCAGGATAGACACGCTCAGCCAACTTCTAGAGCCTGTTTAAGGCGACACGAGCGAAGACGTTCCCCACTATGCTCAGCAGGGAGATTCCACAGTAGTTGCTGCAGTCACCGCGGTCACCTTTGTTCTTTTAGAGGGTGATGATATTGGCATCGCGCATGTCCTGTGGTACTGCTACCTCATCGCAGCAGAGGCAAAGCAGTTCGCAGTGCGCTGAAAGTATAGCAGGCTTGGCAGTCTTGATGATTTCAGGGGTAATTCCGTCCTTCCCAGGGGCTTTTCCACTGGCCAGAGAATCAATGGCATCACTGAGTTCCGATGTTGTTGGCTGCACGTCCAGCTCATCCATGACTGGCAGAGACTGGGCTGCATTGAGGGCGGTCTCAGTGACAACATTCTCCCTGGAGGACAGTTCTAGGTAGTGCTGCACCCAGCTTGTGGAGTAACCATATAAATACAGTGGCTGCAAGAACAGGTCAGAGGCTTGGAATCCTGCAGCGAGTAACTCACCTCCTGACTCCCCAAAGCCTGTCCACAATTGACAAGGTACAAGTCAGGAGTGTGCTGGAATACTCTGCATTTGCCTGGATGTGTGCAGCTCCAACAACATTCAAGAAGCTCGACACCATCCAGGACAAAGCAACGCTCTAGATTGTCACACCCCATCTACAAACATTTACTCCCTCCACCATGAACGCACAGTGGCAGCAGTATGTACCATCAACAAGATTCACTGCAGCAACGCACCAAGGCTCCTTAGACAGCACCTTCCAACCCGCGATCTCCACCACCTAGAAGGACAGGGCAGCAAATTCATAGGAACAGCACCATCTGCAAGTTCCCCTCCAAGTCACACACCATCCTGACTTAGAACTATCTCGCTGTTCCTTCACTGTCGCTGGGTCAAAATCCTGGAACTCCCTTCCTAACAGCACTGTGGGTGTACCTACCCCACATGGACTGCAGCGGTTCAAGAAGACAGATCACCAACTACTTCTCCAGGGCAATTACAGATTGGTAATAAATGCTGGCCTAGCCAGCGTCGCCCACATCTCATGAATGAATAAAATAAAACAGCCATGAGCAAGAAGGGAGAGGTGGAAACACAAGGGGTCCTCCTTAGGCCAGAGCAGACAATGCTGAGAACAGTAGTGACGCCCAAAAGCCTGTGTGTTTCCACTGTAACAATCACCTCCGAGCTGACTGCTGGACGTTGCAGTGAAAATCTGTCGGATTAATCAGGATACACCAGACCAGTTAAGGAAATGGGGCCCTGATGGGAAACACAGAAGACCAGGCTGTGGCATTAACTGTGGCAGTCAGACCCAGTATGCCCAACACAGAGAGTGCTGGAAAATTTAAGAAAATCCCTGCGAGATAGCAGGATTTTGTATCCTCAGGAAAAGTGACCCCTCGAATGCAGCAAGGAAGCCCAAAGCCGTACTTGGGATAAAGGGGCCACCCATTCCCTCCTGCTGGGAAAATGCATGAACTCTCCCCCAGAGAGGGCATCGAACGCTCAAGTATGAGTAAACAGTATTGGGGAAGGTAAATGCCCAGGACTCCATATCGAATATATCTGGAGTGCAGCTTTGTTTCAGGACTGGTAACCCTGGGGATTGTCCCTAATTTACCTGTAGACAGGGTGGACCTGTTCCTGGGTAATGATCTGGTCAGGGTGAAGGTGCTAGCTTCCCTAGTGGTTTTAGAGAGACTGAAATAGATGAGATAGACAGAGCAGTGACAGCAGAAGGCCCCTGACATTTTTCCTGCCTTTGTGTTGTGCTGGTCCATGGTCAAACAAGCTCCATCAGAGGAGGCTGAACTGACAGTGCAGGCGGATGACCCTCCTGTCTAGTTATCCGAAACCTTCTTTGGGAATTCAGAGGACACAAAGGATGTGTTAAACAGATCTTCCTTGGTCGAGGCTGAGCAAGCTGACCCAATGTTTAAAAAGTTAGCACAGACTGTCTAAAGTTAAACTGAAGCAGAGGGAGTTCGAGAGTGTGACTATTTAAAGAATGAGGTGACGATGAGGAAATGGAGACCTCCTTAGAGAACTGTGGATGAAGAGTGGACAGTGGCTCACCAGATAGTTGTTCTGCCCAGGTACCATAAGTAAATACTGAGAATAACCCAGGAATTCCAATGGCTGGATATGTCGGCATCAGAAAAATCCAAGCCTGCAGACGACAGCAGTTTGACTGGCCACGACTCCACAAAGATGTGATGGAGTTCTGTAAAACTGTTCACATGTGCCAGGTTGTGGGGAAGCCACAACTTGCAATAAAAACTGCACCCCTAATTCCCAAACCAGCTTTTGGGAAACTCTTCAACAGAATGCTGGTGGATTGTGTGGGACCCCTGCCGAAAAAAAAGGGGTCAAGCAGTATCTTCTCACCATTATGGATGTGGAGAGGCTATTCCACGGAAGAACTATCTCTGCCAAGGTACTGGTGGAGGGGCTAAACCAATACTTTACCCACATGGGCTGCCTGCTGAGATTTAGTTGGATCAAGGCACGAATTTCATTGTATCAGGAATGATGTCAATACAACAATTAAACACAATATTATAACCGAAGCATTAAAGATGCAGTCTAATTTAACCATTATCTGGAATGTGTAAACTTAGTTTTCAGGATGACAGCTCGTAACAATTAACCAAAATATTGCCCCTGTGGATTAGGGATGACATGTAACTTAAAAATTAAGTGGGATATTTTCGACTCTGTTTCAGTTACCATGTCTAATTTAACAATTAAATAGAATATACACTGTGTATTAGTGATGACTTCTAATTTAATTAACCAGAATATTATACGGTGAATTAGTGATGACATCTAATTTAACAATTAAACATAATATTATACACGGTATATTAGTGATGACATCTAATTGAACAATTAACCAGTATATTATCCCCTCTGTATTAGTGATGGCATCTAATGTAACAATTAACCAGAATATTATCCCCTCTGTATAAGTGATGACGTCCAATTAAACAACTAACCAGATTATACATTGAGTATTAGTGATGATATCTAATTTATCAATTAACCAGAATATTATACCCTGTGTATTATTAATCATATCTAATGTAACAATTAACCAGAATATGACCCCTGTGTATTAGTGATGACATCTAATTTAACAATTAACCAGAATATTAACCCCTGTGTATGAGTGATGACATCTAATTTAACCATTAACCACAATATTATACCCTGTGTATTAGTGATGACATCTAATTTAACCATTTTCTGGACTATTATAATCAATGTATTGGTGATGAAATCTAATTTAACAATTAACCAGAATATTATCTCCTGTCTACCAGTGATGACATCTAATTTAACCAGTAACCACAATATTATACACTGTCTATTAGTGATGACTTCTAATACAAAAATTAACTAGAACATTATCCCATGTTTATTAGTGAGACATCTAATTTAACAATTAACCGGAATATAACCCCCTGCGTATTTGTGATGAAATCTAATGTAACAATTAACCAGAATATTATATACTGTGTATTAGTGATGACATCTAATTGAACATTTAACTGGAATATTATACACTGTGTATTTGTGATGACATCTAATTTAACAATTAAACAGAATATTATATACTGTGTATTAGAGGTGACATCCAATTTAACATTAACTGGAAATTTATACCTTTTGTAATAGTGATGACATCGAATTTAACAATAAACTAAAATATCATCCCCTGTGTATGTGTGAAGGCACCTAATTTAACAATTAACCTGAATCTTATAGCCTGAGTATTAGTGATGACATCTAACTTAACAATGAACCAGAATATTATTCCCTGTGTATAAGTGATGACATCTAATTTCACAATGAAACGGATTATCCCCAGTGTATTAGTGATGAAATTTAATTTAACAATTCACCAAAATATTATATCCTGTGTGTTAGTGATGATATCTAATTCAACAATTAACCGGAATATTACACGCTGTGTATTAGTGATGACATCTAATTTAACAATTAACCAGAATATTATATCCTGTGTGTTAGTGATGGTATCTAATTCAACAACTAACCGGAATATTACACGCTGTGTTTTAGTGATGCCATCTAATTTAACAATTAACCGGAATATTATCACCTCTGTATCAGTGATGTCATCGATTTTAACAAATAACCAGATTATCCTTTGTGTATTAGTGATGACATCTAATTTAACAATTCACCAGTATATTATCACCTGTGTATTAGTGATCGCATCAAATGTAACAATTAACCAGAATATTATCCCCTGTGTGTTAGTGATGACATGTAACTTAACAAATAGCCAGAATATTACACTCTGTGTAATAGTGATGACATCTAATTCAACAATTAACCAGTATATTATACACTGTGTATATGTGATGACATCTAATTTAACAAAAAAACAGAATATTGTCCCCTCTGTATAAGTGATGACATCTAATGAAACAATTAACCAGATTATACATTGTGTATTAGTGATGATATCTAATTTATCAATTCATCAGAATATTATACCCTGTGTATTATTGATCATATCTAATGCAACAATTAACCAGAATATTATACCCTTTGTATTAGTGATGACATCTAATTTAACATTAACGGGAAATTTATACACTGTGTATGAGTGATGACATTTAATGTAAAATTTAACTGGAATATTATACACTGTGTATTAGAGAAGACATCTAATTTAACATTAACTGGATATTTATACCTTTTGTATTAGTGATGACATCGAATTTAACAATTAACTAAGATATTATTCCCTGTGTATGTGTGAAGGCATCTAATTTAACAGTTAACCTGAATCTTGTATCCTGAGTATTAGCGATGACATCTAATTTAACAATTAAGCAGAATATCATCACCTGTGTATTATAGATGACACAGAACTTAACAATGATCCAGAATATTATTCCCTGTGTATAAGTGATGAAATTTAATTTAACAATTAACCAGAATATGAGCCGCTGTGCATCAGTGATGACATCTAATTTAACAATTAATCAGAATATTATATCCTGTGTTTTAGTGATGATATCTAATTCAACAATTAACCAGAATATTAAACGCTGTGTATTAGTGATGACATCGAATTTAACAATTAATCAGAATATTATCACCTGTGTGTTAGTGATGATATCTAATTCAACAATTAACCGGAAGATTACACGCTGTGCATTAGTGATGCCATCTAATTTAACAATTAACCAGAATATTATCTGCTATGTATTACTGAGGACATGCAAATTAACAATTAAACAGAATATTATCCCCTGTGTTGCAGTGAAGACATCTAATTTAACAATTAACTGGAATACTTCTTTTCTTTTTTTCTTCTTTCTTTTGGGCCTCCTTATCTCGAGAGACAATGGATACGCGCCTGGAGGTGGTCAGTGGTTTGTGAAGCAGCGCCTGGAGTGGCTATAAAGGCCAATTCTGGAGTGACAGGCTCTTCCACAGGTGCTGCAGAGAAATTTGTTTGTTGGGGCTGTTGCACAGTTGGCTCTCCCCTTGCGCCTCTGTCTTTTTTCCTGCCAACTACTAAGTCTCTTCGACTCGCCACAATTTAGCCCTGTCTTTATGGCTGCCCGCCAGCTCTGGCGAATGCTGGCAACTGACTCCCACGACTTGTGATCAATGTCACACGATTTCATGTCGCGTTTGCAGACGTCTTTATAACGGAGACATGGACGGCCGGTGGGTCTGATACCAGTGGCGAGCTCGCTGTACAATGTGTCTTTGGGGATCCTGCCATCTTCCATGCGGCTCACATGGCCAAGCCATCTCAAGCGCCGCTGACTCAGTAGTGTGTATAAGCTGGGGATGTTGGCCGCTTCAAGGACTTCTGTGTTGGAGATATAGTCCTGCCACCTGATGCCAAGTATTCTCCGAAGGCAGCGAAGATGGAATGAATTGAGACGTCGCTCTTGGCTGGCATACGTTGTCCAGGCCTCGCTGCCGTAGAGCAAGGTACTGAGGACACAGGCCTGATACACTCGGACTTTTGTGTTCCGTGTCAGTGCGCCATTTTCCCACACTCTCTTGGCCAGTCTGAACATAGCAGTGGAAGCCTTACCCATGCGCTTGTTGATTTCTGCATCTAGAGACAGGTTACTGGTGATAGTTGAGCCTAGGTAGGTGAACTCTTGAACCACTTCCAGAGCGTGGTCGCCAATATTGATGGATGGAGCATTTCTGACATCCTGCCCCATGATGTTCGTTTTCTTGAGGCTGATGGTTAGGCCAAATTCATACTACACCCTGTGTATTAGTGATGACATAAAATTTAACAATTGACTGTAATAATATACCTCGTGTATTACTGATTACATCTAATTTAACAATTAACTGGAATATTCTCCCCTGTTTATTAGTGATGACATTTAATTTAACAATTAACCGGAATATTAACCCCTGTGTATTAGTGAGGACATGTAATATAACAATTAACTGGAATATTATCCCCCTTGTGTTATTGATGACATCTAATTTAACAATTAACCGGAATATTATTCCCTGTGTAGTAGTGAAGACATCGAATTTAACAATTAACTGTAATACTAGAAGGTGTGTCAGTGATGACATCTAATTTAACAATTAACTGGAATACTGTACCCTGTGTATTAGTGATGACATCTAATTTACCAATTAACCAGAATATTATTCCCGGTGTATTAGTGATGACAGCTAATTCAACAATGAACTGAAATATTGTCCCCTGTGTATTGGTGATGAAATCTAATTAAACAATTAACCAGAATATTATCACTTGTGTATTACTGATGACATCAAATTTAACAATTAACTGGAATATTATCCCCTGTGTATTGGTGATGATATCTAATTAAACAATTAACCAGAATATTATCCCCTGTGTATGAGTGAAGACATTTATTTTCAACAATTAACCAGAATATTATCCCCTGTGTATTACTGATGACGTCTAATTTGACAATTAACTGGAATATTATCCCCTGGCAATTGGTGATGACATCTAATTTAACAATTAACTTGAATATTATTTATGTGAATTAGTGAGTGCATGTAATTTAACAATTAACTGGAATATTATCCCCTGTGTAATCGTGATGACATCTAATTTAACAATTAACCAGAATATTATTCCCTGCGAATTAGTGAAGACATCTATTTTAACAATTAACTGGCATATTGTCCCCTGTGTATTAATGATGACATATAATTTAACAATTAACCAGAATATTATCCCTTTGTATGAGTGATGGTATCTAATTTCACAATAAACCAGAATATTATTCCCTGCATATAAGTGATGACATCTAATTTAACAATTAACCAGAATATTATTCCCTGTGTATTAGTGATGTCAGCTAATTTAACAACTAACCCGAAGACGATACCCTATGTATTTGTGAAGACATCTAAATTAACAATTAAATGGAATATTAACCCCAGTGTATTGGTGATGACATCTAATTAAACAATTAACCAGAATATTCTCCCCTGTGAATACGTGAAGACATCTATTTTTAACAATTAGCCAGAATATTATTCCCTGTGTATTGGTGATGACATCTAATTCAACAATTAACCAGAATATTATACACTGTGTATTAGTGATGACATCTAAGTTAACAATTAATCGGAATATTATCCCCTGTGTATTAGTGATGACATCTAATTTAACAATTAACTGGAATATTATCACCTGTGCATTCGTGATGACATCTAATTTAACAATTAACTGGAATATTATCCCCTGTGTATTAGTGATGACATCTAATTTAACAATTAACTGGAATATTATCACCTGTGTATTAGTGATGATATCTAATTTAACAATTAACTGGAATATTATCACCTGTGTATTAGTGATGATATCTAATTTAACAATTAACTGGAATATTATCCCCTGTGTATTAGTGATGATATCTAATTTAACAATTAACTGGAATATTATCACCTGTGTATTAGTGATGATATCTAATTTAACAATTAACTGGAATATTATCCCCTGTGTATTAGTGATGACATCTAATTGATCAAAAACAGGAATATTATCCCCTGTGTATTAGTGATGACATCCAATTTAACAATTAATTGAAATATTATCCCTTGAGCATTAGTGATGATATCCAATTTAACAATTAATTGGAATGTTATACCCTATGGATTAGTGATGACATCTAATTTAACAATTAATTGGAATATTATCCCCTGTGCATTAGTGATGACATCTATTTTAACAATTAACTGCAATATTGTCCACTGTGTATTAGTGATGACATCTAATTTAACAATTAATTGGCATATTGTCACCTGTGTATGAGTGATGACATCTAATTTAACAATTAACTGGTATATTATCCCTTTGTATTAGTGATGACATCTAATTTAACAATTAACTGGAATATTATCATCTGTGTATTAATGATGACATCTAATTTAACAATTAACTGGAATATTATCACCTGTGCATGAGTGATGACATCTAATTTAACAATTAACTGGAATATTATCACCTGTGTATTAGTGATGACATCTAATTTCACTATTAACTGGAATATTATCATCTGTGTATGAATGATGACATCTAATTTAACAATTAACTGGAATATTATCACCTGTGTATGAGTGATGACATCTAATTTAACAATTAACTGGAATATTATCACCTGTGTATTAGTGATGACATCTAATTTAACAATTAACTGGAATATTATCACCTGTGTATGAGTGATGACATCTAATTTAACAATTAACTGGAATATTATCACCTGTGTGTTTGTGATGACATCTAATTTAACAAATAACTGGAATATTATCACCTGTGTATCAGTGATGACATCCAATTTAAAAAATAACTGGAATATTATCCTCTGTGTATTAGTGATGACATCTAATTTAACAAATATTTGGAATATTATCCCCTGTGCATTAGTGATGACATCTAATTTAACAATTAATTGGAATATTATCCCCTGTGTATTAGTGATGACATCTAATTTAACAATTAACTGGAATATTATCACCTGTGTATTAGTGATGACATGTAATTTAACAATTAATTGGAATATTATCACCTGTGTATTAGTGATGACATCTAATTTAACAAATAACTGGAATATTATCCTCTGTGTGTTAGTGATGACATCTAATTTGACAATTAACTGGAATATTATCCCCTGTGTATTAGTGATGACATGTAATGTATCAATTAATTGGAATATTATCCCCTGTGGATTAGTGATGACATCTAATTTAACAATTAACTGGAACATTATCACCTGTGTATTAGTGATGACATCTAATTTAACAAATAACTGGAATATTATCACCTGTGTATTAGTGATGACATCCAATTTAACAATTAATTGGAATATTATCACCTGTGTATTAGTGGTGACATCTAATTTAACAAATAACTGGAATATTATCACCCGTGTATTAGTGATGACATCCAATTTAACAATTAATTGGAATATTATCACCTGTGTATTAGTGGTGACATCTAATTTAACAAATAACTGGAATATTATCACCTGTGTATTAGTGATGACATCCAATTTAACAATTAATTGGAATATTATCACCTGTGTATTAGTGGTGACATCTAATTTAACAATTAACTGGAATATTATCCCCTGTGTATTAGTGATGACATCTAATTTAACAATTAACTGGAACATTATCACCTGTGTATTAGTGATGACATCTAATTTAACAATTAATTGGAATATTATCCCCTGTGTATTAGTGATGACATCTAATTTAACAAATAACTGGAATATTATCCCCTGTGTATTAGTGATGACATCTAATTTAACAAATAACTGGAATATTATCACCTGTGTATGAGTTTTGACATCTAATTTAACAATTAACTGGAATAGTATTCCCTGTGTATTAATGACGACATCTAATTTAACAATTAATTGGAATATTATCCCCTGTGTATTAGTGATGACATCTAATTTAACAATTAACTGGAATATTATCCGCTGTGTAATCGTGATGACATCTAATTTAACAATTAACTGGAATATTATCCCCTGTGTAATCGTGATGACATCTAATTTAACAATTAAACAGAATATTATTCCCTGTGAATTAGTGAAGACATCTATTTTAACAATTAACTGGAATATTGTCCCCTGTGTATTAATGATGACAACTAATTTAACAATTAACCAGATTATTATCCCCTGTGTATTAGTGATGACATCTAATTTAACAATTAACTGGAATATTATCCCCTGTGTATTAGTGATGACATCCAATTTAACAATTAACCGGAATATTATCCACTGTGTATTAGTGATGACATCTAATTTAACAATTAACTGGAACATTATCACCTGTGTATTAGTGATGACATCTAATTTAACAATTAATTGGAATATTATCACCTGTGTATTAGTGATGACATCTAATTTAACAAATAACTGGAATATTATCAACTGTGTATTAGTGATGATATCCAATTTAACAATTAACTGGAATATTATCCCCTGTGTATTAGTGATGACATCTAATTTAACAATTAACTGGAACATTATCCCCTGTGTATTACTGATGACATCTAATTTAACAATTAACTGGAACATTATCACCTGTGTATTAGTGATGACATCTAATTTAACAATTAATTGGAATATTATCCCCTGTGTATTAGTGATGACATCTAATTTAACAAATAACTGGAATATTATCCCCTGTGTATTAGTGATGACATCTAATTTAACAAATAACTGGAATATTATCACCTGTGCATTAGTGATGACATCTAATTTAACAATTAACTGGAATAATATTCCCTGTGTATTAATGACGACATCTAATTTAACAATTAATTGGAATATTATCCCCTGTGTATTAGTGATGACATCTAATTTAACAATTAACTGGAATATTATCCGCTGTGTAATCGTGATGACATCTAATTTAACAATTAACTGGAATATTATCCCCTGTGTAATCGTGATGACATCTAATTTAACAATTAACCAGAATATTATTCCCTGTGAATTAGTGAAGACATCTATTTTAACAATTAACTGGAATATTGTCCCCTGTGTATTAATGATGACAACTAATTTAACAATTAACCAGATTATTATGCCCTGTGTATTAGTGATGACATCTAATTTAACAATTAACTGGAATATTATCCCCTGTGTATTAGTGATGACATCCAATTTAACAATTAACCGGAATATTATCCACTGTGTATTAGTGATTACATCTAATTTAACAATTAACTGGAATATTATCACCTGTGTATTAGTGATGACATCTAATTTAACAATTAACCAGATTATTATCCCCTGTGTATTAGTGATGACATCTAATTTAACAATTAACTGGAATATTATCACCTGTGTATTAGTGATGACATCTAATTTAACACTTAACCGGAATATTGTCCACTGTGTATTAGTGATGACATCTAATTTAACAATTAACTGGATTATTATCGCCTGTGCATTAGTGATGACAACGAATTTAACAATTAACCGGAATATTATCCCCTGTGTATTCGTGATGATATCTAATTTGACATTTATCTGGAATATTATACCCTGTGTATTAGTGATGACACCTAATGTGACAATTAACCGGAATATGTTACACTGCGTCTTGGAGATGACATGCAATTTAAGAATTAACTGGAATATTATCCCCTGTGTATTAGTGATGACATCTAATTTAACAATTAACTGGAATATTATCTCCTGTGTATTAGTGATGACATCGAATTGAACAATTTACTGGAATATTATCCCCTGTGTATTAGTGATGACATCTAATTGAAGAATTAACCAGCATATTATTCCCTGTGTATTAGTGACGACATCTTATTGAACAATTAACTGGAATATTATCCCCTGTGCATTAGTGATGACATCTACGTTAACAATTAACTTGAATATATTCCTCTGCGTACTAGTGCTGACATCTAATGTAACAATTAACTGCAATATAATTCCCTGTGTATTAGTGATGAAATCTAATTTAACAATTTACTGGAATACTATTCCCTGTTTATAGTTGATGAAATCTAATTTAACAATTATGCGGAATATTATCCCCTGTGTATTATTGATGACATCTAATTTAACAATTAACTGGAATATTAAACCCTGTGTATTAGTGATGACATCTAATTTAACAATTAACTGGAATATTATCACCTGTGTATTAGTGATGACATCTAATTTAACATTTAACTGGAATATTATCCCCTGTGTATTCGTGATGATATCTAATTTAACTATTAACTGGAATATTATCCCCTGTGTATTAGTGATGAAATCTAATTTAACAATTAACTGAAATATTATCACCTGTGTATTAGTGATGACTTCTAATTTAACAATTAACTGGAATATTATCCCCTGTGTATTAGTGATGACATCTATTTTAACATTTAACTGGAATATTATCACCTGTGTATTAGTGATGACATCTAATTTAACAATTAACTGGAATATTATCACCTGTGTATTAGTGATGACATCTAATTTAACAATTAACTGGAATATTATCCCCTGTGTATTTGTGATGACATCAAATTTAACCATTAACTGGAATATTATCACCTGTGTATTAGTGATGACATCTAATTTAACAATTAACCAGATTATTATCCCCTGTGTATTGGTGATGACATCTAATTTAACAATTAACTGGAATATTATCCCCTGTGTATTAGTGATGACATCCAATTTAACAATTAACCCGAATATTATCCACTGTGTATTCGTGATGACATCCAATTTAACAATTAACTGGATTATTATCCCCTGTGTATTAGTGAATGACATCTAATTTAACAATTAACCGGAATATTATCCACTGTGTATTAGTGATGACATCTAATTTAACAGTTAACTGGAATATTATCACCTGTGTATTAGTGATGACATCTAATTTAACAATTAACCAGATTATTATCCCCTGTGTATTAGTGATGTCATCTAATTTAACAATTAACTGGAATATTATCCCCTGTGTATTAGTGATGACATCCAATTTAACAATTAACTGGAATATTATCACCTGTGTATTCGTGATGACATCTAATTTAACAATTAACTGGAATATTATCCCCTTTGTGTTTGTGATGACATCTAATTTAACAATTAACTGGAATATTATCCCCTGTTTATTAGTGATGACATCTAATTTAACTATTAACTGGAATATTATCCCCTGTGTCTTTGTGATGACATCAAATTTAACCATTAACTGGAATATTATCACCTGTGTATTAGTGATGACATCCAATTTATCAATTAACTGGAATATTATCCCGTGTGTATTCGTGATGACATCTAATTTGACAATTAACCGGAATATTATCACCTGCGTATTTGTGATGACATCTAATTTAACAATTAACCAAAATATTATCCCCTGTGTGTTAGTGATGACATCTAATTTAACAATTAACCAGAATATTATCCCCCGCGTATTAGTGATGACATCTAATTTAACAATTAACAGGAATATTATCACCTGTGTATTAGTGATGACATCTAATTTAACAATTAACCGGAATATTATCCCCTGTGTATTAGTGATGACATCCAATTTAACAATTAACCCGAATATTATCCACTCTGTATTCGTGATGACATCCAATTTAACAATTAACTGGATGATTATCCCCTGTGTATTAGTGAATGACATCTAATTTAACAATTAACCGGAATATTATCCACTGTGTATTAGTGATGACATCTAATTTAACAATTAACTGGAATATTATCACCTGTGTATTAGAGATGACATCTAATTTAACAATTAACCAGATTATTATCCCCTGTGTATTAGTGATGTCATCTAATTTAACAATTAACTGGAATATTATCCCCTGTGTATTAGTGATGACATCCAATTTAACCATTAACTGGAATATTATCCCCTGTGTATTAGTGATGACATCTAATTTAACAATTAACTGGAATATTATCACCTGTGTCTTTGTGATGACATCAAATTTAACCATTAACTGGAATATTATCACCTGTGTATTAGTGATGACATCCAATTTATCAATTAACTGGAATATTATCCCCTGTGTATTAGTGATGACATCTAATTTGACAATTAACCGGAATATTATCACCTGTGTATTAGTGATGACATCTAATTTAACAATTAACCAAAATATTATCCCCTGCGTTTTAGTGATGACATCTAATTTAACAATTAACAGGAATATTATCACCTGTGTAGTAGTGATGACATCTAACTTAACAATTAACTGGAATATTATCACCTGTGTATGAGTGATGACATCTAAATTAACAATTAACTGGAATATTATCACCTGTGTATTCGTGATGACATCTAATTTAACAATTAACTGGAATATGATCCCCTGAGTATGAGTGATGACATCTATTTTAACAATTAACTGGAATATTATCCCCTGTGTATTAGTGATGACATCTAATTTAACAATTAACTGGAATATTATCCCATTTGTATTAGTGATGACATCTAATTTAACAATTAACAGGAATAGTATCCCTTGTGTATTGATGATGACATCTGATTTAACAATTAACAGGAATATTACCCACTGTGTATTAGTGATGACATCTAATTTAACAATTAACTGGAATATTATCACCTGTGTATTAGTGATGACATCTAATTTAACAATTAACTGGAATATTATCCCCTGTGTATTAGTGATGACATCTAATTTAACAATTAACTGGAATATTATCACCTGTGTATTGGTGATGACATCTAATTTAACAATTAACTGGAATATTATCACCGGTGTATTAGTGATGTCATCTAATTTAACAATTAACTGGAATATTATCCCCTGTGTATTAGTGATGACATCTAATTTAACAATTAACTGGAATATTATCACCGGTGTATTAGTGATGTCATCTAATTTAACAATTAACTGGAATATTATCACCTGTGTATTAGTGATGACATCTAATTTAACAATTAACTGGAATATTATCACCTGTGTATTAGTGATGACACCTAATATAACAATTAACAGGAATATTATCCCCTGTGTATTAGTGATCACATCTAACATAACAATTAGCCAGATTATTATTCCCTGTGTATTAGTGATGACACCTAATTTAACAATTAACTGGAATATTATCCCCTGTGTATTAGTGATCACATCTAACATAACAATTAGCCAGATTATTATTCCCTGTGTATTAGTGATGACATCTAATTGAACAATTAAACGGAATATTATCACCTGTGTATCAGTGATGACATCTAATTTAACAATTAACTGGAATATTATCCCCTGTGTATCAGTGATGACATCTAATTGAACAATTAAACGGAATATTATCACCTGTGTATCAGTGATGACATCTAATTTAACAATTAACTGGAATATTATCCCCTGTGTATTAGTGATGACATCTAATTGAACAATTAACCGGAATATTATCCGCTGTGTATTCGTGATGACATCAAATTTAAAAATTAACCGGAATATTATCCCCTGTGTATTAGTGATGACATCTAATTTAACAATTAACTGGAATATTATCCCCTGTGTATCAGTGATGACATGTAATCTAACAATTAACAGGAATATTATCCCCTGTGTATTAGTGATGACATCTATTTTAATAATTAACTGGAATATTATCCCCTGTGTATTAGTGATGACATCTAATTTAACAATTAACTGGAATATTATCCCCTGTGTATTAGTGATGATATCTAATTTAACAATTAACCGGAATATTATCCCCTGTGTATTAGTGATGACATCTATTTTAATAATTAACTGGAATATTATCCCCTGTGTATTAGTGATGACATCTAATTGAACAATTAACCAGAATATTATCAGCTGTGTATTCGTGATGACATCAAATTTAAAAATTAACCGGAATATTATCCCCCGTGTATTAGTGATGACATCTAATTTTACAATTAACTGGAATATTATCCCCTGTGTATTTTTGATGACATCTAATTTAACAATTAACTGGAATATTATCCCCTGTGTATTAGTGATGATATCTAATTTAACAATTAACTGGAATATTATTCCCTGTGTATTAGTGATGATATCTAATTTAACAATTAATTGGAATATTATCACCTGTGTATTAGTGATGACATCTAATTTAACAATTAACTGGAATATTATCACCTGCGTATTAGTGATGACATCTAATTTAACAATTAACTGGAATATTATCACCTGTGTATTAGTGATGGCATCTAATTTAACAATTAACTGGAATATTATCACCTGTGTATTCGTGATGACATCTAATTTCACAATTAACTGGAATATTATCACCTGTGTATTAGTGATGACATCTAATTAAACAATTAACTGGAATATTATCACCTGTGTATTCGTGATGGAATCTAATTTCACAATTAACTGGAAAATTATCACCTGTGTATTAGTGATGACACCGAAGTTAACAATTTACTGGAATATTATCACCTGTGTATTAGTGATGACATCTAATTTAACAACTTACTGGAATATTATCACCTGTGTATTCGTGATGACATCTAATTTAACAATTAACTGGAATATTATCCCCTTTGTATTAGTGATGACATCTAATTTAACAATTTACTGGAATATTATCACCTGTGTATTAGTCATGACATCTAATTTAACAATTTACTGGAATATTATCACCTGTGTATTAGTGATGACATCAAATTTAACAATTAACTGGAATATTACCACCTGTGTATTAGTGATGACATCTAATTTAACAATTTACTGGAATGTTATCACCTGTGTATTAGTGATGACATCTAATTTAACAATTAACTGGAATATTATCCCCTGTGTATTAGTGATGACATCTAATTAAACAATTAACTGATATATTATCACCTGTGTATTAGTGATGACATCTACTTTAACAATTTTCTTTTGGGCCTCCTTATCTCGAGAGACAATGGATACGCGCCTGGAGGTGGTCAGTGGTTTGTGAAGCAGCGCCTGGAGTGGCTATAAAGGCCAATTCTGGAGTGACAGGCTCTTCCACAGGTGCTGCAGAGAAATTTGTTTGTTGGGGCTGTTGCACAGTTGGCTCTCCCCTTGCGCCTCTGTCTTTTTTCCTGCCAAGTACTAAGTCTCTTCGACTCGCCACAATTTAGCCCTGTCTTTATGGCTGCCCGCCAGCTCTGGCGAATGCTGGCAACTGACTCCCACGACTTGTGATCAATGTCACACGATTTCATGTCGCGTTTGCAGACGTCTTTATAACGGAGACATGGACGGCCGGTGGGTCTGATACCAGTGGCGAGCTCGCTGTACAATGTGTCTTTGGGGATCCTGCCATCTTCCATGCGGCTCACATGGCCAAGCCATCTCAAGCGCCGCTGACTCAGTAGTGTGTATAAGCTGGGGATGTTGGCCGCTTCAAGGACTTCTGTGTTGGAGATATAGTCCTGCCACCTGATGCCAAGTATTCTCCGAAGGCAGCGAAGATGGAATGAATTGAGACGTCGCTCTTGGCTGGCATACGTTGTCCAGGCCTCGCTGCCGTAGAGCAAGGTACTGAGGACACAGGCCTGATACACTCGGACTTTTGTGTTCCGTGTCAGTGCGCCATTTTCCCACACTCTCTTGGCCAGTCTGAACATAGCAGTGGAAGCCTTACCCATGCGCTTGTTGATTTCTGCATCTAGAGACAGGTTACTGGTGATAGTTGAGCCTAGGTAGGTGAACTCTTGAACCACTTCCAGAGCGTGGTCGCCAATATTGATGGATGGAGCATTTCTGACATCCTGCCCCATGATGTTCGTTTTCTTGAGGCTGATGGTTAGGCCAAATTCATTGCAGGCAGACGCAAACCTGTCGATGAGACTCTGCAGGCATTCTTCAGTGTGAGATGTTAAAGCAGCATCGTCAGCAAAGAGGAGTTCTCTGATGAGGACTTTCCGTACTTTGGACTTCGCTCTTGGACGGGCAAGGTTGAACAACCTGCCCCCTGATCTTGTGTGGAGGAAAATTCCTTCTTCAGAGGATTTGAACGCATGTGAAAGCAGCAGGGAGAAGAAAATCCCAAAAATTGTGGGTGCGAGAACACAGCCCTGTTTCACACCACTCAGGATAGGAAAGGGCTCTGATGAGGAGCCACCATGTTGAATTGTGCCTTTCATATTGTCATGGAATGAGGTGATGATACTTAGTAGCTTTGGTGGACATCCGATCTTTTCTAGTAGTCTGAAGAGACCACGTCTGCTGACGAGGTCAAAGGCTTTGGTGAGATCAATGAAAGCAATGTAGAGGGGCATCTGTTGTTCACGGCATTTCTCCTGTATCTGACGAAGGGAGAACAGCATGTCAATAGTCGATCTCTCTGCACGAAAGCCACACTGTGCCTCAGGGTAGACGCGCTCGGCCAGCTTCTGGAGCCTGTTCAGAGCGACTCGAGCAAAGACTTTCCCCACTATGCTGAGCAGGGAGATTCCACGGTAGTTGTTGCAGTCACCGCGGTCACCTTTGTTTTTATAGAGGGTGATGATGTTGGCATCGCGCATGTCCTGGGGTACTGCTCCCTCGTCCCAGCACAGGCATAGCAGTTCATGTAGTGCTGAGAGTATAGCAGGCTTGGCACTCTTGATTATTTCAGGGGTAATGCTGTCCTTCCCAGGGGCTTTTCCGCTGGCTAGGGAATCAATGGCATCACTGAGTTCCGATTTGGTTGGCTGTATGTCCAGCTCATCCATGACTGGTAGAGGCTGGGCTGCATTGAGGGCAGTCTCAGTGACAGCATTCTCCCTGGAGTACAGTTCTAGGTAGTGCTCAACCCAGCGGTCCATCTGTTTGCATTGGTCAGTGATTATGTCCCCCGATTTAGATTTGAGGGGGGTGATCTTCTTGATGGTTGGCCCAAGAGCTCTCTTCATGCCATCATACATTCCTCTGATGTTTCCGGTGTCTGAGGCCAGCTGAATATGACTGCATAGGTGTTGCCAGTAGTCGTTTGCGCAACGCCTAGCTGTTCTTTGTGCAGTACTTCTGGCTGCTTTAAGTGCTGCGGATGTTAAATCGCTGGGGGCTTTCTTGTAGTTCAAAAGTGCAATGCGCTTAGCGGCTATGACAGGTTCCAGCTCTTCATTATGAGATTGAAACCAGTCTGCATTTCTCTTCGCACTTTTGCCGTAGGTGGTCAAAGCTGACTCATAGATGGCGTCTCTGATGTGGGCCCACTTGGTCTCAGCATCCCCTGTGGGAGTGTTTTGAAGGGCTGTTACAAGTGAATTTAGAAATTTTTGTAACAGCTGTGGGTGAGAAATTCTGCTCGTGTTGATGCGCGGGTGGCCCTTCTGCTTGGAATGATGCAACTTCTTTGGTCTGAGTCTAACCTTGCTGCACACCAGGGAGTGGTCGGTGTCGCAGTCCGCACTGTGGAAGCTGCGTGTGATTTGAACACTGTTTAAGGCGGCTCGCCTTGTGACAATGAGGTCTAGCTGGTGCCAACGACGTGATCTTGGGTGCCTCCATGAAACCTGGTGACAGGGTTTAGTGTGAAAGAACGAGTTGGTGATGCAGAGGTTATGATAGGTACACAACTCAAGCAGTCTCTGCCCGTTCTCATTCATCCTTCCAACGCCATAGCGCCCAAGGCAGGAGGGCCATGAGTCATGGTCGGCCCCAACCCTGGCATTAAAGTCCCCCAGCAGGAATAGGTGTTCGGTGTTGGGGATGCTGCTAATGATGTTATGGAGTTGTTCATAGAACTGGTCTTTAGCTTCAGGTGTGGAACAGAGTGTTGGAGCATAGATGCTGAGTAGGTGTACTGGACCAGAGGTGGTGAGCAGTCGGATGGACAGTATGCGTTCCGAGCCATTTGAGGGAGGCTCTATCATGCTGAGCAAGGAGTTTCTGATGGCGAAGCCCACTCCATGCTGTCTTGGTTCTTCAGGATCCCTGCCCTGCCAGAAGAAGGTGTAGTCTTGCTCTGCTAGAGAGCCACTCGCGGGGAGGCGAGTCTCCTGAAGTGCTGCAATGTCCACATTGAGTCTACTGAGCTCGTTGTTAATGATGGCGGTCTTCCGAGAATCGTTGATTTGTGTAAGGTCTTCCGACAGGCCAGGACACATAGTTCTGACGTTCCAGCTTGCAAAGCGAAGGGCTGGTACCTTCTTTCCTTTTTTCATGTTGTTTGGTGCGGTGTATCAGTCCACCTTTCGGGCAATGACCCTGAGCTCCAAGCACCCATTGAAGCAGGCAGACTGTGGCGGGACAGAACCTTATTGACCGGGGGCTGCCCGGTTTGAGGCGGGCGGTAGCTGTCCAGTGAGGTGCAATGACCTCTCCCACCAACAAAGGCAACCCGTGGCGCCCAGTTTCTACGCCAATTTATCTGGACTTATAACCCGTAACTGCTGCCTTCCGTGTTGTTTCAGTCGCTGTGAGGCAACTATGGAGTGACCTCTCCATGGCGCATGCCTGGGCAAATTTATGGAGGTTGAGAGTTGCCCAGTCGTCAAAACCCCCCTCTCGGCCTTTCTGGTGGGGTCCAAAGGAGTGCAGGACACGACGTTTGGCACCAGTATGGCTGCAGGAACTGCCGGAAACATGCCAAAGGTGACACATGACCGCCTACGGGGTTCCGCTCCGGATTTTCTGTTAGGGTTTACTCCCTTAGCCTTGGTCTCTCCCGAGACGCCCACAAGGCAGTGGGGTTGTTGGGGCCCCTACACAGGTGTAGGATGGTGCCGGTGGGAGGAGGGGATGCAAGGGGGAGGGGTAGAGGGAGGGGGTGGGGGGGGGTGCAGGGGAAGGGGGTGCGGGGTGAAGATGGTGCGAGGGGGTGCGGGCTGGGACGGGGTTGTGAGGGGGTGAGCTGAGAGGGTGGAGCAGGGAAGGGGACGGGGGTGGGGGGGGTGGAAGGGGGGTAAAGGGGGGGGAGGGGGGGTGGAATCTGGTGCAGGTAATAAGCCATTTCCTCAGTGCCCACCATCGACGTCCGGAAAGCTCATCCACGTCCTTCGGGAGGTGAAGCATCATTTGGCAGACTTAGAGGTGATTACATTTGCTAAGGGTTTTTTTTTTGCAGTGGTTTAAATAAAGGCATGCAGCATTGCCGACAGTGCGCTGCAGATGCTCTCCGAGCCATCTCCCGCGGGCGCTTTGAAGTTGCGGCCGGGGGGGGCCGTTCGTGGATGTTTTGGGTGTTCGGGGCACCTTTTCACAGGACTTCTCTCGGGTCCCGCAGCTCCTTCTTCACCTCAATGGACTTACCGCATGCCGTGGCTGCAGACACTCTGGACTGTGAAGACAGCAGGATCGGAGATTAAAGTATCGGCAGCTGTTCTCGTCAGTTTCATCCGGATCAATTTCATTGAGAAAACAAAGAGCAGGTGTGGCTGGGGGAGGGCAGTGGGCCCAGGTAACATGCACTAAACTAACTGTTAACTTTTAGATAGGGCTAAAATGAACTGATTTAAAGAGCCAGGGGAATTTAAACAGTTTAAGAGGGCAGATTGGGGGAGAAACGTTAGGGATGGGAGCAGATGGCCATGGATAGAGTTGAACAGCAAGGGAGCTTCCTAGGGAGCTTCCAGCCCAGGAGCCATCTTGAAAGCCATCTTGAAAGTTAATTTAACAATTAACTGGAATATTATCACCTGTGTATGAGTGATGAAATCTAATTTAAAAATTTACTGGAATATTATCCCCTGTGTATTAGTGATGACATGTAAATTAACAATTAACTGGAATATTATCACCTGTGTGTTAGTGATGATTTCTAATTTAACAATTAAACGAATTATTACCCCCTGTGTTTTAGTTATGGCATCAAATTTAACAATTAACCATAATATTATCCCCTGTGTATTAGTGATGACATCCAATATAATAATTAACTGGAATATCACACCCTGTGTATTAGTGATGACATCTAATTTAATAATTAAGTGGAATATTATCACGAGTTTATCAGTGATGACATCCAATTAAACAATTAACTGGAATATTTTCACCTGTGTATTAGTGATGACATCTAATTTAACAATTAACTGGAATATTATCACCTGTGCATTCGTGGTGACATCTAATTTAACAGTTAGCTGGTATATTTACCCCTGAATATAAGTGATGTAATCTTATTTAATAATTAACTGGAATATTACCCCATGTGTATTAGTGATGACATCTAATTTAACAATTAACTGGAATATTATCCCCTGTGTATCTGTGATGATATCTAATTTAACAATTAACTGGAATATTATCCCCTGTGTATTATTGATGACATCTAATTTAACAATTAACTGGAAGATTATCACCTGTGCAATAGTGATGACATCTACTTTAACAATTAACTGGAATATTATCCCCTGTGTATTAGGGATGACATCTAATTTAACAATTAAATGTAATATTATCACCTGTGTATTAGTGATGACATCTAATTTAACAATTAACTGGAATATTATCCCCTGTGTATTAGGGATGACATCTAATTTAACAATTAACTGGAATATTATCCCCTGTGTATCAGTGATGACATCTAATTTAACAATTAACTGGAAAATTATCCTTTGTGTCTTCGTGATGACATCTAGTTTCAAAATTAACTGGAATATTATCCCCTGTGTATCAGTGATGACATCTAATTTAACAATTAACTGGAATATTACCCCCTGGGTATTAGCGATGACATCTAATTTAATAATTAACTGGAATATTACCCCCTGTGTATTAGTGATGACATCTAATTTAACAATCAACCGGAATATTATCCCCTGTGTATCAGTGATGACATCTAATTTAACAATTAACTGGAATTTTATCCCCTGTGTATTAGTGATGACATCTAATTTAACAATTAACTGGAATATTATCCCCTGTGTATTAGTGATGACATCTAATTTAACAATTAGCTGGAATATTATCCCCTTTGTATTTGTGATGACATCAAATTTAACAATTAACTGGAATATTATCACCTGTGTATTAGTAATGACATCTAATTTAACAATTAACTGGAATATTATCCGCTGTGTATTGGTGATGACATCTAATTTAACAATTAACTGGAATATTATCACCTGTGTATTAGTGATGACATCTAATTTAACAATTAACCGGAATATTATCCCCTGTGTATTAGTGATGACATCTAATTTAACAATTAACTGGAATATTATCCCCTGTGTATTAGTGATGATATCTAATTTAACAATTAACTGGAATATTATCACCTGTGTAATAGTGTGTGACATCAAATTTATCAATTAAACGGTATATTATCCCCTGTGTATTAGTGATGATATCTAATTTAACAATTAACTGGAATATTATCACCTGTGTATTAGTGATGACATCTAATTAAACAATTAACTGGAATATTATCACCTGTGTATTAGTGATGACATCTAATTTAACAATTAACTGGAATATTATCCCCTGTGTATTAGTGATGACATCTAATTTAACAATTAACCGGAATATTATCCCCTGTGTATTAGTGATGACATCTAATTTAACAATTAACTGGAATATTATCCCCTGTGTATTAGTGATGATATCTAATTTAACAATTAACTGGAATATTATCACCTGTGTAATAGTGTGTGACATCAAATTTATCAATTAAACGGTATATTATCCCCTGTGTATTAGTGATGATATCTAATTTAACAATTAACTGGAATATTATCCCCTGTACATTGGCGATGACATCTAATTTAACAATTAGCTGGAATATGATCCCCTGTGTATTAGTGATGACATCTAATTTAACAATTAGCTGGAATATGATCCCCTGTGTATTAGTGATGACATCTAATTTAACAATTAGCTGGAATATTATCCCCTGTGTATTAGTGATGACATCTAATTTAACAATTAGCTGGAATATTATCCCCTGTGTATTAGTGATGATATCTAATTTAACAATTAACTGGAATATTATCACCTGTGTATCAGTGATGACATCTAATTTAACAATTAACTGGAATATTATCACCTGTGTATCAGTGATGACATCTAATTTAACAATTAACTGGAATATTATCACCTGTGTATCAGTGATGACATCTAATTTAACAATTAACTGGAATATTATCCCCTGTGTATTAGTGATGACATCTAATTAAACAATTAACTGGAATATTATCACCTGTGCATTAGTGATGACATCTAATTGAACAATTAACTGGAATATTATCCCCTGTGTATTAGTGATGACATCTAATTTAACAATTAACTGGAATATTATCACCTGTGTATCAGTGATGACATCTAATTTAACAATTAACTGGAATATTATCACCTGTGTATCAGTGATGACATCTAATTTAACAATTAACTGGAATATTATCCCCTGTGTATTAGTGATGACATCTAATTAAACAATTAACTGGAATATTATCACCTGTGCATTAGTGATGACATCTAATTGAACAATTAACTGGAATATTATCCCCTGTGTATTAGTGATGACATCTAATTTAACAATTAACTGGAATATTATCCCCTGTGTATTAGTGATGACATCTAATTTAACAATTAACTGGAATATTATCACCTGTGTATCAGTGATGACATCTAATTTAACAATTAACTGGAATATTATCCCCTGTGTATTAGTGATGACATCTAATTAAACAATTAACTGGAATATTATCACCTGTGCATTAGTGATGACATCTAATTGAACAATTAACTGGAATGTTATCCCCTGTGTATTAGTGATGACATCTAATTTAACAATTAACTGGAATATTATCCCCTGTGTATTAGTGATGACATCTAATTTAACAATTAGCTGGAATATTATCCCCTGTGTATTAGTGATGACATCTAATTTAACAATTAGCTGGAATATGATCCCCTGTGTATTAGTGATGACATCTAATTTAACAATTAGCTGGAATATTATCCCCTGTGTATTAGTGATGACATCTAATTTAACAATTAGCTGGAATATTATCCCCTGTGTATTAGTGATGACATCTAATTTAACAATTAGCTGGAATATGATCCCCTGTGTATTAGTGATGACATCTAATTTAACAATTAGCTGGAATATGATCCCCTGTGTATTAGTGATGATATCTAATTTAACAATTAGCTGGAATATGATCCCCTATGTATTAGTGATGACATCTAATTTAACAATTAGCTGGAATATGATCCCCTATGTATTAGTGATGACATCTAATTTAACAATTAACTGGAATATTATCCCCTGTGTGTTAGTGATGATATCTAATTTAACAATTAACTGGAATATTATCCCCTGTGTATTAGTGATGATATCTAATTTAACAATTAACTGGAATATTAACCGCTGTGTATTACTGATGACATCTAATTTAACAATTAGCTGGAATATGATCCCCTGTGTATTAGTGATGGTATCTAATTTAACAATTAACTGGAATATTATCACCTGTGTATTAGTGATGATATCTAATTTAACAATTAGCTGGAATATGATCCCCTGTGTATTAGTGATGACATCTAATTTAACAATTAACTGGAATATTATCCCCTGTGTATTAGTGATGACATCTAATTTAACAATTAACTGGAATATTATCCCCTGTGTATTAGTGATGACATCTAATTTAACAATTAACTGGAATATGATCCCCTTTGTATTAGTGATGATATCTAATTTAACAATTAACTGGAATATTATCCCCTGTGTATTAGTGATGATATCTAATTTAACAATTAACTGGAATATTATCACCTGTGTATTAGTGATGACATCTAATTTAACAATTAACTGGAATATTATCACCTGTGTATTAGTGATGATATCTAATTTAACAATTAGCTGGAATATGATCCCCTGTGTATTAGTGATGACATCTAATTTAACAATTAACTGGAATATTATCCCCTGTGTATTAGTGATGATATCTAATTTAACAATTAACTGGAATATTATCACCTGTGTATTAGTGATGATATCTAATTTAACAATTAACTGGAATATTATCCCTTTGTATTAATGATGACATCTAATTTAACTATTTACCTGATTACCCCCTGTGTATTAGTGATGACATCTAATTTAACAATTAACTGGAATATTATCCCCTGTGTATTAGTGATGACATCTAATTTAACAATTAGCTTTAATATTATCCCCTTTGTATTTGTGATGACATCTAATTTAACAATTAACTGGAATATTGTCCCTTTGTATTAATGATGACATCTAATTTAACTATTTACCTGATTACCCCCTGTGTATTAGTGATGACATCTAATTTAACAATTAACTGGAATATTATCCCCTGTGTATTAGTGATGACATCTAATTTAACAATTAGCTTTAATATTATCCCCTTTGTATTTGTGATGACATCTAATTTAACTATTTACCTGATTACCCCCTGTGTATTAGTGATGACATCTAATTTAACAATTAACTGGAATATTATCACCTGTGTATTAGTGATGACTTCTAATTTAACAATTAACTGGAATATTGTCCCTTTGTATTAATGATGACATCTAATTTAACTATTTACCTGATTACCCCCTGTGTATTAGTGATGACATCTAATTTAACAATTAGCTTTAATATTATCCCCTTTGTATTTGTGATGACATCTAATTTAACAATTAACTGGAATATTATCACCTGTGTATTAGTAATGACATCTAATTTAACAATTAACTGGAATATTATCACCTGTGTATTAGTGATGATATCTAATTTAACAATTAACTGGAATATTATCACCTGTGTATTAGTGATGATATCTAATTTAACAATTAACTGGAATATTATCACCTGTGTATTAGTGATGATATCTAATTTAACAATTAACTGGAATATTATCCGCTGTGTATTAGTGATGACATCTAATTTAACAATTAACTGGAATATTATCACCTGTGTATTAGTGATGACATCTAATTTAACAATTAACCGGAATATTATCCCCTGTGTATTAGTGATGACATCTATTTTAATAATTAACTGGAAAATTATCCCCTGTGCATTAGTGATGACATCTAATTTCACAATTAACTGGAATATTATCCGCTGTGTATTAGTGATGACATCTAATTTAACAATTAACTGGAATATTATCACCTGTGCATTCGTGGTGACATCTAATTTAACAGTTAGCTGGTATATTTACCCCTGAATATAAGTGATGTCATCTTATTTAATAATTAACTAGAATATTATCCCATGTGTATTAGTGATGACATCTAATTTAACAATTAACTGGAATATTATCCCCTGTGTATCTGTGATGATATCTAATTGAACAATTAACTGGAATATTATCCCCTGTGTATTATTGATGACATCGATTTTAACAATTAACTGGAAGATTATCACCTGTGCAATAGTGATGACATCTAATTTAACAATTAACTGGAATATTATCCCCTGTGTATTAGGGATGACATCTAATTTAACAATTAAATGTAATATTATCACCTGTGTATTAGTGATGACATCTAATTTAACAATTAACTGGAATATTATCCCCTGTGTATTAGGGATGACATCTAATTTAACAATTAACTGGAATATTATCCCCTGTGTATCAGTGATGACATCTACTTTAACAATTAACTGGAAAATTATCCTTTTTGTCTTCGTGATGACATCTAGTTTAAAAATTAACTGGAATATTATCCCCTGTGTATCAGTGATGACATCTAATTTAACAATTAACTGGAAAATTATCCTTTGTGTCTTCGTGATGACATCTAGTTTAACAATTAACTGGAATATTATCACCTGTGTATTAGTGATGATATCTAATTTAATAATTAACTGGAATATTATCACCTGTGTATTAGTGATGACATCTAATTTAACAATCAACCGGAATATTATCCCCTGTGTATCAGTGATGACATCTAATTTAACAATTAACTGGAATATTATCACCTGTGTATTAGTGATGACATCTAATTTAACAATTAGCTGGAATATTATCCCCTTTGTATTTGTGATGACATCTAATTTAACAATTAACTGGAATATTATCCCCTGTGTATTAGTGATGACATCTAATTTAACAATTAACTGGAATATTATCACCTGTGTATTAGTGATGACATCTAATTTAACAATTAACCGGAATATTATCCCCTGTGTATTAGTGATGACATCTATTTTAATAATTAACTGGAAAATTATCCCCTGTGCATTAGTGATGACATCTAATTTAACAATTAACTGGAATATTATCCCCTGTGTATTAGTGATGACATCTAATTTCACAATTAACTGGAATATTATCCCCTGTGTATTAGTGATGACATCTAATTTAACAATTAACTGGAATATTATCACCTGTGTATTAGTGTGTGACATCCAATTTATCAATTAAACGGTATATTATCCCCTGTGTATTAGTGATGACATCTAATTTAACAATTAACTGGAATATTATCACCTGTGCATTAGTGATGATATCTAATTTAACAAGTAACCAGAATATTATCCCCCATGTATTAGTGATGACATCTAATTTAACAATTAACCAGAATATTATCCCCCGTGTATTAGTGATGACATCTAATTTAACAAGTAACCAGAATATTATCCCCCATGTATTAGTGATGACATCTATTTTAACAATTAGCTGGAATATGATCCCCTGTGTATTAGTGATGACATCTAATTTAACAATTAACTGGAATATTATCCCCTGTGTATTAGTGATGACATCTAATTTAACAATTAACTGGAATATTATCCCCTGTGTATTAGTGATGACATCTAATTTAACAATTAACTGGAATATTATCACCTGTGTATTAGTGATGATATCTAATTTAACAATTAACTGGAATATTATCCCCTGTGTGTTAGTGATGATATCTAATTTAACAATTAACTGGAATATTATCCCCTGTGTATTAGTGATGACATCTAATTTAACAATTAACTGGAATATTATCCCCTGTGTATTAGTGATGATATCTAATTTAACAATTAGCTGGAATATTATCCCCTGTGTATTAGTGATGACATCTAATTTAACAATTAACTAGAATATTAACCGCTGTGTATTAGTGATGACATCTAATTTAACAATTAACTGGAATATTATCCCCTGTGCATTGGCGATGACATCTAATTTAACAATTAACTGGAATATTATCACCAGTGTATTAGTGATGATATCTAATTTAACAATTAACTGGAATATTATCCCCTGTGTATTAGTGATGATATCTAATTTAACAATTAACTGGAATATTATCCCCTGTGTGTTAGTGATGACATCTAATTTAACAATTAACTGGAATATTGTCCCTTTGTATTAATGATGATATCTAATTTAACAATTAACTGGAATATTATCCCGTGTATTAGTGATGACATCTAATTTAACAAATAACTAGAATATTATCCCGTGTATTAGTGATGACATCTAATTTAACAATTAACTGGAATATTATCATCTGTGTATTAGTGATGACGTCTAATTTATCAATTAATCAGAATATTATCCCCTGTGTATTAGTGATGACATCTAATTTAACAATTAACTGGAATATTATCCCCTGTGTCATCGTGACGACATCTAATTTAACAATTAACTGGAATATTTTCACCTGTGTATTAGTGACGACATCTAATTTAACAATTAACTGGAATATTATCCGCTGTGTATTAGTGATGACATCTAATTTAACAATTAACTGGAATATTATCAGCTGTGTATTAGTGATGACATCTAATTTAACAATTAACTGGAATATTATCATCTGTGTATTAGTGATGACGTCTAATTTAACAATTAATCAGAATATTATCCCCTGTGTATTAGTGATGGCATCTAATTTAACAATTAACTGGAATATTTTCACCTGTGTATTAGTGATGAATTCTAATTTAACAATTAACTGCAATATTATCCCCTGTGTATTAGTAATGACATCCAATTAAACAATTAACTGGAATATTTATCCCTGAGTATAAGTCATGTCATCTTATTTAACAATTAACTGGAATGTTATCCCATGTGTACTAGAGATGACATCTAATTTAACAATTAACTGGAATATTATCCCCTCTGGATTAGTGATGACATCTAATTTAACTATTAACTGGAATATTATGCCCTGTGTATTTGTGATGACATCTAATTTAACAATTAACTGGAATATTACCCCCTGTGTATTTGTGATGACATCTAATTTAACAATTAACTGGAATATTATCACCTGTGTATTAGTGATGACATCTAATTTAATAATTAACTGGAACATTATCCCCTGTGTATTTGTGATGACATCTAATTTAACAATTAACTGGAATATTACCCCCTGTGTATTTGTGATGACATCTAATTTAACAATTAACTGGAATATTATCACCTGTGTATTAGTGATGACATCTAATTTAATAATTAACTGGAATATTATCCCCTGTGTATTAGTGATGACATCTAATTTAAAAATTAACTGGAATATTATCCCCTGTGTATTTGTGATGATATCTAATTTAACAATTAACTGGAATATTTTCACCTGTGTATTAGTGATGACATCTAATTTAACAATTAAATGGAATATTATCACCTGTGCATTAGTGGTGACATCTAATTTAACAATTAATTGGAATATTATCACCTGTGTGTTAGTGATGTCATCTTATTTAACAATTAACTGGACTATTAACCCCTGTGTATTAGTGATGACATCTAATTTAACAATTAACTGGAATATTATCACCTGTGTATTAGTGATGATATCTAATTGAACAATTAACTGGAATATTATCCCTGTGTATTAGTGATGACATCTAATTTAACAATTAACTAGAATATTACCCCGTGTGTATTAGTGATGACATCTAATTTAACAACTAACTGGAATATTATCCCCTGTGTATTTGTGATGACATCTAATTTAACAATTAACTGGAATATTATCCCCTGTGTATTAGTGATGACATCTAATTTAACAATTAACTGGAATATTACCCCGTGTGTATTAGTGATGACATCTAATTTAACAATTAACTGGAATATTATCCCCTGTGTATTTGTGATGACATCTAATTTAACTATTAACTGGAATATTATCCCCTGTGTATTAGTGATGATATCTAATTTAACAATTAACTGGAATATTATCACCTGTGTATTAGTGATGACATCTAATTGAACAATTAACCGGAATATTATCACCTGTGTATTAGTGATGACATCTAATATAACAATTAACTGGAATATTATCCCCTGTGCATTAGTGATGACATCTAATTTAAAAATTAACCGGAATATTATCACCTGTGTATTAGTGATGACATCTAATTTAACAATCAACCGGAATATTATCACCTGTGTATCAGTGATGACATCTAATTTATTAATTAACTGAAATATTATCACCTGTGTATTAGTGGTGACATCAAATTTATCAATTAAACGGAATATTGACCCCTGTGTATTAGTGATGACATCTATTTTAATAATTAACTGGAATATTATCACCTGTGTATTAGTGGTGACATCAAATTTATCAATTAAACGGAATATTATCCCCTGTGTATTAGTGAGAACATTTAATTAAACAATTAACTGGAATATTATCCCCTGTGTATTCGTGATGACATCAAAGTTAAAAATTAACCGGAATATTATCCCCCGTGTATTAGTGATGGCATCTAATTTAACAATTAACTGGAATATTATCCCCTGTGTATTAGTGATGACATCTAATTTAACAATTAACTGGAATATTATCCCCTTTGTATTTTTGATGACATCTAATTTAACAATTAACTGGAATATTATCCCCTGTGCATTAGTGATGACATCTAATTTAACAATTAATTGGAATATTATCACCTGTGTATTAGTGATGACATCTAATTTAACAATTAACTGGAATATTATCGCCTGCGCATTAGTGATGACATCTAATTTAACAATTAACTGGAATATTATCCCATGTGTATTAGTGATGACATCTAATTTAACAATTAACTGGAATATTATCACCTGTGTATTCGTGATGACATCAAATTTCACAATTAGCTGGAATATTATCACCTGTGTATTAGTGATGACATCTAATTTAACAGTTAACTGGAATATTATCACCTGTGTATTCGTGATGACATCTAATTTCACAATTAACTGGAAAATTATCACCTGTGTATTAGTGATGACATCGAATTTAACAAATTACTGGAATATTATCACCTGTGTATTAGTGATGACATCTAATTTAACAATTTACTGGAATATTATCACCTGTGTATTCGTGATGACATCTAATTTAACAATTAACTGGAATATTATCCCCTGTGTATTAGTGATGACATCTAATTTAACAATTAACTGGAATATTATCACCTGTGTATTCGTGATGACATCAAATTTCACAATTAACTGGAATATTATCACCTGTGTATTAGTGATGACATCTAATTTAACAATTAACTGGAATATTATCACCTGTGTATTCGTGATGACATCTAATTTCACAATTAACTGGAAAATTATCACCTGTGTATTAGTGATGACATCGAATTTAACAAATTACTGGAATATTATCACCTGTGTATTAGTGATGACATCTAATTTAACAATTTACTGGAATATTATCACCTGTGTGTTCGTGATGACATCTAGTTTAACAATTAACTGGAATATTATCCCCTTTGTATTAGTGATGACATCTAATTTAACAATTAACTGGAATATTATCACCTGTGTATTAGTGATGACATCTAATTTAACAATTTACTGGAATATTATCACCTGTGTATTAGTGATGAAATAAAGTTTAACAATTAACTGGAATATTACCACCTGTGTATTAGTGATGACATCTAATTTAACAATTTACTGGAATGTTATCACCTGTGTATTAGTGATGACATCTAATTTAACAATTAACTGGAATATTATCCCCTGTGTATTAGTGATGACATCTAATTTAACAAATAACCGGAATATTATCACCTGTGTATTAGTGATGACATCTAATTTAACAATTAACTGGAATATTATCACCTGTGTATGAGTGATGACATCTAATTTAACAATTTACTGGAATATTATCCCCTGTGTATTCGTGATGATATGCAAATTAACAATTAACTGGAATATTATCACCCGTGTATTAGTGATGATTTCTAATTTAACAATTAAACAAATTATTACCCCCTGTGTTTTAGTGATGGCATCAAATTTAACAATTAACCAGCATATTATCCCCTGCGTATTAGTGATGACATCTAATTGAATAATTAATAGGAATATTATCCCCTGTGTATTGGTGATGATATCTAATTTGACAATTAACCAGAATATTATCCCCTGTGTATGAGTGATGACATCCAATTTAATAATTAACTGGAATATCACACCCTGTGTATTAGTGATGACATCTAATTTAACAATTAACCAGATTATTATCCCCTTTGTATTAGTGATGACATCCAATTTAATAATTAACTGGAATATCACACCCTGTGTATTAGTGATGACATCTAATTTAACAATTAACTGGAATATTATCACCTGTGTATTAGTGATGATATCTAATTTAACAATTAACTGGAATATTATCACCTGTGTATTAGTGATGACATCCAATTAAACAATTAACTGGAATATTTTCACCTGTGTATTGATGATGACATCTAATTTGACAATTAACTGGAATATTATCACCTGTGCATTCGTGGTGACATTTAATTTAACAGTTATCTGGAATATTTACCCCTGAATATAAGTGATGTCATCTTATTTAATAATTAACTGGAACATTATCCCACGTGTCTTCGTGATGACATCTAATTTAAAAATTAACTGGAATATTATCCCCTGTGTATCTGTGATGATACCTAATTTAACAATTAACTGGAATATTATCACCTGTGCATTAGTGATGATACCTAATTTAACAATTAACTGGAATATTATCCCCTGTGTATTATTGATGACATCTAATTTAACAATTAACTGGAATATTATCCCCTGTGTATTAGTGATGATATCTAATTGAACAATTAACTGGAATATTATCCCCTGTGTATTATTGATGACATCTAATTTAACAATTAACTGGAATATTATCCCCTGTGTATTAGTGATGATATCTAATTTAACAATTAACTGGAATATTATCCCCTGTGTATTATTGATGACATCTAATTTAACAATTAACTGGAATATTATCACCTGTGCATTAGTGATGATATCCAATTTAACAATTAACTGGAATATTATCCCCTGTGTATTATTGATGACATCTAATTTAACAATTAACTGGAATATTATCACCTGTGTATTAGTGATGATATCTAATTTAACAATTAACTGGAATATTATCCCCTGTGTATTATTGATGATATCTAATTTAACAATTAACTGGAATATTATCCCCTGTGTATTATTGATGACATCTAATTTAACAATTAACTGGAATATTATCACCTGTGTATTAGTGATGACATCTAATTTAACAATTAACTGGAATATTATCCCCTGTGTATCAGTGATGACATCTAATTTAACAATTAACTGGAATATTATCCCCTGTGTATCTGTGATGATATCTAATTTAACAATTAACTGGAATATTATCCCCTGTGTATTATTGATGACATCTAATTTAACAATTAACTGGAAGATTATTACCTGTGCAATAGTGATGACATCTAATTTAACAATTAATCGGAATACTATCCCCTGTGTATTAGTGATGACATCTAATTTAACAATTAACTGGAATATTATCCCCTGTGTATCAGTGATGACATCTAATTTAACAATTAATAGGAAAATTATCCTCTGTGTCTTCGTGATGACATCTAGTTTAAAAATTAACTGGAATATTACCACCTGCGCTTTCGTGATGACATCTAATTCAACAATTAAACAGAATATTACCCCCTGGGTATTAGCGATGACATCTAATTTAATAATTAACTGGAATATTACCCCCTGTGTATTAGTGATGACATCTAATTTAACAATCAACCGGAATATTATCCCCTGTGTATCAGTGATGACATCTAATTTAACAATTAACTGGAATATTATCACCTGTGTATTAGTGATGATATCTAATTTAACAATTAACTGGAATATTATCCCCTGTGTATTAGTGATGACATCTAATTTAACAATTAACCGGAATATTATCCCCTGTGTATTAGTGATGGCATCTATTTTAATAATTAGCTGGAATATTATCCCCTGTGTATTAGTGATGACATCTAATTTCACAATTAACTGGAATATTATCCGCTGTGTATTAGTGATGACATCTAATTTAACAATTAACTGGAATATTATCACCTGTGTATTAGTGATGACATCTAATTTAACAATTAACTGGAATATTATCCGCTGTGTATTAGTGATGACATCTAATTTAACAATTAACCGGAATATTGTCACCTGTGTATTAGTGATGACATCTAATTTAACAATTAACTGGAATATTATCACCTGTGTATTAGTGGTGACATCAAATTTATCAATTAAACGGTATATTATCCCCTGTGTATTAGTGATGACATCTAATTTAACAATTAGCTGGAATATTATCCCCTGTGTATTAGTGATGACATCTAATTAAACAATTAACTGGAATATTATCACCTGTGTATTAGTGATGATATCTAATTTAATAATTAACTGGAATATTATCCCCTGTGTATTAGTGATGACATCTAATTTAACAATTAATTGGAATATTATCACCTGTGTATTAGTGATGACATCTAATTTAACAATTAACTGGAATATTATCACCGGCGTATTAGTGATGACATCTAATTTAACAATTAACTGGAATATTGACCCCTGTGTATTAGTGATGACATCTAATTTAACAATTAACTGGAATATTATCCCCTGTGTATTAGTGATGACATCTAATTTAACAATTAACTGGAATATTATCACCTGTGTATGAGTGATGACATGTAAATTAACAATTAACTGGAATATTATCCCCTCTGTATTAGTGATGACATCTAATTTAACAATTAACTGGAATATTATCACCTGCGTATTAGTGATGACATCTAATTTAACAATTAACTGGAATATTATCACCTGTGTATTAGTGATGACATCTAATTTAACAATTAACTGGAATATTATCCCCTGTGCATTCGTGATGACATCTAATTTCACAATTAACTGGAATATTATCACCTGTGTATTAGTGATGACATCTAATTTAACAATTAACTGGAATATTATCACCTGTGTATTCGTGATGACATCTAATTTCACAATTAACTGGAATATTATCACCTGTGTATTAGTGATGACATCGAATTTAACAATTTACTGGAATATTATCACCTGTGTATTAGTGATGACATCTAATTTAACAACTTACTGGAATATTATCACCTGTGTATTCGTGATGACATCTAATTTAACAATTAACCGGAATATTATCACCTGTGTATTAGTGATGACATCTAATTTAACAATTAACTGGAATATTATCACCTGTGTATTAGTGATGACATCTAATTTAACAATTTACTGGAAGATTATCACCTGTGTATTAGTGATGAAATCAAATTTAACAATTAACTGGAATATTACCAGCTGTGTATTAGTGATGACATCTAATTTAACAATTTACCGGAATGTTATCACCTGTGTATTAGTGATGACATCTAATTTAACAATTAACTGGAATATTATCCCCTGTGTATTAGTGATGACATCTAATTTAACAAATAACCGGAATATTATCACCTGTGTATTAGTGATGACATCTAATTTAACAATTAACTGGAATATTATCCCCTGTGTATTAGTGATGACATGTAAATTAACAATTAACTGGAATATTATCCCCTGTGTATTAGTGATGATATATAATTTAACAATTAACCAGTATATTATCCCCTGCGTATTATGGATGACATCCAATTTAATAATTAACTGGAATATCACACCCTGTGTATTAGTGATGACATCTAATTTAACAATTAACCAGATTATTATCCCCTGTGTATTAGTGATGACATCTAATTTAATAATTAACTGGAATATTATCACCTGTGTATTAGTGATGACATCCAATTAAACAATTACACAGAATATTATCCCCTGTGTATTACGGACGACATATAATTTAACAATTAACTGTAATATTATACCCTGTGTATGAGTGATGACATCTAATTTCACAATTAACTGGAATATTACCCCCTGTGTATTAGTGATGATATCTAATTTAACAATTAACTGGAATATTACCCCCTGGGTATTAGCGATGACATCTAATTTAATAATTAACTGGAATATTACCCCCTGTGCATTAGTGATGACATGAAATTTAGCAAATATCCGGAATATTATCACCTGTGTATTAGTGATGACATCTAATTTAACAATTAACTGGAATATTATCACCTGTGTATGAGTGATGACATCTAATTTAACAATTTACTGGAATATTATCCCCTGTGTATTAGTGATGACATGTAAATTAACAATTAACTGGAATATTATCACCTGTGTATTAGTGATGATTTCTAATTTAATAATTAAACAAATTATTACCCCCTGTGTTTTAGTGATGGCATCAAATTTAACAATTAACCAGAATATTATCCCCTGCGTATTAGTGATGACATCTAATTTAATAATTAATTGGAATATTATCACCTGTGTATTAGTGATGATATCTAATTTAACAATTAACCAGAATATTATCCCCTGTGTATTAGTGATGACATCCAATTTAATAATTAACTGGAATATCACACCCTGTGTATCAGTGATGACATCTAATTTAACAATTAACCAGATTATTATCCCCTTTGTATTAGTGATGACATCCAATTTAATAATTAACTGGAATATCACACCCTGTGTATTAGTGATGACATCTAATTTAACAATTAACTGGAATATTATCCCCTGTGTATTAGTGATGACAACCAATTTAATAATTAACTGGAATATCACACCCTGTGTATTAGTGATGACATCTAATTTAACAATTAACTGGAATATTATCACCTGTGTATTAGTGATGATATCTAATTTAACAATTAACTGGAATATTATCACCTGTGCATTAGTGATGATACCTAATTTAACAATTAACTGGAATATTATCCACTGTGTATTATTGATGACATCTAATTTAACAATTAACTGGAATATTATCCCCTGTGTATTAGTGATGACATCTAATTTAACAATTAACTGGAATATTATCCCCTGTGTATTAGTGATGATATCTAATTTAACAATTAACTGGAATATTATCCCCTGTGTATTAGTGATGATATCTAATTTAACAATTAACTGTAATATTATCACCTGTGTATTAGTGATGACATCTAATTTAACAATTAACTGGAATATTATCACCTGTGTATTAGTGATGATATCTAATTTAACAATTAACTGGAATATTATCCCCTATGTATTATTGATGACATCTAATTTAACAATTAACTGGAATATTATCCCCTGTGTATTAGTGATGATATCTAATTTAACAATTAACTGGAATATTATACCCTGTGCATTAGTGATGATATCTAATTTAACAATTAACTGGAATATTATCACCTGTGTATTAGTGATGATATCTAATTTAACAATTAACTGGAATATTATCCCCTGTGTATTATTGATGACATCTAATTTAACAATTAACTGGAATATTATCACCTGTGCATTAGTGATGATATCTAATTTAACAATTAACTGGAATATTATCCCCTGTGTATTATTGATGACATCTAATTTAACAATTTACTGGAATATTATCACCTGTGTATTAGTGATGATATCTAATTTAACAATTAACTGGAATATTATCCCCTGTGTATTATTGATGACATCTAATTTAACAATTAACTGGAATATTATCACCTGTGTATTCGTGATGACATCTAATTTAACAATTAACTGGAATATTATCCCCTGTGTATCTGTGATGATATCTAATTTAACAATTAACTGGAATATTATCCCCTGTGTATTATTGATGACATCTAATTTAACAATTAACTGGAAGATTATCACTTGTGCAATAGTGATGACATCTAATTTAACAATTAATCGGAATCCTATCCTTTGTGTATTAGTGATGACATCTAATTTAACAATTAACTGGAATATTATCCCCTGTGTATCAGTGATGACATCTAATTTAACGATTAACTGGAATATTATCCCCTGTGTATTAGTGATGATATCTAATTTAACAATTAACTGGAATATTATCACCTGTGTATTAGTGATGATATCTAATTTAACAATTAACTGGAATATTATCACCTGTGTATTAGTGATGATATCTAATTTAACAATTAATTGGAATATTATCACCTGTGTATTAGTGATGACATGTAATTTAACAATTAACTGGAATATTATCCCCTGTGTATTAGTGATGACATCTAATTTAACAATTAACTGGAATATTATCCCCTGTGTATTAGTGATGACATCTAATTTAACAATTAACTGGAATATTATCACCTGTGTGTTAGTGAAGATATCTAATTTAACAATTAACTGGAATATTATCACCTGTGTATTAGTGATGACATCTAATTTAACAATTAACTGGAATATTATCCCCTGTGTATTAGTGATGATATCTAATTTAACAAGTAACTGTAATATTATCACCTGTGTATTAGTGATGACATCTAATTTAACAATTAACTGGAATATTATCACCTGTGTATTATTGATGATATCTAATTTAACAATTAACTGGAATATTATCCCCTGTGTATTATTGATGACATCTAATTTAACAATTAACTGGAATATTATCCCCTGTGTATTAGTGATGATATCTAATTTAACAATTAACTGGAATATTATCCCCTGTGTATTAGTGATGATATCTAATTTAACAATTAACTGGAATATTATCACCTGTGTATTAGTGATGATATCTAATTTAACAATTAACTGGAATATTATCACCTGTGCATTAGTGATGATATCCAATTTAACAATTAACTGGAATATTATCCCCTGTGTATTAGTGATGATATCTAATTTAACAATTAACTGGAATATTATCCCCTGTGTATTAGTGATGATATCTAATTTAACAATTAACTGGAATATTATCCCCTGCGTATTAGTGATGATATCTAATTTAACAATTAACTGGAATATTATCACCTGTGTATTAGTGATGATATGAAATTTAACAATTAACCGGAATATTATCACCTGTGCATTAGTGATGATATCCAATTTAACAATTAACTGGAATATTATCACCTGTGTATTAGTGATGACATCTAATTTAACAATTAACTGGAATATTATCACCTGTGTATTAGTGATGAAATCTAATTTAACAATTAACTGTAATATTATCACCTGTGTATTAGTGATGACATCTAATTTAACAATTAACTGGAATATTATCACCTGTGTATTAGTGATGATATCTAATTTAACAATTAACTGGAACATTATCCCCTGTGTATTATTGATGACATCTAATTTAACAATTAACTGGAATATTATCCCCTGTGTATTAGTGATGATATCTAATTTAACAATTAACTGGAATATTATCACCTGTGTATTAGTGATGATATCTAATTTAACAATTAACTGGAATATTATCACCTGTGTATTAGTGATGATATCTAATTTAACAATTAACTGGAATATTATCACCTGTGCATTAGTGATGATATCCAATTTAACAATTAACTGGAATATTATCCCCTGTGTATTAGTGATGATATCTAATTTAACAATTAACTGGAACATTATCCCCTGTGTATTATTGATGACATCTAATTTAACAATTAACTGGAATATTATCCCCTGTGTATTAGTGATGATATCTAATTTAACAATTAACTGGAATATTATCACCTGTGCATTAGTGATGATATCCAATTTAACAATTAACTGGAATATTATCACCTGTGTATTAGTGATGACATCTAATTTAACAATTAACTGGAATATTATCCCCTGTGTATTAGTGATGATATCTAATTTAACAATTAACTGGAATATTATCCCCTGTGTATTAGTGATGATATCTAATTTAACAATTAACTGGAATATTATCCCCTGTGTATTAGTGATGATATCTAATTTAACAATTAACTGGAATATTATCACCTGTGTATTAGTGATGATATCTAATTTAACAATTAACTGGAATATTATCACCTGTGCATTAGTGATGATATCCAATTTAACAATTAACTGGAATATTATCACCTGTGCATTAGTGATGATATCCAATTTAACAGTAAACTGGAATATTATCACCTGTGTATTAGTGATGATATCTAATTTAACAATTAACTGGAATATTATCCCCTGTGTATTATTGATGACATCTAATTTAACAATTAACTGGAATATTATCACCTGTGCATTAGTGATGATATCCAATTTAACAATTAACTGGAATATTATCCCCAGTGTTTTATTGATGACATCTAATTTAAAAATTAACTGGAATATTATCACCTGTGTATTAGTGATGATATCTAATTTAACAATTAACTGGAATATTATCCCCTGTGTATTATTGATGACATCTAATTTCACAATTAACTTGAATATTATCCCCTGTGTATTAGTGATGACATCTAATTTAACAATTAACTGGAATATTATCCCCTGTGGATCTGTGATGATATCCAATTTAACAATTAACTGGAATATTATCCCCTGTGTATTATTGATGACATCTAATTTAACAATTAACTGGAAGATTATCACCTGTGCAATAGTGATGACATCTAATTTAACAATTAATCGGAATACTATCCTTTGTGTATTAGTGATGACATCTAATTTAACAATTAACTGGAATATTATCCCCTGTGTATCAGTGATGACATCTAATTTAACAATTAACTGGAAAATTATCCTCTGTGTCTTCGTGATGACATCTAATTTAAAAATTAACTGGAATATTACCCCCTGCGCTTTCGTGACGACATCTAATTCAACAATTAAACAGAATATTATCCCCTGTGTATAACGGACGACATATAATTTAACAATTAAACAGAATATTATCACCTGTGTATAACGGACGACATATAATTTAACAATTAACTGTAATATTATCCCCTGTGTATTAGTGATGACATCTAATTTCACAATTAACTGGAATATTACCCCCTGGGTATTAGCGATGACTTCTAATTTAATAATTAACTGGAATATTACCCCCTGTGTATTAGTGATGACATCTAATTTAACAATTAACTGGAATATTATCACCTGTGTATTAGTGATGACATCTAATTTAACAATTAACCAGAATATTATCCCCTGTGTATTAGTGATGGCATCTATTTTAATAATTAACTGGAATATTATCCCCTGTGTATTAGTGATGACATCTAATTTCACAATTAACTGGAATATTATCCGCTGTGTATTAGTGATGACATCTAATTTAACAATTAACTGGAATATTATCACCTGTGTATTAGTGATGACATCTAATTTAACAATTAACTGGAATATTATCCCCTGTGTATCTGTGATGATATCTAATTTAACAATTAACTGGAATATTATCCCCTGTGTATTATTGATGACATCTAATTTAACAATTAACTGGAAGATTATCACTTGTGCAATAGTGATGACATCTAATTTAACAATTAATCGGAATCCTATCCTTTGTGTATTAGTGATGACATCTAATTTAACAATTAACTGGAATATTATCCCCTGTGTATCAGTGATGACATCTAATTTAACGATTAACTGGAATATTATCCCCTGTGTATTAGTGATGATATCTAATTTAACAATTAACTGGAATATTATCACCTGTGTATTAGTGATGATATCTAATTTAACAATTAACTGGAATATTATCACCTGTGTATTAGTGATGATATCTAATTTAACAATTAATTGGAATATTATCACCTGTGTATTAGTGATGACATGTAATTTAACAATTAACTGGAATATTATCCCCTGTGTATTAGTGATGACATCTAATTTAACAATTAACTGGAATATTATCCCCTGTGTATTAGTGATGACATCTAATTTAACAATTAACTGGAATATTATCACCTGTGTGTTAGTGAAGATATCTAATTTAACAATTAACTGGAATATTATCACCTGTGTATTAGTGATGACATCTAATTTAACAATTAACTGGAATATTATCCCCTGTGTATTAGTGATGATATCTAATTTAACAAGTAACTGTAATATTATCACCTGTGTATTAGTGATGACATCTAATTTAACAATTAACTGGAATATTATCACCTGTGTATTATTGATGATATCTAATTTAACAATTAACTGGAATATTATCCCCTGTGTATTATTGATGACATCTAATTTAACAATTAACTGGAATATTATCCCCTGTGTATTAGTGATGATATCTAATTTAACAATTAACTGGAATATTATCCCCTGTGTATTAGTGATGATATCTAATTTAACAATTAACTGGAATATTATCACCTGTGTATTAGTGATGATATCTAATTTAACAATTAACTGGAATATTATCACCTGTGCATTAGTGATGATATCCAATTTAACAATTAACTGGAATATTATCCCCTGTGTATTAGTGATGATATCTAATTTAACAATTAACTGGAATATTATCCCCTGTGTATTAGTGATGATATCTAATTTAACAATTAACTGGAATATTATCCCCTGCGTATTAGTGATGATATCTAATTTAACAATTAACTGGAATATTATCACCTGTGTATTAGTGATGATATGAAATTTAACAATTAACCGGAATATTATCACCTGTGCATTAGTGATGATATCCAATTTAACAATTAACTGGAATATTATCACCTGTGTATTAGTGATGACATCTAATTTAACAATTAACTGGAATATTATCCCGTGTATTAGTGATGAAATCTAATTTAACAATTAACTGTAATATTATCACCTGTGTATTAGTGATGACATCTAATTTAACAATTAACTGGAATATTATCACCTGTGTATTAGTGATGATATCTAATTTAACAATTAACTGGAACATTATCCCCTGTGTATTATTGATGACATCTAATTTAACAATTAACTGGAATATTATCCCCTGTGTATTAGTGATGATATCTAATTTAACAATTAACTGGAATATTATCACCTGTGTATTAGTGATGATATCTAATTTAACAATTAACTGGAATATTATCACCTGTGCATTAGTGATGATATCCAATTTAACAATTAACTGGAATATTATCACCTGTGTATTAGTGATGACATCTAATTTAACAATTAACTGGAATATTATCCCCTGTGTATTAGTGATGATATCTAATTTAACAATTAACTGGAATATTATCCCCTGTGTATTAGTGATGATATCTAATTTAACAATTAACTGGAATATTATCACCTGTGTATTAGTGATGATATCTAATTTAACAATTAACTGGAATATTATCCCCTGTGTATTAGTGATGATATCTAATTTAACAATTAACTGGAATATTATCCCCTGTGTATTAGTGATGATATCTAATTTAACAATTAACTGGAATATTATCACCTGTGTATTAGTGATGATATCCAATTTAACAATTAACTGGAATATTATCACCTGTGTATTAGTGATGACATCTAATTTAACAATTAACTGGAATATTATCCCCGGTGTATTAGTGATGATATCTAATTTAACAATTAACTGGAATATTATCCCCTGTGTATTAGTGATGATATCTAATTTAACAATTAACTGGAATATTATCCCCTGTGTATTAGTGATGATATCTAATTGAACAATTAACTGGAATATTATCACCTGTGTATTAGTGATGATATCTAATTTAACAATTAACTGGAATATTATCACCTGTGCATTAGTGATGATATCCAATTTAACAATTAACTGGAATATTATCACCTGTGTATTAGTGATGACATCTAATTTAACAATTAACTGGAATATTATCCCGTGTATTAGTGATATAATCTAATTTAACAATTAACTGTAATATTATCACCTGTGTATTATTGATGACATCTAATTTAACAATTAACTGGAATATTATCCCCTGTGTATTAGTGATGATATCTAATTTAACAATTAACTGGAATATTATCCCCTGTGTATTAGTGATGATATCTAATTTAACAATTAACTGGAATATTATCACCTGTGTATTAGTGATGATATCTAATTTAACAATTAACTGGAATATTATCACCTGTGCATTAGTGATGATATCCAATTTAACAATTAACTGGAATATTATCACCTGTGTATTAGTGATGACATCTAATTTAACAATTAACTGGAATATTATCCCCTGTGTATTAGTGATGATATCTAATTTAACAATTAACTGGAATATTATCCCCTGTGTATTAGTGATGATATCTAATTTAACAATTAACTGGAATATTATCACCTGTGTATTAGTGATGATATCCAATTTAACAATTAACTGGAATATTATCACCTGTGTATTAGTGATGACATCTAATTTAACAATTAACTGGAATATTATCCCCTGTGTATTAGTGATGATATCTAATTTAACAATTAACTGGAATATTATCCCCTGTGTATTAGTGATGATATCTAATTTAACAATTAACTGGAATATTATCCCCTGTGTATTAGTGATGATATCTAATTTAACAATTAACTGGAATATTATCACCTGTGCATTAGTGATGATATCCAATTTAACAATTAACTGGAATATTATCCCCAGTGTTTTATTGATGACATCTAATTTAAAAATTAACTGGAATATTATCACCTGTGTATTAGTGATGATATCTAATTTAACAATTAACTGGAATATTATCCCCTGTGTATTATTGATGACATCTAATTTCACAATTAACTTGAATATTATCCCCTGTGTATTAGTGATGACATCTAATTTAACAATTAACTGGAATATTATCCCCTGTGGATCTGTGATGATATCCAATTTAACAATTAACTGGAATATTATCCCCTGTGTATTATTGATGACATCTAATTTAACAATTAACTGGAAGATTATCACCTGTGCAATAGTGATGACATCTAATTTAACAATTAATCGGAATACTATCCTTTGTGTATTAGTGATGACATCTAATTTAACAATTAACTGGAATATTATCCCCTGTGTATCAGTGATGACATCTAATTTAACAATTAACTGGAAAATTATCCTCTGTGTCTTCGTGATGACATCTAATTTAAAAATTAACTGGAATATTACCCCCTGCGCTTTCGTGACGACATCTAATTCAACAATTAAACAGAATATTATCCCCTGTGTATAACGGACGACATATAATTTAACAATTAAACAGAATATTATCACCTGTGTATAACGGACGACATATAATTTAACAATTAACTGTAATATTATCCCCTGTGTATTAGTGATGACATCTAATTTCACAATTAACTGGAATATTACCCCCTGGGTATTAGCGATGACTTCTAATTTAATAATTAACTGGAATATTACCCCCTGTGTATTAGTGATGACATCTAATTTAACAATTAACTGGAATATTATCACCTGTGTATTAGTGATGACATCTAATTTAACAATTAACCAGAATATTATCCCCTGTGTATTAGTGATGGCATCTATTTTAATAATTAACTGGAATATTATCCCCTGTGTATTAGTGATGACATCTAATTTCACAATTAACTGGAATATTATCCGCTGTGTATTAGTGATGACATCTAATTTAACAATTAACTGGAAAATTATCACCTGTGTATTAGTGGTGACATCAAATTTATCAATTAAACGGAATATTATCCCCTGTGTATTAGTGATGATATCTAATTTAACAATTAACTGGAATATTATCCCCTGTGTATTAGTGATGACATCTAATTAAACAATTAACTGGAATATTACCCCCTGGGTATTAGCGATGACATCTAATTTAATAATTAACTGGAATATTACCCCCTGTGTATTAGTGATGACATCTAATTTAACAATCAACCGGAATATTATCCCCTGTGTATCAGTGATGACATCTAATTTAACAATTAACTGGAATATTATCACCTGTGTATTAGTGATGACATCGAATTTAACAATTTACTGGAATATTATCACCTGTGTATTAGTGATGATATCTAATTTAACAACTTACTGGAACATTATCACCTGTGTATTCCTGATGACATCTAATTTATCAATTAACCGGAATATTATCTCCTGTGTATTCGTGATGACTACTAATTTAACAATTTACTGGAATATTATCACCTGTGTATTAGTGATGATATCTAATTTAACAATTTACTGGAATATTATCACCTGTGTATTAGTGATGATATCTAATTTAACAATTAACTGGAATATTATCACCTGTGTATTATTGATGATATCTAATTTAACAATTAACTGGAATATTATCCCCTGTGTATTAGTGATGATATCTAATTTAACAATTAAGTGGAATATTATCCCCTGTGTATTAGTGATGATATCTAATTTAACAATTAACTGGAATATTATCACCTGTGTATTAGTGATGATATCTAACTTAACAATTAACTGGAATATTATCACCTGTGCATTAGTGATGATATCCAATTTAACAATTAACTGGAATATTATCACCTGTGTATTAGTGATGACATCTAATTTAACAATTAACTGGAATATTATCCCCTGTGTATTAGTGATGATATCTAATTTAACAATTAACTGGAATATTATTCCCTGTGTATTACTGATGATATCTAATTTAACAATTAACTGGAATATTATCCCCTGTGTATTAGTGATGATATCTAATTTAACAATTAACTGGAATATTATCACCTGTGTATTAGTGATGATATCTAATTTAACAATTAACTGGAATATTATCACCTGTGCATTAGTGATGATATCCAATTTAACAATTAACTGGAATATTATCACCTGTGTATTAGTGATGACATCTAATTTAACAATTAACTGGAATATTATCCCCTGTGTATTAGTGATGAAATCTAATTTAACAATTAACTGTAATATTATCACCTGTGTATTAGTGATGACATCTAATTTAACAATTAACTGGAATATTATCACCTGTGTATTAGTGATGATATCTAATTTAACAATTAACTGGAACATTATCCCCTGTGTATTATTGATGACATCTAATTTAACAATTAACTGGAATATTATCCCCTGCGTATTAGTGATGATATCTAATTTAACAATTAACTGGAATATTATCCCCTGTGTATTAGTGATGATATCTAATTTAACAATTAACTGGAATATTATCACCTGTGTATTAGTGATGATATCTAATTTAACAATTAACTGGAATATTATCACCTGTGCATTAGTGATGATATCCAATTTAACAATTAACTGGAATATTATCACCTGTGTATTAGTGATGACATCTAATTTAACAATTAACTGGAATATTATCCGCTGTGTATTAGTGATGATATCTAATTTAACAATTAACTGGAATATTATCCCCTGTGTATTAGTGATTATATCTAATTTAACAATTAACTGGAATATTATCCCCTGTGTATTAGTGATGATATCTAATTTAACAATTAACTGGAATATTATCACCTGTGTATTAGTGATGATATCTAATTTAACAATTAACTGGAATATTATCACCTGTGCATTAGTGATGATATCCAATTTAACAATTAACTGGAATATTATCACCTGTGCATTAGTGATGATATCCAATTTAACAGTTAACTGGAATATTATCACCTGTGTATTAGTGATGATATCTAATTTAACAATTAACTGGAATATTATCCCCTGTGTATTATTGATGACATCTAATTTAACAATTAACTGGAATATTATCACCTGTGCATTAGTGATGATATCCACTTTAACAATTAACTGGAATATTATCCCCAGTGTATTATTGATGACATCTAATTTAACAATTAACTGGAATATTATCACCTGTGTATTAGTGATGATATCTAATTTAACAATTAACTGGAATATTATCCCCTGTGTATTATTGATGACATCTAATTTAACAATTAACTTGAATATTATCCCCTGTGTATTAGTGATGACATCTAATTTAACAATTAACTGGAATATTATCCCCAGTGTATTATTGATGACATCTAATTTAACAATTAACTGGAATATTATCACCTGTGTATTAGTCATGATATCCAATTTAACAATTAACTGGAATATTATCCCCTGTGTATTATTGATGACATCTAATTTAACTATTAACTGGAAGATTATCACCTGTGCAATAGTGATGACATCTAATTTAACAATTAATCGGAATACTATCCTTTGTGTATTAGTGATGACATCTAATTTAACAATTAACTGGAATATTATCCCCTGTGTATCAGTGATGACATCTAATTTAACAATTAACTGGAAAATTATCCTCTGTGTCTTCGTGATGACATCTAGTTTAAAAATTAACTGGAATATTACCCCCTGCGCTTTCGTGACGACATCTAATTCAACAATTAAACAGAATATTATCCCCTGTGTATAACGGACGACATATAATTTAACAATTAACTGTAATATTATCCCCTGTGTATTAGTGATGACATCTAATTTCACAATTAACTGGAATATTACCCCCTGGGTATTAGCGATGACTTCTAATTTAATAATTAACTGGAATATTACCCCCTGTGTATTAGTGATGACATCTAATTTAACAATCAACCGGAATATTATCCCCTGTGTATCAGTGATGACATCTAATTTAACAATTAACTGGAATATTATCCCCTGTGTATTAGTGATGACATCTAATTTAACAATTAACCAGAATATTTTCCCCTGTGTATTAGTGATGGCATCTATTTTAATAATTAACTGGAATATTATCCCCTGTGTATTAGTGATGACATCTAATTTCACAATTAACTGGAATATTATCCGCTGTGTATTAGTGATGACATCTAATTTAACAATTAACTGGAAAATTATCACCTGTGTATTAGTGGTGACATCAAATTTATCAATTAAACTGAATATTATCCCCTGTGTATTAGTGATGATATCTAATTTAACAATTAACTGGAATATTATCCCCTGTGTATTAGTGATGACATCTAATTAAACAATTAACTGGAATATTACCCCCTGGGTATTAGCGATGACATCTAATTTAATAATTAACTGGAATATTACCCCCTGTGTATTAGTGATGACATCTAATTTCACAATTAACTGGAATATTACCCCCTGGGTATTAGCGATGACATCTAATTTAATAATTAACTGGAATATTACCCCCTGTGTATTAGTGATTACATCTAATTTAACAATCAACCGGAATATTATCCCCTGTGTATTAGTGATGATATCTAATTTAACAATTAACTGGAATATTATCCCCTGTGTATCAGTGATGACATCTAATTTAACAATTAACTGGAATATTATCACCTGTGTATTAGTGGTGACATCGAATTTAACAATTTACTGGAATATTATCACCTGTGTATTAGTGATGACATCTAATTTAACAACTTACTGGAACATTATCACCTGTGTATTCCTGATGACATCTAATTTATCAATTAACCGGAATATTATCTCCTGTGTATTAGTGATGACATCTAATTTAACAACTTACTGGAATATTATCACCTGTGTATTCGTGATGACTACTAATTTAACAATTTACTGGAATATTATCACCTGTGTATTAGTGATGATATCTAATTTAACAATTTACTGGAATATTATCACCTGTGTATTAGTGATGAAATCAAATTTAACAATTAACTGGAATATTACCACCTGTGTATTAGTGATGACATCTAATTTAACAATTTACCGGAATGTTATCACCTGTGTATTAGTGATGACATCTAGTTTAACAATTAACTGGAATATTATCCCCTGTGTATTAGTGATGACATCTAACTTAACAATTAACTGGAAAATTATCACCTGTGTATTAGTGGTGACATCAAATTTATCAATTAAACGGAATATTATCCCCTGTGTATTAGTGATGATATCTAATTTAACAATTAACTGGAATATTATCCCCTGTGTATTAGTGATGACATCTAATTAAACAATTAACTGGAATATTACCCCCTGGGTATTAGCGATGACATCTAATTTAATAATTTACTGGAATATTACCCCCTGTGTATTAGTGATGACATCTAATTTCACAATTAACTGGAATATTACCCCCTGGGTATTAGCGATGACATCTAATTTAATAATTAACTGGAATATTACCCCCTGTGTATTAGTGATGACATCTAATTTAACAATCAACCGGAATATTATCCCCTGTGTATCAGTGATGATATCTAATTTAACAATTAACTGGAATATTATCACCTGTGTATTAGTGATGATATCTAATTTAACAATTAACTGGAATATTATCCCCTGTGTATTAGTGATGACATCTAATTTCACAATTAACTGGAATATTATCCGCTGTGTATTAGTGATTACATCTAATTTAACAATTAACTGGAAAATTATCACCTGTGTATTAGTGGTGACATCAAATTTATCAATTAAACGGAATATTATCCCCTGTGTATTAGTGATGATATCTAATTTAACAATTAACTGGAATATTATCCCCTGTGTATTATTGATGACATCTAATTAAACAATTAACTGGAATATTACCCCCTGGGTATTAGCGATGACATCTAATTTAATAATTAACTGGAATATTACCCCCTGTGTATTAGTGATGACATCTAATTTAACAATCAACCGGAATATTATCCCCTGTGTATCAGTGATGACATCTAATTTAGCAACTTACTGGAACATTATCACCTGTGTATTCCTGATGACATCTAATTTAACAATTAACTGGAAAATTATCACCTGTGTATTAGTGGTGACATCAAATTTATCAATTAAACGGAATATTATCCCCTGTGCATTACTGATGACATCTAATTAAACAATTAACTGGAATATTATCACCTGTGTATTAGTGATGATATCTAATTTAATAATTAACAGGAATATTACCCCCTGTGTATTAGTGATGACATCTAATTTAACAATTAACTGGAAAATTATCACCTGTGTATTAGTGATGATATCTAATTTAACAATTAACTGGAATATTATCCCCTGTGTATTACTGATGACATCTAATTAAACAATTAACTGGAATATTACCCCCTGGGTATTAGCAATGACATCTAATTTAATAATTAACTGGAATATTACCCCCTGTGTATTAGTGATGACATCTAATTTCACAATTAACTGGAATATTACCCCCTGGGTATTAGCGATGACATCTAATTTAATAATTAACTGGAATATTACCCCCTGTGTATTAGTGATGACATCTAATTTAACAATCAACCGGAATATTATCCCCTGTGTATCAGTGATGACATCTAATTTAACAATTAACTGGAATATTATCACCTGTGTATTAGTGATGACATCGAATTTAACAATTTACTGGAATATTATCACCTGTGTATTAGTGATGATATCTAATTTAACAATTAACTGGAATATTATCACCTGTGTATTAGTGATGACATCGAATTTAACAATTTACTGGAATATTATCCCCTGTGTATTAGTGATGATATCTAATTTAACAATTAACTGGAATATTATCCCCTGTGTATTAGTGATGACATCTAATTTAACAATTAACTGGAATATTATCTCCTGTGTATTAGTGATGACATCTAATTTAACAACTTACTGGAACATTATCACCTGTGTATTCCTGATGACATCTAATTTAACAATTAACCGGAATATTATCCCCTGTGTATTAGTGATGACATCTAATTTAACAATTAACCGGAATATTATCCCCTGTGTATTAGTGATGGCATCTATTTTAATAATTAACTGGAATATTATCCCCTGTGTGTTAGTGATGACATCTAATTTCACAATTAACTGGAATATTATCCGCTGTGTATTAGTGATGACATCTAATTTAACAATTAACTGGAAAATTATCACCTGTGTATTAGTGGTGACATCAAATTTATCAATTAAACGGAATATTATCCCCTGTGTATTAGTGATGATATCTAATTTAACAATTAACTGGATTATTATCCCCTGTGTATTAGTGATGACATCTAATTAAACAATTAACTGGAATATTACCCCCTGGGTATTAGCGATGACATCTAATTTAATAATTAACTGGAATATTATCACCTGTGTATTAGTGATGACATCTAATTTATCAATTAAACGGAATATTATCCCCTGTGTATTAGTGATGATATCTAATTTAACAATTAACTGGAATATTATCCCCTGTGTATTAGTGATGACATCTAATTTCACAACTAACTGGAATATTACCCCCTGGGTATTAGTGATGACATCTAATTTAACAATTAACTGGAATATTATCACCTGTGTATTAGTGATGATATCTAATTTAACAATTAACAGGAATATTATCCCCTGTGTATTAGTGATGATATCTAATTTAACAATTAACTGGAATATTACCCCCTGGGTATTAGCGATGACATCTAATTTAATAATTAACTGGAATATTACCCCCTGTGTATTAGTGATGACATCTAATTTAACAATCAACCGGAATATTATCCCCTGTGTATCAGTGATGACATCTAATTTAACAACTTACTGGAACATTATCACCTGTGTATTCCTGATGACATCTAATTTATCAATTAACCGGAATATTATCTCCTGTGTATTAGTGATGACATCTAATTTAACAACTTACTGGAATATTATCACCTGTGTATTCGTGATGACTACTAATTTAACAATTTACTGGAATATTATCACCTGTGTATTAGTGATGATATCTAATTTAACAATTTACTGGAATATTATCACCTGTGTATTAGTGATGAAATCAAATTTAACAATTAACTGGAATATTAACACCTGTGTATTAGTGATGACATCTAATTTAACAATTTACCGGAATGTTATCACCTGTGTATTAGTGATGACATCTAATTTAACAATTAACTGGAATATTATCCCCTGTGTATTAGTGATGACATCTAATTTAACAATTAACTGGAAAATTATCACCTGTGTATTAGTGGTGACATCAAATTTATCAATTAAACGGAATATTATCCCCTGTGTATTAGTGATGATATCTAATTTAACAATTAACTGGAATATTATCGCCTGTGTATTAGTGATGACATCTAATTAAACAATTAACTGGAATATTACCCCCTGGGTATTAGCGATGACATCTAATTTAATAATTAACTGGAATATTACCCCCTGTGTATTAGTGATGACATCTAATTTCACAATTAACTGGAACATTACCCCCTGGGTATTAGCGATGACATCTAATTTAATAATTAACTGGAATATTACCCCCTGTGTATTAGTGATGACATCTAATTTAACAATCAACCGGAATATTATCCCCTGTGTATCAGTGATGACATCTAATTTAACAATTAACTGGAATATTATCACCTGTGTATTAGTGATGACATCGAATTTAACAATTTACTGGAATATTATCACCTGTGTATTAGTGATGACATCTAATTTAACAACTTACTGGAACATTATCACCTGTGTATTCCTGATGACATCTAATTTAACAATTAACCGGAATATTATCTCCTGTGTATTAGTGATGATATCTAATTTAACAATTAAATGGAATATTATCACCTGTGTATCAGTGATGATATCTAATTTAACAATTAACTGGAATATTATCCCCTGTGTATTAGTGATGAAATCAAATTTAACAATTAAATGGAATATTATCACCTGTGTATCAGTGATGATATCTAATTTAACAACTTACTGGAATATTATCACCTGTGTATTCGTGATGACTACTAATTTAACAATTTACTGGAATATTATCATCTGTGCATTAGTGATGATATCTAATTTAACAATTTACTGGAATATTATCACCTGTGTATTAGTGATGATATCTAATTTAACAATTAACTGGAATATTATCCCCTGTGTATTAGTGATGAAATCAAATTTAACAATTAACTGGAATATTACCACCTGTGTATTAGTGATGACATCTAATTTAACAATTTACCGGAATGTTATCACCTGTGTATTAGTGATGACATCTAATTTAACAATTAACTGGAATATTATCACCTGTGTATTAGTGATGACATCTAATTTAACAATTAACTGGAATATTATCACCTGTGTGTTAGTGATGACATCTAATTTAACAATTAACTGGAATATTATCCCCTGTGTATTCGTGATGACATCTAATTTCACAATTAACTGGAATATTATCACCTGTGTATTAGTGATGACATCGAATTTAACAATTTACTGGAATATTATCACCTGTGTATTCCTGATGACATCTAATTTAACAACTTACTGGAATATTATCACCTGTGTATTCGTGATGACATCTAATTTAACAATTAACCGGAATATTATCCCCTGTGTATTAGTGATGACATCTAATTTAACAAATTACTGGAATATTATCACCTGTGTATGAGTGATGACATCTTATTTAACAATTTACTGGAATATTATCCCCTGTGTATCAGTGATGACATCTAATTTAACAATTAACTGGAATATTATCACCTGTGTATTAGTGATGATATCTAATTTAACAATTAACTGGAATATTATCACCTGTGTATTAGTGATGATATCTAATTTAACAATTTACCGGAATGTTATCACCTGTGTATTAGTGATGACATCTAATTTAACAATTAACCGGAATATTATCCCCTGTGTATTAGTGATGGCATCTAATTTAACAAATTACTGGAATATTATCACCTGTGTATGAGTGATGACATCTTATTTAACAATTTACTGGAATATTATCAACTGTGTATTAGTGATGACATCTAATTTAACAATTAACTGGAATATTATCACCTGTGTATTAGTGATGATATCTAATTTAACAATTAACTGGAATATTATCACCTGTGTATTAGTGATGATATCTAATTTAACAATTTACGGGAATGTTATCACCTGTGTATTAGTGATGACATCTAATTTAACAATTAACTGGAATATTATCACCTGTGTATTAGTGATGACATCTAATTTAACAATTAACTGGAATATTATCCCCTGTGTATTAGTGATGACATCTAATTTAACAATTAACTGGAATATTATCACCTGTGTATTAGTGATGATATCTAATTTAACAATTAACTGGAATGTTATCACCTGTGTATTAGTGATGACATCTAATTTAACAATTAACTGGAATATTATCCCCTGTGTATTAGTGATGACATCAAATTTAACAATTAACTGGAATATTATCACCTGTGTATTCGTGATGACATCTAATTTAACAATTAACTGGAATATTATCCCCTGTGTATTAGTGATGACATCTAATTTAACAATTAAATGGAATATTATCACCTGTGTATTCGTGATGACATCTAATTTAACAATTAACCGGAATATTATCTCCTGTGTATTAGTGATGACATCTAATTTAACAATTAACTGGAATATTATCACCTGTGTATTAGTGATGATATCTAATTTAACAATTAACTGGAATGTTATCACCTGTGTATTAGTGATGACATCTAATTTAACAATTAACTGGAATATTATCCCCTGTGCATTCGTGATGACATCTAATTTCACAATTAACTGGAATATTATCACCTGTGTATTAGTGATGACATCTAATTTAACAATTAACTGGAATATTATCACCTGTGTATTCGTGATGACATCTAATTTCACAATTAACTGGAATATTATCACCTGTGTGTTAGTGATGACATCGAATTTAACAATTTACTGGAATATTATCACCTGTGTATTCGTGATGACATCTAATTTAACAATTAACCGGAATATTATCTCCTGTGTATTAGTGATGACATCTAATTTAACAATTAACTGGAATATTATCACCTGTGTATTAGTGATGAAATCAAATTTAACAATTAACTGGAATATTACCACCTGTGTGTTAGTGATGACATCGAATTTAACAATTTACTGGAATATTATCACCTGTGTATTCGTGATGACATCTAATTTAACAATTAACCGGAATATTATCTCCTGTGTATTAGTGATGACATCTAATTTAACAATTTACTGGAATATTATCACCTGTGTATTAGTGATGAAATCAAATTTAACAATTAACTGGAATATTACCACCTGTGTATTAGTGATGACATCTAATTTAACAATTTACCGGAATGTTATCACCTGTGTATTAGTGATGACATCTAATTTAACAATTAACTGGAATATTATCCCCTTTGTATTAGTGATGACATCTAATTTAACAAATAACCGGAATATTATCACCTGTGTATTAGTGATGACATCTAATTTAACAATTAACTGGAATATTATCCCCTGTGTATTAGTGATGACATGTAAATTAACAATTAACTGGAATATTATCCCCTGTGTATTAGTGATGGCATCTAATTTAACAATTAACCAGAATATTATCCCCTGCGTATTAGTGAAGACATCTAATTTAATAATTAACTGAAATATTATCCCCTGTGTATTAGTGATGATATATAATTTAACAATTAACCAGTATATTATCCCCTGCGTATTAGTGATGACATCCAATTTAATAATTAACTGGAATATTATCACCTGTGTATTAGTGATGACATCCAATTAAACAATTACACAGAATATTATCCCCTGTGTATTGCGGACGACATATAATTTAACAATTAACTGTAATATTATACCCTGTGTATTAGTGATGACATCTAATTTCACAATTAACTGGAATATTCCCCCCTGTGTATTAGTGATGATATCTAATTTAACAATTAACTGGAATATTACCCCCTGGGTATTAGCGATGACATCTAATTTAATAATTAACTGGAATATTACCCCCTGTGCATTAGTGATGACATGAAATTTAGCAAATAACCGGAATATTATCACCTGTGTATTAGTGATGACATCTAATTTAACAATTAACTGGAATATTATCACCTGTGTATGAGTGATGACATCTAATTTAACAATTTGCTGGAATATTATCCCCTGTGTATTCGTGATGACATGTAAATTAACAATTAACTGGAATATTACCACCTGTGTATTAGTGATGATTTCTAATTTAACAATTAAACAGATTATTACCCCCTGTGTTTTAGTGATGGCATCAAATTTAACAATTAACCAGAATATTATCCCCTGCGTATTAGTGATGACATCTAATTTAATAATTAATTGGAATATTATCCCCTGTCTATTGGTGATGATATCTAATTTAACAATTAACCAGAATATTATCCCCTGTGTATTAGTGATGACATCCAATTTAATAATTAACTGGAATATCACACCCTGTGTATTAGTGATGACATCTAATTTAACAATTAACCAGAATATTATCCTCTGTGTATTAGTGATGACATCCAATTTAATAATTAACTGGAATATCACACCCTGTGTATTAGTGATGACATCTAATTTAACAATTAACCAGAATATTATCCTCTGTGTATTAGTGATGACATCCAATTTAATAATTAACTGGAATATCACACCCTGTGCATTAGTGATGATACCTAATTTAACAATTAACTGGAATATTATCCCCTGTGTATTATTGATGACATCTAATTTCACAATTAACTGGAATATTATCCCCTGTGTATTAGTGATGACATCTAATTTAACAATTAACTGGAATATTATCCCCTGTGTATTAGTGATGATATCTAATTTAACAATTAACTGGAATATTATCCCCTGTGTATTAGTGATGATATCTAATTTAACAATTAACTGTAATATTATCACCTGTGTATTAGTGATGACATCTAATTTAACAATTAACTGGAATATTATCACCTGTGTATTAGTGATGATATCTAATTTAACAATTAACTGGAATAATATCCCCTGTGTATTATTGATGATATCTAATTTAACAATTAACTGGAATATTATGCCCTGTGCATTAGTGATGATATCTAATTTAACAATTAACTGGAATATTATCCCCTGTGTATCAGTGATGACATCTAATTTAACAATTAACTGGAATATTATCCCCTGTGTATCTGTGATGATATCTAATTTAACAATTAACTGGAATATTATCCCCTGTGTATTATTGATGACATCTAATTTAACAATTAACTGGAAGATTATCACCTGTGCAATAGTGATGACATCTAATTTAACAATTAACTGGAATATTATCACCTGTGTATTAGTGATGATATCTAATTTAACAATTAACTGGAATATTATCCCCTGTGTATTATTGATGACATCTAATTTAACAATTAACTGGAATATTATCACCTGTGCATTAGTGATGATATCCAATTTAACAATTAACTGGAATATTATCCCCTGTGTATTATTGATGACATCTAATTTAACAATTTACTGGAATATTATCACCTGTGTATTAGTGATGATATCTAATTTAACAATTAACTGGAATATTATCACCTGTGTATTAGTGATGATATCTAATTTAACAATTAACTGGAATATTATCCCCTGTGTATTATTGATGACATCTAATTTAACAATTAACTGGAATATTATCACCTGTGTATTAGTGATGGCATCTAATTTAACAATTAACCAGAATATTATCCCCTGCGTATTAGTGAAGACATCTAATTTAATAATTAACTGGAATATTATCCCCTGTGTATTAGTGATGATATATAATTTAACAATTAACCAGTATATTATCCCCTGCGTATTAGTGATGACATCCAATTTAATAATTAACTGGAATATCACACCCTGTGTATTAGTGATGACATCTAATTTAACAATTAACCAGATTATTATCCCCTGTGCAATAGTGATGACATCTAATTTAATAATTAACTGGAATATTATCACCTGTGTATTAGTGATGACATCCAATTAAACAATTACACAGAATATTATCCCCTGTGTATTACGGACGACATATAATTTAACAATTAACTGTAATATTATACCCTGTGTATTAGTGATGACATCTAATTTCACAATTAACTGGAATATTCCCCCCTGTGTATTAGTGATGATATCTAATTTAACAATTAACTGGAATATTACCCCCTGGGTATTAGCGATGACATCTAATTTAGTAATTAACTGGAATATTACCCCCTGTGCATTAGTGATGACATGAAATTTAGCAAATAACCGGAATATTATCACCTGTGTATTAGTGATGACATCTAATTTAACAATTAACTGGAATATTATCACCTGTGTATGAGTGATGACATCTAATTTAACAATTTGCTGGAATATTATCCCCTGTGTATTAGTGATGACATGTAAATTAACAATTAACTGGAATATTACCACCTGTGTATTAGTGATGATTTCTAATTTAACAATTCAACAAATTATTACCCCCTGTGTTTTAGTGATGGCATCAAATTTAACAATTAACCAGAATATTATCCCCTGCGTATTAGTGATGACATCTAATTTAATAATTAATTGGAATATTATCCCCTGTCTATTGGTGATGATATCTAATTTAACAATTAACCAGAATATTATCCCCTGTGTATTAGTGATGACATCCAATTTAATAATTAACTGGAATATCACACCCTGTGTATTAGTGATGACATCTAATTTAACAATTAACCAGATTATTATCCCCTTTGTATTAGTGATGACATCCAATTTAATAATTAACTGGAATATCACACCCTGTGTATTAGTGATGACATCTAACTTAACAATTAACCAGAATATTATCCTCTGTGTATTAGTGATGACATCCAATTTAATAATTAACTGGAATATCACACCCTGTGTATTAGTGATGAAATCTAATTTAACAATTAACTGGAATATTATCACCTGTGCATTAGTGATGATACCTAATTTAACAATTAACTGGAATATTATCCCCTGTGTATTATTGATGACATCTAATTTCACAATTAACTGGAATATTATCCCCTGTGTATTAGTGATGACATCTAATTTAACAATTAACTGGAATATTATCCCCTGTGTATTAGTGATGATATCTAATTTAACAATTAACTGGAATATTATCCCCTGTGTATTAGTGATGATATCTAATTTAACAATTAACTGTAATATTATCACCTGTGTATTAGTGATGACATCTAATTTAACAATTAACTGGAATATTATCACCTGTGTATTAGTGATGATATCTAATTTAACAATTAACTGGAATATTATCCCCTGTGTATTATTGATGACATCTAATTTAACAATTAACTGGAATATTATCCCCTGTGTATTAGTGATGATATCTAATTTAACAATTAACTGGAATATTATGCCCTGTGCATTAGTGATGATATCTAATTTAACAATTAACTGGAATATTATCCCCTGTGTATCAGTGATGACATCTAATTTAACAATTAACTGGAATATTATCCCCTGTGTATCTGTGATGATATCTAATTTAACAATTAACTGGAATATTATCCCCTGTGTATTATTGATGACATCTAATTTAACAATTAACTGGAAGATTATCACCTGTGCAATAGTGATGACATCTAATTTAACAATTAACTGGAATATTATCACCTGTGTATTAGTGATGATATCTAATTTAACAATTAACTGGAATATTATCCCCTGTGTATTATTGATGACATCTAATTTAACAATTAACTGGAATATTATCACCTGTGCATTAGTGATGATATCCAATTTAACAATTAACTGGAATATTATCCCCTGTGTATTATTGATGACATCTAATTTAACAATTTACTGGAATATTATCACCTGTGTATTAGTGATGATATCTAATTTAACAATTAACTGGAATATTATCACCTGTGTATTAGTGATGATATCTAATTTAACAATTAACTGGAATATTATCCCCTGTGTATTATTGATGACATCTAATTTAACAATTAACTGGAATATTATCCCCTGTGTATTAGTGATGACATCTAATTTAACAATTAACTGGAATATTATCACCTGTGTATTAGTGATGATATCTAATTTAACAATTAACTGGAATATTATCCCCTGTGTATTAGTGATGACATCTAATTTAACAATTAACTGGAATATTATCACCTGTGTATTAGTGATGATATCTAATTTAACAATTAACTGGAATATTATCCCCTGTGTATTATTGATGACATCTAATTTAACAATTAACTGGAATATTATCACCTGTGTATTAGTGATGATATCTAATTTAACAATTAACTGGAATATTATCCCCTGTGTATTAGTGATGACATCTAATTTAACAATTAACTGGAATATTATCACCTGTGTATTAGTGATGATATCTAATTTAACAATTAACTGGAATATTATCCCCTGTGTATTATTGATGACATCTAATTTAACAATTAACTGGAATATTATCCCCTGTGTATTAGTGATGACATCTAATTTAACAATTAACTGGAATATTATCACCTCTGTATTACTGATGACATCTAATTTAACAATTAACTGGAATATTATCCCCTGTGTATTAGTGATGATATCTAATTTAACAATTAACTGGAATATTATCACCTGTGTATTAGTGATGACATCTAATTTAACAATTAACTGGAATATTATCCCCTGTGGATCAGTGATGACATCTAATTTAACAATTAACTGGAATATTATCACCTGTGTATTAGTGATGATATCTAATTTAACAATTAACTGGAATATTATCCCCTGTGTATCAGTGATGATATCTAATTTAACAATTAACTGGAATATTATCCCCTGTGTATTATTGATGACATCTAATTTAACAATTAACTGGAAGATTATCACCTGTGCAATAGTGATGACATCTAATTTAACAATTAATCGGAATACTATCCTTTGTGTATTAGTGATGACATCTAATTTAACAATTAACTGGAATATTATCCCCTGTGTATTAGTGATGACATCTAATTTAACAATTAACTGGAATATTATCCCCTGTGTATCTGTGATGATATCTAATTTAACAATTAACTGGAATATTATCCACTGTGTATTATTGATGACATCTAATTTAACAATTAACTGGAAGATTATCACCTGTGCAATAGTGATGACATCTAATTTAACAATTAATCGGAATACTATCCTTTGTGTATTAGTGATGACATCTAATTTAACAATTAACTGGAATATTATCCCCTGTGTATCAGTGATGACATCTAATTTAACAATTAACTGGAAAATTATCCTCTGTGTCTTCGTGATGACATCTAGTTTAAAAATTAACTGGAATATTACCCCCTGCGCTTTCGTGACGACATCTAATTCAACAATTAAACAGAATATTATCCCCTGTGTATTACGGACGACATATAATTTAACAATTAACTGTAATATTATCCCCTGTGTATTAGTGATGACATCTAATTTCACAATTAACTGGAATATTACCCCCTGGGTATTAGCGATGACTTCTAATTTAATAATTAACTGGAATATTACCCCCTGTGTATTAGTGATGACATCTAATTTAACAATCAACCGGAATATTATCCCCTGTGTATCAGTGATGACATCTAATTTAACAATTAACTGGAATATTATCCCCTGTGTATTAGTGGTGACATCAAATTTATCAATTAAACGGAATATTATCCCCTGTGTATTAGTGATGATATCAAATTTAACAATTAACTGGAATATTATCCCCTGTGTATTAGTGATGACATCTAATTAAACAATTAACTGGAATATTACCCCCTGGGTATTAGTGATGATATCTAATTTAACAATTAACTGGAATATTATCACCTGTGTATTAGTGATGATATCTAATTTAACAATTAACTGGAATATTATCACCTGTGTATTAGTGATGATATCTAATTTAACAATTAACTGGAATATTATCACCTGTGTATTAGCGATGACATTTAATTTAATAATTAACTGGAATATTACCCCCTGTGTATTAGTGATGACATCTAATTTCACAATTAACTGGAATATTACCCCCTGGGTATTAGCGATGACATCTAATTTAATAATTAACTGGAATATTACCCCCTGTGTATTAGTGATGACATCTAATTTAACAATCAACCGGAATATTATCCCCTGTGTATCAGTGATGACATCTAATTTAACAATTAACTGGAATATTATCCCCTGTGTATTCGTGATGACATCGAATTTAACAATTTACTGGAATATTATCACCTCTGTATTCGTGATGACATCCAATTTAACAACTTACTGGAATATTATCACCTGTGTATTCGTGATGACTACTAATTTAACAATTTACTGGAATATTATCAACTGTGTATTAGTGATGATATCTAATTTAACAATTAACTGGAATATTATCACCTGTGTATTCGTGATGACATCGAATTTAACAATTTACTGGAATATTATCACCTCTGTATTCGTGATGACATCCAATTTAACAACTTACTGGAATATTATCACCTGTGTATTCGTGATGACTACTAATTTAACAATTTACTGGAATATTATCAACTGTGTATTAGTGATGATATCTAATTTAACAATTTACTGGAATATTATCACCTGTGTATTAGTGATGAAATCAAATTTAACAATTAACTGGAATATTACCACCTGTGTATTAGTGATGACATCTAATTTAACAATTTACCGGAATGTTATCACCTGTGTATTAGTGATGACATCTAATTTAACAATTAACTGGAATATTATCCCCTGTGTATTAGTGATGACATCTAATTTAACAATTAACTGGAATATTATCAACTGTGTATTAGTGATGATATCTAATTTAACAATTTACTGGAATATTATCACCTGTGTATTAGTGATGAAATCAAATTTAACAATTAACTGGAATATTACCACCTGTGTATTAGTGATGACATCTAATTTAACAATTTACCGGAATGTTATCACCTGTGTATTAGTGATGACATCTAATTTAACAATTAACTGGAATATTATCCCCTGTGTATTCGTGATGACATCTAATTTCACAATTAACTGGAATATTATCACCTGTGTGCTAGTGATGACATCTAATTTAACAATTAACTGGAATATTATCACCTGTGTATTCGTGATGACATCTAATTTCACAATTAACTGGAATATTATCACCTGTGTATTCGTGATGACATCGAATTTAACAATTTACTGGAATATTATCACCTGTGTATTAGTGATGACATCTAATTTAACAACTTACTGGAATATTATCACCTGTGTATTCGTGATGACATCTAATTTAACAATTAACCGGAATATTATCCCCTGTGTATTAGTGATGACATCTAATTTAACAACTTACTGGAATATTATCACCTGTGTATTAGTGATGACATCTAATTTAACAATTTATGGAATATTATCACCTGTGTATTAGTGATGACATCTAATTTAACAATTAACTGGAATATTATCACCTGTGTATTAGTGATGATATCTAATTTAACAATTAACTGGAATATTATCAACTGTGTATTAGTGATGATATCTAATTTAACAATTTACCGGAATGTTATCACCTGTGTATTAGTGATGACATCTAATTTAACAATTAACTGGAATATTATCACCTGTGTATTAGTGATGATATCTAATTTAACAATTAACTGGAATATTATCCCCTGTGTATTATTGATGACATCTAATTTAACAATTAACTGGAATATTATCACCTGTGTATTAGTGATGATATCTAATTTAACAATTAACTGGAATATTATCCCCTGTGTATTAGTGATGACATCTAATTTAACAATTAACTGGAATATTATCACCTGTGTATTAGTGATGATATCTAATTTAACAATTAACTGGAATATTATCCCCTGTGTATTATTGATGACATCTAATTTAACAATTAACTGGAATATTATCCCCTGTGTATTAGTGATGACATCTAATTTAACAATTAACTGGAATATTATCCCCTGTGTATTACTGATGACATCTAATTTAACAATTAACTGGAATATTATCCCCTGTGTATTAGTGATGATATCTAATTTAACAATTAACTGGAATATTATCACCTGTGTATTAGTGATGACATCTAATTTAACAATTAACTGGAATATTATCCCCTGTGGATCAGTGATGACATCTAATTTAACAATTAACTGGAATATTATCCCCTGTGTATTAGTGATGATATCTAATTTAACAATTAACTGGAATATTATCCCCTGTGTATCAGTGATGATATCTAATTTAACAATTAACTGGAATATTATCCCCTGTGTATTATTGATGACATCTAATTTAACAATTAACTGGAAGATTATCACCTGTGCAATAGTGATGACATCTAATTTAACAATTAATCGGAATACTATCCTTTGTGTATTAGTGATGACATCTAATTTAACAATTAACTGGAATATTATCCCCTGTGTATTAATGATGACATCTAATTTAACAATTAACTGGAATATTATCCCCTGTGTATCTGTGATGATATCTAATTTAACAATTAACTGGAATATTATCCACTGTGTATTATTGATGACATCTAATTTAACAATTAACTGGAAGATTATCACCTGTGCAATAGTGATGACATCTAATTTAACAATTAATCGGAATACTATCCTTTGTGTATTAGTGATGACATCTAATTTAACAATTAACTGGAATATTATCCCCTGTGTATCAGTGATGACATCTAATTTAACAATTAACTGGAAAATTATCCTCTGTGTCTTCGTGATGACATCTAGTTTAAAAATTAACTGGAATATTACCCCCTGCGCTTTCGTGACGACATCTAATTCAACAATTAAACAGAATATTATCCCCTGTGTATTACGGACGACATATAATTTAACAATTAACTGTAATATTATCCCCTGTGTATTAGTGATGACATCTAATTTCACAATTAACTGGAATATTACCCCCTGGGTATTAGCGATGACTTCTAATTTAATAATTAACTGGAATATTACCCCCTGTGTATTAGTGATGACATCTAATTTAACAATCAACCGGAATATTATCCCCTGTGTATCAGTGATGACATCTAATTTAACAATTAACTGGAATATTATCCCCTGTGTATTAGTGGTGACATCAAATTTATCAATTAAACGGAATATTATCCCCTGTGTATTAGTGATGATATCAAATTTAACAATTAACTGGAATATTATCCCCTGTGTATTAGTGATGACATCTAATTAAACAATTAACTGGAATATTACCCCCTGGGTATTAGTGATGATATCTAATTTAACAATTAACTGGAATATTATCACCTGTGTATTAGTGATGATATCTAATTTAACAATTAACTGGAATATTATCACCTGTGTATTAGTGATGATATCTAATTTAACAATTAACTGGAATATTATCACCTGTGTATTAGCGATGACATTTAATTTAATAATTAACTGGAATATTACCCCCTGTGTATTAGTGATGACATCTAATTTCACAATTAACTGGAATATTACCCCCTGGGTATTAGCGATGACATCCAATTTAATAATTAACTGGAATATTACCCCCTGTGTATTAGTGATGACATCTAATTTAACAATCAACCGGAATATTATCCCCTGTGTATCAGTGATGACATCTAATTTAACAATTAACTGGAATATTATCCCCTGTGTATTCGTGATGACATCGAATTTAACAATTTACTGGAATATTATCACCTCTGTATTCGTGATGACATCCAATTTAACAACTTACTGGAATATTATCACCTGTGTATTCGTGATGACTACTAATTTAACAATTTACTGGAATATTATCAACTGTGTATTAGTGATGATATCTAATTTAACAATTAACTGGAATATTATCACCTGTGTATTCGTGATGACATCGAATTTAACAATTTACTGGAATATTATCACCTCTGTATTCGTGATGACATCCAATTTAACAACTTACTGGAATATTATCACCTGTGTATTCGTGATGACTACTAATTTAACAATTTACTGGAATATTATCAACTGTGTATTAGTGATGATATCTAATTTAACAATTTACTGGAATATTATCACCTGTGTATTAGTGATGAAATCAAATTTAACAATTAACTGGAATATTACCACCTGTGTATTAGTGATGACATCTAATTTAACAATTTACCGGAATGTTATCACCTGTGTATTAGTGATGACATCTAATTTAACAATTAACTGGAATATTATCCCCTGTGTATTAGTGATGACATCTAATTTAACAATTAACTGGAATATTATCAACTGTGTATTAGTGATGATATCTAATTTAACAATTTACTGGAATATTATCACCTGTGTATTAGTGATGAAATCAAATTTAACAATTAACTGGAATATTACCACCTGTGTATTAGTGATGACATCTAATTTAACAATTTACCGGAATGTTATCACCTGTGTATTAGTGATGACATCTAACTTAACAATTAACTGGAATATTATCCCCTGTGTATTCGTGATGACATCTAATTTCACAATTAACTGGAATATTATCACCTGTGTGCTAGTGATGACATCTAATTTAACAATTAACTGGAATATTATCACCTGTGTATTCGTGATGACATCTAATTTCACAATTAACTGGAATATTATCACCTGTGTATTCGTGATGACATCGAATTTAACAATTTACTGGAATATTATCACCTGTGTATTAGTGATGACATCTAATTTAACAACTTACTGGAATATTATCACCTGTGTATTCGTGATGACATCTAATTTAACAATTAACCGGAATATTATCCCCTGTGTATTAGTGATGACATCTAATTTAACAACTTACTGGAATATTATCACCTGTGTATTAGTGATGACATCTAATTTAACAATTTATGGAATATTATCACCTGTGTATTAGTGATGACATCTAATTTAACAATTAACTGGAATATTATCACCTGTGTATTAGTGATGATATCTAATTTAACAATTAACTGGAATATTATCACCTGTGTATTAGTGATGATATCTAATTTAACAATTTACCGGAATGTTATCACCTGTGTATTAGTGATGACATCTAATTTAACAATTAACTGGAATAGTATCACCTGTGTATTAGTGATGATATCTAATTTAACAATTAACTGGAATATTATCACCTGTGTATTAGTGATGATATCTAATTTAACAATTTACCGGAATGTTATCACCTGTGCATTAGTGATGACATCTAATTTAACAATTAACTGGAATATTATCCCCTGTGTATTAGTGATGACATCTAATTTAACAATTAACTGGAATATTATCCCCTGTGTATTAGTGATGACATCTAATTTAACAATTAACTGGAATATTATCACCTGCGTATTAGTGATGACATCTAATTTAACAATAAACTGGAATATTATCCCCTGTGTATCAGTGATGATATCTAATTTAACAATTAACTGGAATATTATCCCCTGTGTATTAGTGATGACATCTAATTTAACAATTAACTGGAATATTATCACCTGCGTATTAGTGATGACATCTAATTTAACAATAAACTGGAATATTATCCCCTGTGTATCAGTGATGATATCTAATTTAACAATTAACTGGAATATTATCCCCTGTGTATTAGTGATGACATCTAATTTAACAATTAACTGGAATATTATCACCTGTGTATTAGTGATGATATCTAATTTAACAATTTACCGGAATGTTATCACCTGTGTATCAGTGATGACATCTAATTTAACAATTAACTGGAATATTATCCCCTGTGTATTAGTGATGACATCTAATTTAACAATTAACTGGAATATTATCCCCTGTGTATTAGTGATGACATCAAATTTAACAATTAACTGGAATATTATCCCCTGTGTATTAGTGATGACATCTAATTTAACAATTAACTGGAATATTATCACCTGTGTATTAGTGATGATATCTAATTTAACAATTTACCGGAATGTTATCACCTGTGTATCAGTGATGACATCTAATTTAACAATTAACTGGAATATTATCCCCTGTGTATTAGTGATGACATCTAATTTAACAATTAACTGGAATATTATCCCCTGTGTATTAGTGATGACATCAAATTTAACAAATAACTGGAATATTATCCCCTGTGTATTAGTGATGATATCTAATTTAACAATTAACTGGAATATTATACCCTGTGTATTAGTGATGACATCGAATTTAACAATTAACTGGAATATTATCACCTGTGTATTAGTGATGACATCTAATTTAACAATTAACTGGAATATTATCACCTGTGTATTAGTGATGATATCTAATTTAACAATTAACCGGAATGTTATCACCTGTGTATCAGTGATGACATCTAATTTAACAATTAACTGGAATATTATCCCCTGTGTATTAGTGATGACATCTAATTTAACAATTAACTGGAATATTATCCCCTGTGTATTAGTGATGACATCAAATTTAACAAATAACTGGAATATTATCCCCTGTGTATTAGTGATGATATCTAATTTAACAATTAACTGGAATATTATCCCCTGTGTATTAGTGATGACATCTAATTTAACAATTAACTGGAATATTATCACCTGCGTATTAGTGATGACATCTAATTTAACAATTAACTGGAATATTATCACCTGTGTATTAGTGATGACATCTAATTTAACAATTAAACAGAATATTATCCCCTGTGTATTAGTGATGATATCTAATTTAACAATTAACTGGAATATTACCCCCTGGGTATTATCGTTGACTTCTAATTTAATAATTAACTGGAATATTACCCCCTGTGTATTAGTGATGACATCTAATTTAACAATTAACTGGAATATTATCCCCTGTGTATTAGTGATGATATCTAATTTAACAATCAACCGGAATATTATCCCCTGTGTATTAGTGATGACATCTAATTTAACAATTAACTGGAATATTATCCCCTGTGTATTAGTGATGACATCTAATTTAACAATTAACTGGAATATTATCCCCTGTGTATTAGTGATGATATCTAATTTAATAATTAACTGGAATGTTACCCCCTGTGTATTAGTGATGACATCTAATTTAACAATCAACCGGAATATTATCCCCTGTGTATCAGTGATGACATCTAATTTAACAATTAACTGGAATATTATCCCCTGTGTATTAGTGATGACATCTAATTTCACAATTAACTGGAATATTATCCGCTGTGTATTAGTGATGACATCTAATTTAACAATTAACTGGAATATTATCACCTGTGTATTAGTGATGACATCTAATTTAACAATTAAACAGAATATTATCCCCTGTGTATTAGTGATGACATCTAATTTAACAATTAACTGGAATATTATCCCCTGTGTATCAGTGATGACATCCAATTTAACAATTAACTGGAATATTATCCCCTGTGTATTAGTGATGAGATCTAATTTAACAATTAACCGGAATATTATCCCCTGTGTATTAGTGATGGCATCTATTTTAATAATTAACTGGAAAATTATCACCTGTGTTTTAGTGATGATATCTAATTTAACAATTTACCGGAATGTTATCACCTGTGTATTAGTGATGACATCTAATTTAACAATTAACTGGAATATTATCACCTGTGTATTAGTGATGATATCTAATTTAACAATTAACTGGAATATTATCCCCTGTGTATTAGTGATGACATCTAATTTCACAATTAACTGGAATATTATCCGCTGTGTATTAGTGATGACATCTAATTCAACAATTAACTGGAATATTATCACCTGTGTTTTAGTGATGATATCTAATTTAACAATTTACCGGAATGTTATCACCTGTGTATTAGTGATGACATCTAATTTAACAATTAACTGGAATATTATCACCTGTGTTTTAGTGATGATATCTAATTTAACAATTTACCGGAATGTTATCACCTGTGTATTAGTGATGACATCTAATTTAACAATTAACTGGAATATTATCACCTGTGTATTAGTGATGATATCTAATTTAACAATTAACTGGAATATTATCACCTGTGTATTAGTGATGATATCTAATTTAACAATTTACCGGAATGTTATCACCTGTGTATTAGTGATGACATCTAATTTAACAATTAACTGGAATATTATCCCCTGTGTATTAGTGATGACATCTAATTTAACAATTAACTGGAATATTATCCCCTGTGTATTAGTGATGACATCTAATTTAACAATTAACTGGAATATTATCACCTGTGTATGAGTGATGACATGTAAATTAACAATTAACTGGAATATTATCCCCTGTGTATTAGTGATGACATCTAATTTAACAATTAACTAGAATATTATCACCTGCGTATTAGTGATGACATCTAATTTAACAATTAACTGGAATATTATCACCTGTGTATTAGTGATGACATCTAATTTAACAATTAACTGGAATATTATCCCCTGTGCATTCGTGATGACATCTAATTTCACAATTAACTGGAATATTATCACCTGTGTATTAGTGATGACATCTAATTTAACAATTAAACAGAATATTATCCCCTGTGTATTACGGACGACATATAATTTAACAATTAACTGTAATATTATCCCCTGTGTATCAGTGATGACATCTAATTTAACAATTAACTGGAATATTATCCCCTGTGTATTAGTGATGACATCTAATTTAACAATTAACCGGAATATTATCCCCTGTGTATTAGTGATGGCATCTATTTTAATAATTAACTGGAATATTATCCCCTGTGTATTAGTGATGACATCTAATTTCACAATTAACTGGAATATTATCACCTGTGTATTAGTGGTGACTCAAATTTATCAATTAAACGGAATATTATCACCTGCGTATTAGTGATGACATCTAATTTAACAATTAACTGGAATATTATCACCTGTGTATTAGTGATGACATCTAATTTAACAATTAACTGGAATATTATCACCTGTGTATTAGTGATGATATCTAATTTAACAATTTACCAGAATGTTATCACCTGTGTATTAGTGATGACATCTAATTTAACAATTAACTGGAATATTATCCCCTGTGTATTAGTGATGACATCTAATTTAACAATTAACTGGAATATTATCCCCTGTGTATTAGTGATGACATCTAATTTAACAATTAACTGGAATATTATCACCTGTGTATGAGTGATGACATGTAAATTAACAATTAACTGGAATATTATCCCCTGTGTATTAGTGATGACATCTAATTTAACAATTAACTAGAATATTATCACCTGCGTATTAGTGATGACATCTAATTTAACAATTAACTGGAATATTATCACCTGTGTATTAGTGATGACATCTAATTTAACAATTAACTGGAATATTATCCCCTGTGCATTCGTGATGACATCTAATTTCACAATTAACTGGAATATTATCACCTGTGTATTAGTGATGACATCTAATTTAACAATTAAACAGAATATTATCCCCTGTGAATTACGGACGACATATAATTTAACAATTAACTGTAATATTATCCCCTGTGTATCAGTGATGACATCTAATTTAACAATTAACTGGAATATTATCCCCTGTGTATTAGTGATGACATCTATTTTAATAATTAACTGGAATATTATCCCCTGTGTATTAGTGATGACATCTAATTTCACAATTAACTGGAATATTATCACCTGTGTATTAGTGGTAACATCAAATTTATCAATTAAACGGAATATTATCACCTGCGTATTAGTGATGACATCTAATTTAACAATTAACTGGAATATTATCACCTGTGTATTAGTGATGACATCTAATTTAACAATTAACTGGAATATTATCCCCTGTGTATTAGTGATGGCATCTATTTTAATAATTAACTGGAATATTATCCCCTGTGTATTAGTGATGACATCTAATTTAACAATTAACTGTAATATTATCCCCTGTGTATTAGTGATGACATCTAATTTAACAATTAACTGGAATATTATCCCCTGTGTATTAGTGATGACATCTAATTTAACAATTAACTGGAATATTATCCCCTGTGTATTTGTGATGACATCTAATTTCACAATTAACTGGAATATTACCCCCTGTGTATTAGTGATGACATCTAATTTAACAATCAACCGGAATATTATCCCCTGTGTATCAGTGATGACATCTAATTTAACAATTAACTGGAATATTATCCCCTGTGTATTAGTGATGACATCTAATTTAACAATTAACCGGAATATTATCCCCTGTGTATTAGTGATGGCATCTATTTTAATAATTAACTGGAATATTATCCCCTGTGTATTAGTGATGACATCTAATTTCAAAATTAACTGGAATATTATCCGCTGTGTATTAGTGATGACATCTAATTTAACAATTAACTGGAATATTATCACCTGTGTATTAGTGGTGACATCAAATTTATCAATTAAACGGAATATTATCCCCTGTGTATTAGTGATGACATCTAATTTCACAATTAACTGGAATATTATCCGCTGTGTATGAGTGATGACATCTAATTTAACAATTAACTGGAATATTATCACCTGTGTTTTAGTGATGATATCTAATTTAACAATTTACCGGAATGTTATCACCTGTGTATTAGTGATGACATCTAATTTAACAATTAACTGGAATATTATCACCTGTGTATTAGTGATGATATCTAATTTAACAATTAACTGGAATATTATCACCTGTGTATTAGTGATGATATCTAATTTAACAATTTACCGGAATGTTATCACCTGTGTATTAGTGATGACATCTAATTTAACAATTAACTGGAATATTATCCCCTGTGTGTTAGTGATGACATCTAATTTAACAATTAACTGGAATATTATCCCCTGTGTATTAGTGATGACATCTAATTTAACAATTAACTGGAATATTATCACCTGTGTATGAGTGATGACATGTAAATTAACAATTAACTGGAATATTATCCCCTGTGTATTAGTGATGACATCTAATTTAACAATTAACTAGAATATTATCACCTGCGTATTAGTGATGACATCTAATTTAACAATTAACTGGAATATTATCACCTGTGTATTAGTGATGACATCTAATTTAACAATTAACTGGAATATTATCCCCTGTGCATTCGTGATGACATCTAATTTCACAATTAACTGGAATATTATCACCTGTGTATTAGTGATGACATCTAATTTAACAATTAAACAGAATATTATCCCCTGTGTATTACGGACGACATATAATTTAACAATTAACTGTAATATTATCCCCTGTGTATCAGTGATGACATCTAATTTAACAATTAACTGGAATATTATCCCCTGTGTATTAGTGACGACATCTAATTTAACAATTAACCGGAATATTATCCCCTGTGTATTAGTGATGGCATCTATTTTAATTATTAACTGGAATATTATCCCCTGTGTATTAGTGATGACATCTAATTTAACAATTAACTGGAATATTATCGCCTGTGCATTCGTGATGACATCTAATTTAACAATTAACTGGAATATTATCACCTGTGTATTATTGATGACATCTAATTTAACAATTAACTGGACTATTATCACCTTTGTATTCGTGATGACATCTAATTTCACAATTAACTGAAATATTATCACCTGTGTATTAGTGATGACATCGAATTTAACAATTTACTGGAATATTATCACCTGTGTATTAGTGATGACATCTAATTTAACAACTTACTGGAATATTATCACCTGTGTCTTCGTGATGACATCTAATTTAACAATTAACCGGAATATTATCTCCTGTGTATTAGTGATGACATCTAATTTAACAATTAACTGGAATATTATCACCTGTGTATTAGTGATGACATCTAATTTAACAATTTACTGGAATATTATCACCTGTGTATTAGTGATGAAATCAAATTTAACAATTAACTGGAATATTACCACCTGTGTATTAGTGATGACATCTAATTTATCAATTTACCGGAATGTTATCACCTGTGTATTAGTGATGACATCTAATTTAACAATTAACTGGAATATTATCCCCTGTGTATTAGTGATGACATCTAATTTAACAAATAACCGGAATATTATCACCTGTGTATTAGTGATGACATCTAATTTAACAATTAACTGGAATATTATCCCCTGTGTATTATTGATGACATGTAAATTAACAATTAACTGGAATATTATCCCCTGTGTATTAGTGATGGCATCTAATTTAACAATTAACCAGAATATTATCCCCTGCGTATTAGTGAAGACATCTAATTTAATAATTAACTGGAATATTATCCCCTGTGTATTAGTGATGATATATAATTTAACAATTAACCAGTATATTATCCCCTGCGTATTAGTGACGACATCTAATTTAATAATTAACTGGAATATCACACGCTGTGCATTAGTGATGACATCTAATTTAACAATTAACCAGATTATTAGCCCCTGTGTATTAGTGATGACATCTAATTTAATAATTAACTGGAATATTATCACCTGTGTATTAGTGATGACATCTAATTTAATAATTAACTGGAATATTACCCCCTGTGCATTAGTGATGACATGAAATTTAGCAAATAACCGGAATATTATCACCTGTGTATTAGTGATGACATCTAATTTAACAATTAACTGGAATATTATCACCTGTGTATGAGTGATGACATCTAATTTAACAATTTACTGGAATATTATCCCCTATGTATTAGTGATGACATGTAAATTAACAATTAACTGGAATATTATCACCTGTGTATTAGTGATGATTTCTAATTTAACAATTAAACAAATTATTACCCCCTGTGTTTTAGTGATGGCATCAAATTTAACAATTAACTAGAATATTATCCCCTGCGTATTAGTGATGACCTCTAATTTAATAATTAATTGGAATATTATCCCCTGTGTATTGGTGATGATATCTAATTTAACAATTAACCAGAATATTATCCCCTGTGTATTAGTGATGACATCCAATTTAATAATTATCTGGAATATCACACCCTGTGTATTAGTGATGACCTCTAATTTAACAATTAACCAGATTATTATCCCCTTTGTATTAGTGATGACATCCAATTTAATAATTAACTGGAATATCACACCCTGTGTATTAGTGATGACATCTAATTTAACAATTAACCAGAAAATTATCCCCTGTGTATTAGTGATGACATCCAATTTAATAATTAACTGGAATATCACACCCTGTGTATTAGTGATGATATCTAATTTAACAATTAACTGGAATATTATCACCTGTGCATTAGTGATGATACCTAATTTCATAATTAACTGGAATATTATCCCCTGTGTATTATTGATGACATCTAATTTAACAATTAACTGGAATATTATCCCCTGTGTATTAGTGATGACATCTAATTTAACAATTAACTGGAATATTATCCCCTGTGTATTAGTGATGATATCTAATTTAACAATTAACTGGAATATTATCCCCTGTGTATTAGTGATGATATCTAATTTAACAATTAACTGTAATATTATCACCTGTGTATTAGTGATGACATCTAATATAACAATTAACTGGAATATTATCACCTGTGTATTAGTGATGATATCTAATTTAACATTTATTTGGAATATTATCCCCTGTGTATTATTGATGACATCTAATTTAACAATTAACTGGAATATTATCCCCTGTGTATTAGTGATGATATCTAATTTAACAATTAACTGGAATATTATCCCCTGTGCATTAGTGATGATATCTAATTTAACAATTAACTGGAATATTATCACATGTGTATTAGTGATGATATCTAATTTAACAATTAACTGGAATATTATCCCCTGTGTATTATTGATGACATCTAATTTAACAATTAACTGGAATATTATCACCTGTGCATTAGTGATGATATCCAATTTAACAATTAACTGGAATATTATCCCCTGTGTATTATTGATGACATCTAATTTAACAATTTACTGGAATATTATCACCTGTGTCTTAGTGATGATATCTAATTTAACAATTAACTGGAATATTATCCCCTGTGTATTAGTGATGACATCTAATTTAACAATTAACTGGAATATTATCACCTGTGTATTAGTGATGACATCTAATTTAACAATTAACTGGAATATTATCCCCTGTGTATCAGTGATGACATCTAATTTAACAATTAACTGGAATATTATCCCCTGTGTATCTGTGATTATATCTAATTTAACAATTAACTGGAATATTATCCCCTGTGTATTATTGATGACATCTAATTTAACAATTAACTGGAAGATTATCACCTGTGCAATAGTGATGACATCTAATTTAACAATTAATCGGAATCCTATCCTTTGTGTATTAGTGATGACATCTAATTTAACAATTAACTGGAATATTATCCCCTGTGTATCAGTGATGACATCTAATTTAACGATTAACTGGAATATTATCCCCTGTGTATTAGTGATGATATCTAATTTAACAATTAACTGGAATATTATCACCTGTGTATTAGTGATGATATCTAATTTAACAATTAACTGGAATATTATCACCTGTGTATTAGTGATGATATCTAATTTAACAATTAACTGGAATATTATCACCTGTGTATTAGTGATGACATCTAATTTAACAATTAACTGGAATATTATCCCCTGTGTATTAGTGATGGCATCTAATTTAACAATTAACCAGAATATTATCCCCTGTGTATTAGTGATGATATATAATTTAACAATTAACCAGTATATTATCCCCTGCGTATTAGTGATGACATCCAATTTAATAATTAACTGGAATATCACACGCTGTGCATTAGTGATGACATCTAATTTAACAATTAACCAGATTATTATCCCCTGTGTATTAGTGATGACATCTAATTTAATAATTAACTGGAATATTATCACCTGGGTATTAGTGATGACATCTAATTTAATAATTAACTGGAATATTACCCCCTGTGCATTAGTGATGACATGAAATTTAGCAAATAACCGGAATATTATCACCTGTGTATTAGTGATGACATCTAATTTAACAATTAACTGGAATATTATCACCTGTGTATGAGTGATGACATCTAATTTAACAATTGACTGGAATATTATCCCCTGTGTATTAGTGATGATTTCTACTTTAACAATTAAACAAATTATTACACCCTGTGTTTTAGTGATGGCATCAAATTTAACAATTAACTAGAATATTATCCCCTGCGTATTAGTGATGACCTCTAATTTAATAATTAATTGGAATATTATCCCCTGTGTATTAGTGATGACATCCAATTTAATAATTAACTGGAATATCACACCCTGTGTATTAGTGATGACATCTAATTTAACAATTAACCAGATTATTATCCCCTTTGTATTAGTGATGACATCCAATTTAATAATTAACTGGAATATCACACCCTGTGTATTAGTGATGACATCTAATTTAACAATTAACCAGAATATTATCCCCTGTGTATTAGTGATGACATCCAATTTAATAATTAACTGGAATATCACACCCTGTGTATTAGTGATGATATCTAATTTAACAATTAACTGGAATATTATCACCTGTGTATTAGTGATGAAATCTAATTTAACAATTAACTGGAATATTATCCCCTGTGTATTAGTGATGAAATCTAATTTAACAATTAACTGGAATATTATCCCCTGTGTATTAGTGATGACATCTAATTTAACAATTAACTGGCATATTATCCCCTGTGTATTAGTGATGATATCTAATTTAACAATTAACTGGAATATTATCCCCTGTGCATTAGTGATGAAATCTAATTTAACAATTAACTGGAATATTATCACCTGTGTATTAGTGATGAAATCTAATTTAACAATTAACTGGAATATTATCCCCTGTGTATTAGTGATGACATCTAATTTAACAATTAACTGGCATATTATCCCCTGTGTATTAGTGATGATATCTAATTTAACAATTAACTGGAATATTATCCCCTGTGCATTAGCGATGATACCTAATTTCACAATTAACTGGAATATTATCCCCTGTGTATTATTGATGAAATCTAATTTAACAATTAACTGGAATATTATCCCCTGTGTATTAGTGATGACATCTAATTTAACAATTAACTGGCATATTATCCCCTGTGTATTAGTGATGATATCTAATTTAACAATTAACTGGAATATTATCCCCTGTGTATTAGTGATGATATCTAATTTAACAATTAACTGTAATATTATCACCTGTGTATTAGTGATGACATCTAATATAACAATTAACTGGAATATTATCACCTGTGTATTAGTGATGATATCTAATTTAACAATTAACTGGAATATTATCCCCTGTGTATTATTGATGACATCTAATTTAACAATTAACTGGAATATTATCCCCTGTGTATTAGTGATGATATCTAATTTAACAATTAACTGGAATATTATCCCCTGTGCATTAGTGATGATATCTAATTTAACAATTAACTGGAATATTATCACCTGTGTATTAGTGATGATATCTAATTTAACAATTAACTGGAATATTATCCCCTGTGTATTATTGATGACATCTAATTTAACAATTAACTGGAATATTATCACCTGTGCATTAGTGATGATATCCAATTTAACAATTAACTGGAATATTATCCCTTGTGTATTATTGATGTCATCTAATTTAACAATTTACTGGAATATTATCACCTGTGTCTTAGTGATGATATCTAATTTAACAATTAACTGGAATATTATCCCCTGTGTACTATAGATGACATCTAATTTAACAATTAACTGGAATATTATCACCTGTGTATTAGTGATGACATCTAATTTAACAATTAACTGGAATATTATCCCCTGTGTATCAGTGATGACATCTAATTTAACAATTAACTGGAATATTATCCCCTGTGTATCTGTGATTATATCTAATTTAACAATTAACTGGAATATTATCCCCTGTGTATTATTGATGACATCTAATTTAACAATTAACTGGAAGATTATCACCTGTGCAATAGTGATGACATCTAATTTAACAATTAATCGGAATCCTATCCTTTGTGTATTAGTGATGACATCTAATTTAACAATTAACTGGAATATTATCCCCTGTGTATCAGTGATGACATCTAATTTAACGATTAACTGGAATATTATCCCCTGTGTATTAGTGATGATATCTAATTTAACAATTAACTGGAATATTATCACCTGTGTATTAGTGATGATATCTAATTTAACAATTAACTGGAATATTATCACCTGTGTATTAGTGATGATATCTAATTTAACAATTAACTGGAATATTATCACCTGTGTATTAGTGATGACATCTAATTTAACAATTAACTGGAATATTATCCCCTGTGTATTAGTGATGACATCTAATTTAACAATTAACTGGAATATTATCACCTGTGTATTAGTGATCATATCTAATTTAACAATTAACTGGAATATTATCCCCTGTGTATTAGTGATGATATCTAATTTAACAATTAACTGTAATATTATCACCTGTGTATTAGTGATGACATCTAATTTAACAATTAACTGGAATATTATCACCTGTGTATTAGTGATGATATCTAATTTAACAATTAACTGGAATATTATCCCCTGTGTATTATTGATGACATCTAATTTAACAATTAACTGGAATATTATCCCCTGTGTATTAGTGATGACATCTAATTTAACAATTAACTGGAATATTATCCCCTGTGTATTAGTGATCATATCTAATTTAACAATTAACTGGAATATTATCCCCTGTGTATTAGTGATGATATCTAATTTAACAATTAACTGTAATATTATCACCTGTGTATTAGTGATGACATCTAATTTAACAATTAACTGGAATATTATCACCTGTGTATTAGTGATGATATCTAATTTAACAATTAACTGGAATATTATCCCCTGTGTATTATTGATGACATCTAATTTAACAATTAACTGGAATATTATCCCCTGTGTATTAGTGATGACATCTAATTTAACAATTAACTGGAATATTATCCCCTGTGTATTAGTGATGACATCTAATTTAACAATTAACTGGAATATTATCCCCTGTGTATTAGTGATCATATCTAATTTAACAATTAACTGGAATATTATCCCCTGTGTATTAGTGATGATATCTAATTTAACAATTAACTGTAATATTATCACCTGTGTATTAGTGATGACATCTAATTTAACAATTAACTGGAATATTATCACCTGTGTATTAGTGATGATATCTAATTTAACAATTAACTGGAATATTATCCCCTGTGTATTATTGATGACATCTAATTTAACAATTAACTGGAATATTATCCCCTGTGTATTAGTGATGATATCTAATTTAACAATTAACTGGAATATTATCACCTGTGTATTAGTGATGATATCTAATTTAACAATTAACTGGAATATTATCCCCTGTGTATTATTGATGACATCTAATTTAACAATTAACTGGAATATTATCACCTGTGCATTAGTTATGATATCCAATTTAACAATTAACTGGAATATTATCCCCTGTGTATTATTGATGACATCTAATTTAACAATAAACTGGAATATTATCACCTGTCTATTAGTGATGATATCTAATTTAACAATTAACTGGAATATTATCCCCTGTGTATTATTGATGACATCTAATTTAACGATTAACTGGAATATTATCCCCTGTGTATTATTGATGACATCTAATTTAACAATTAACTGGAATATTATCCCCTGTGTATTAGTGATGACATCTAATTTAACAATTAACTGGAATATTATCACCTGTGTATTAGTGATGACATATAATTTAACAATTAACTGGAATATTATCCCCTGTGTATTATTGATGACATCTAATTTAACAATTAACTGGAAGATTATCACCTGTGCAATAGTGATGACATCTAATTTAACAATTAATCGGAATACTATCCTTTGTGTATTAGTGATGACATTTAATTTAACAATTAACTGGAATATTATCCCCTGTGTATCAGTGATGACATCTAATTTAACAATTAACTGGAAAATTATCCTCTGTGTCTTCGTGATGACATCTAGTTTAAAAATTAACTGGAATATTACCCCCTGCGCTTTCGTGACGACATCTAATTCAACAATTAAACAGAATATTATCCCCTGTGTATTACGGACGACATATAATTTAACAATTAACTGTAATATTGTCCCCTGTGTATTAGTGATGACATCTAATTTCACAATTAACTGGAATATTACCCCCTGGGTATTAGCGATGACTTCTAATTTAATAATTAACTGGAATATTACCCCCTGTGTATTAGTGATGACTTCTAATTTAACAATCAACCGGAATATTATCCCCTGTGCATCAGTGATGACATCTAATTTAACAATTAACTGGAATATTATCCCCTGTGTATTAGTGATGACATCTAATTTAACAATGAACCGGAATATTATCCCCTGTGTATTAGTGATGGCATCTACTTTAATAATTAACTGGAACATTATCCCCTGTGTATTAGTGATGACATCTAATTTCACAATTAACTGGAATATTATCCGCTGTGTATTAGTGATGACATCTAATTTAACAATTAACTGGAATATTATTACCTGTGTATTAGTGGTGACATCAAATTTATCAATTAAACGGAATATTATCCCCTGTGTATTAGTGATGATATCTAATTTAACAATTAACTGGAATATTATCCCCTGTGTATTAGTGATGACATCTAATTAAACAATTAACTGGAATATTACCCACTGGGTATTAGCGATGACATCTAATTTAATAATTAACTGGAATATTACCCCCTGTGTATTAGTGATGACATCTATTTTCACAATTAACTGGAATATTATCCCCTGTGTATTAGTGATGACATCTAATTTAACAATTAACTGGAATATTATCACCTGTGTATTAGTGATGACATCTAATTTAACAACTTACTGGAACATTATCACCTGTGTATTCCTGATGACATCTAATTAAACAATTAACTGGAATATTACCCACTGGGTATTAGCGATGACATCTAATTTAATAATTAACTGGAATATTACCCCCTGTGTATTAGTGATGACATCTATTTTCACAATTAACTGGAATATTATCCCCTGTGTATTAGTGATGACATCTAATTTAACAATTAACTGGAATATTATCACCTGTGTATTAGTGATGACATCTAATTTAACAACTTACTGGAACATTATCACCTGTGTATTCCTGATGACATCTAATTTAACAATTAACCGGAATATTATCTCCTGTGTGTTAGTGATGACATCTAATTTAACAACTTACTGGAATATTATCACCTGTGTATTCGTGATGACTACTAATTTAACAATTTACTGGAATATTATCCCCTGTGTATTAGTGATGATATCTAATTTAACAATTTACTGGAATATTATCACCTGTGTATTAGTGATGAAATCTAATTTAACAATTAACTGGAATATTATCCCCTGTGTATTAGTGATGATATCTAATTTAACAATTAACTGGAATATTATCACCTGTGTATTAGTGATGATATCTAATTTAACAATTAACTGGAATATTATCCCCTGTGTATTAGTGATGATATCTAATTTAACAATTAACTGGAATATTATCCCCTGTGTATTAGTGATGATATATAATTTAACAATTAACCAGTATATTATCCCCTGTGTATTAGTGATGACATCCAATTTAATAATTAACTGGAATATTATCACCTGTGTATTAGTGATGACATCCAATTAAACAATTACACAGAATATTATCCCCTGTGTATTACGGACGACATATAATTTAACAATTAACTGTAATATTATCCCCTGTGTATTAGTGATGACATCTAATTTCACAATTAACTGGAATATTACCCCCTGTGTATTAGTGATGATATCTAATTTAACAATTAACCAGAATATTATCCCCTGTGTATTAGTGATGACACCTAATTTAACAATTAGCTGGAATATTATCCCCTCTGTCTTAGTGATGACATCTAATTTAACAATTAACCAGATTATTATCCCCTGTGTATTAGTGATGACATCTAATTTAATAATTAACTGGAATATTATCACCTGTGTATTAGTGATGACATCCAATTAAACAATTAACTGGAATATTTTCACCTGTGTATTAGTGATGACATCTAATTTAACAATTAACTGGAATATTATCACCGGTGCATTAGTGGTGACATCTAATTTAACAGTTAGCTGGAATATTTACCCCTGAATATAAATGATGTCATTTTATTTAATAATTAACTGGAATATTATCCCATGTGTATTAGTGATGACATCTAATTTAACAATTAACTGGAATATTATCCCCTGTGTATTAGTGATGACATCTAATTGAACAATTAACTGGAATATTATCCCCTGTGTATCATTGATGACATCTAGTTTAAAAATTAACTGGAATATTACCCCCTGTGCTTTCGTGATGACATCTAATTTAACAATTAAACAGAATATTATCCCCTGTGTATTACGGACGAGATATAATTTAACAATTAACTGTAATAGTATCCCCTGTGTATTAGTGATGACATCTAATTTCACAATTAACTGGAATATTACCCCCTGTGTATCAGTGATGACATCTAATTTAAAAATTAACCAGAATATTATCCCCTGCGTATTAGTGATGACATCTAATTTAATAATTAACTGGAATATTACCCTCTGTGTATTAGTGATGACATCTAATTTAACAATTAACCAGAATATTATCCCCTCTGTCTTCGTGATGACATCTAATTTAAAAATTAACCAGGATATTATGCCCTGTGTATTAGTGATGACATCTAAATTAACAATTAACTGGAATATTATCCCCTGTGTACTAGTGGTGACATCCAATTTAACAATTAACTGGAATATTATCACCTGTGTATTAGTGATGACATCTAATTTAACAATTAACTGGAATATTATCCACTGTGTATTCGTGATGACATCAAATTTATCAATTAACCAGATTATTATCCCCTGTGTATTAGTGATGACATCTAATTTAACAATTAACTGGAATATTATCCCCTGTGTATTAGTGATGACATCTAATTTAACAATTAACTGGAATATTATCCCCTGTGTATTAGTGATGATATCTAATTTAACAATTAACTGGAATATTATCCCCTGTGCATTAGTGATGATATCTAATTTAACAATTAACTGGAATATTATCACCTGTGTATTAGTGATGATATCTAATTTAACAATTAACTGGAATATTATCCCCTGTGTATTATTGATGACATCTAATTTAACAATTAACTGGAATATTATCACCTGTGCATTAGTGATGATATCTAATTTAACAATTAACTGGAATATTATCACCTGTGTATTAGTGATGATATCCAATTTAACAATTAACTGGAATATTATCCCTTGTGTATTATTGATGACATCTAATTTAACAATTTACTGGAATATTATCACCTGTGTCTTAGTGATGATATCTAATTTAACAATTAACTGGAATATTATCCCCTGTGTACTATTGATGACATCTAATTTAACAATTAACTGGAATATTATCACCTGTGTATTAGTGATGACATCTAATTTAACAATTAACTGGAATATTATCCCCTGTGTATCAGTGATGACATCTAATTTAACAATTAACTGGAATATTATCCCCTGTGCATCTGTGATTATATCTAATTTAACAATTAACTGGAATATTATCCCCTGTGTATTATTGATGACATCTAATTTAACAATTAACTGGAAGATTATCACCTGTGCAATAGTGATGACATCTAATTTAACAATTAATCGGAATCCTATCCTTTGTGTATTAGTGATGACATCTAATTTAACAATTAACTGGAATATTATCCCCTGTGTATCAGTGATGACATCTAATTTAACGATTAACTGGAATATTATCCCCTGTGTATTAGTGATGATATCTAATTTAACAATTAACTGGAATATTATCACCTGTGTATTAGTGATGATATCTAATTTAACAATTAACTGGAATATTATCACCTGTGTATTAGTGATGATATCTAATTTAACAATTAACTGGAATATTATCACCTGTGTATTAGTGATGACATCTAATTTAACAATTAACTGGAATATTATCCCCTGTGTATTAGTGATGACATCTAATTTAACAATTAACTGGAATATTATCCCCTGTGTATTAGTGATCATATCTAATTTAACAATTAACTGGAATATTATCCCCTGTGTATTAGTGATGATATCTAATTTAACAATTAACTGTAATATTATCACCTGTGTATTAGTGATGACATCTAATTTAACAATTAACTGGAATATTATCACCTGTGTATTAGTGATGATATCTAATTTAACAATTAACTGGAATATTATCCCCTGTGTATTATTGATGACATCTAATTTAACAATTAACTGGAATATTATCCCCTGTGTATTAGTGATGATATCTAATTTAACAATTAACTGGAATATTATCCCCTGTGTATTAGTGATGATATCTAATTTAACAATTAACTGGAATATTATCACCTGTGTATTAGTGATGATATCTAATTTAACAATTAACTGGAATATTATCCCCTGTGTATTATTGATGACATCTAATTTAACAATTAACTGGAATATTATCACCTGTCTATTAGTGATGATATCTAATTTAACAATTAACTGGAATATTATCCCCTGTGTATTATTGATGATATCTAATTTAACAATTAACTGGAATATTATCCCCTGTGTATTAGTGATGATATCTAATTTAACAATTAACTGGAATATTATCACCTGTGTATTAGTGATGATATCTAATTTAACAATTAACTGGAATATTATCCCCTGTGTATTATTGATGACATCTAATTTAACAATTAACTGGAATATTATCACCTGTCTATTAGTGATGATATCTAATTTAACAATTAACTGGAATATTATCCCCTGTGTATTAGTGATGATATCTAATTTAACAATTAACTGTAATATTATCACCTGTGTATTAGTGATGACATCTAATTTAACAATTAACTGGAATATTATCACCTGTGTATTAGTGATGATATCTAATTTAACAATTAACTGGAATATTATCCCCTGTGTATTATTGATGACATCTAATTTAACAATTAACTGGAATATTATCCCCTGTGTATTAGTGATGATATCTAATTTAACAATTAACTGGAATATTATCCCCTGTGTATTAGTGATGATATCTAATTTAACAATTAACTGCAATATTATCACCTGTGTATTAGTGATGATATCTAATTTAACAATTAACTGGAATATTATCCCCTGTGTATTATTGATGACATCTAATTTAACAATTAACTGGAATATTATCACCTGTCTATTAGTGATGATATCTAATTTAACAATTAACTGGAATATTATCCCCTGTGTATTAGTGATGACATCTAATTTAACAATTAACTGGAATATTATCCCCTGTGTATTAGTGATGACATCTAATTTAACAATTAACTGGAATATTATCCCCTGTGGATCTGTGATGACATCTAATTTAACAATTAACTGGAATATTATCCCCTGTGGATCAGTGATGACATCTAATTTAACAATTAACTGGAATATTATCCCCTGTGTATTATTGATGACATCTAATTTAACAATTAACTGGAATATTATCCCCTGTGTATTAGTGATGACATCTAATTTAACAATTAACTGGAATATTATCCCCTGTGGATCTGTGATGACATCTAATTTAACAATTAACTGGAATATTATCCCCTGTGTATTAGTGATGACATCTAATTTAACAATTAACTGGAATATTATCACCTGTGTATTAGTGATGATATCTAATTTAACAATTAACTGGAATATTATCCCCTGTGTATTATTGATGACATCTAATTTAACAATTAACTGGAATATTATCACCTGTCTATTAGTGATGATATCTAATTTAACAATTAACTGGAATATTATCCCCTGTGTATTAGTGATGACATCTAATTTAACAATTAACTGGAATATTATCACCTGTGTATTAGTGATGACATCTAATTTAACAATTAACTGGAATATTATCCCCTGTGGATCTGTGATGACATCTAATTTAACAATTAACTGGAATATTATCCCCTGTGTATTAGTGATGATATCTAATTTAACAATTAACTGGAATATTATCCCCTGTGTATTATTGATGACATCTAATTTAACAATTAACTGGAATATTATCCCCTGTGTATTAGTGATGACATCTTATTTAACAATTAACTGGAATATTATCCCCTGTGTATTAGTGATGACATCTAATTTAACAATTAACTGTAATATTATCACCTGTGTATTAGTGATGACATCTAATTTAACAATTAACTGGAATATTATCCCCTGTGGATCTGTGATGACATCTAATTTAACAATTAACTGGAATATTATCCCTGTGGATCAGTGATGACATCTAATTTAACAATTAACTGGAATATTATCCCCTGTGTATTAGTGATGACATCTAATTTAACAATTAACTGTAATATTATCACCTGTGTATTAGTGATGACATCTAATTTAACAATTAACTGGAATATTATCCCCTGTGGATCAGTGATGACATCTAATTTAACAATTAACTGGAATATTATCCCCTGTGTATCAGTGATGATATCTAATTTAACAATTAATCGGAATACTATCCTTTGTGTATTAGTGATGACATTTACTTTAACAATTAACTGGAATATTATCCCCTGTGTATCAGTGATGACATCTAATTTAACAATTAACTGGAAAATTATCCTCTGTGTCTTCGTGATGACATCTAGTTTAAAAATTAACTGGAATATTACCCCCTGCGCTTTCGTGACGACATCTAATTCAACAATTAAACAGAATATTATCCCCTGTGTATTACGGACGACATATAATTTAACAATTAACTGTAATATTGTCCCCTGTGTATTAGTGATGACATCTAATTTCACAATTAACTGGAATATTACCCCCTGGGTATTAGCGATGACTTCTAATTTAATAATTAACTGGAATATTACCCCCTGTGTATTAGTGATGACATCTAATTTAACAATCAACCGGAATATTATCCCCTGTGCATCAGTGATGACATCTAATTTAACAATTAACTGGAATATTATCCCCTGTGTATTAGTGATGACATCTAATTTAACAATGAACCGGAATATTATCCCCTGTGTATTAGTGATGATATCTAATTTAACAATTAACTGGAAAGTGGCAGATGGAGTTTAACCCTGAAAAGTGTGAGGTCGTCCATTTTGGAAGGACAAACATGAATGCAAAATACTGGGTTAACGGTAGGGTTCTTGGGCATGTGGAGGAGCAGAGAGACCTTGGGGTCTATGTGCATAGATCATTGAAAGTTGCAACTCAAGTGGATAGGGCTGTGAAGAAGGCATATGGGGTGTTAGCGTTCATTAGCAGAGGGATTGAATTTAAGAGCCGTGAGGTGATGATGCAGCTGTACAGGACCTTGGTAAGGCCTCATTTGGAGTACTGTGTGCAGTTCTGGTCGCCTCATTTTAGGAAGGATGTGGAAGCCTTGGAGAGGGTGCAGAGGAGATTTACCAGGATGTTGCCTGGAATGGAGAATAAGTCTTACGAGGAAAGGCTGAACATTCTAGGCCTCTTCTCATTAGAACGGAGAAGGATGAGGGGTGACATGATAGAGGTTTATAAGATGATCAGGGGAATAGATAGGGTAGACAGTCAGAAACTTTTTCCCCGGTGGAGCAAAGCGTTACAAGGGGTCATAAATTTAAGGTGAAGGGTGGGAGATATAAGGGGGATGTCAGGGGAAGGTTCTTTACCCAGAGAGTGGTCGAGGCATGGAATGCCTTGCCCGGGGAAGTTGTTGAGTCAGAAACTTTAGGGACTTTCAAAAGGCTTTTGGATAGGTATATGGATAAAGGAGAATGATGGGGTATAGATTAAATTGTCCTTGACAGAGGACAAAGGATCGGCACAACATTGTGGGCCGAAGGGCCTGTTCTGTGCTGTATGTTCTATGTTCTATGTTCTATGTTATCACCTGTGTATTCGTGATGACTACTAATTTAACAATTTACTGGAATATTATCACCTGTGTATTAGTGATGATATCTAATTTAACAATTTACTGGAATATTATCACCTGTGTATTAGTGATGAAATCTAATTTAACAATTAACTGGAATATTATCCCCTGTGTATTAGTGATGATATCTAATTTAACAATTAACTGGAATATTATCACCTGTGTATTAGTGATGATATCTAATTTAACAATTAACTGGAATATTATCCCCTGTGTATTAGTGATGATATCTAATTTAACAATTAACTGGAATATTATCCCCTGTGTATTAGTGATGATATATAATTTAACAATTAACCAGTATATTATCCCCTGTGTATTAGTGATGACATCCAATTTAATAATTAACTGGAATATTATCACCTGTGTATTAGTGATGACATCCAATTAAACAATTACACAGAATATTATCCCCTGTGTATTACGGACGACATATAATTTAACAATTAACTGTAATATTATCCCCTGTGTATTAGTGATGACATCTAATTTCACAATTAACTGGAATATTACCCCCTGTGTATTAGTGATGATATCTAATTTAACAATTAACCAGAATATTATCCCCTGTGTATTAGTGATGACACCTAATTTAACAATTAGCTGGAATATTATCCCCTCTGTCTTAGTGATGACATCTAATTTAACAATTAACCAGATTATTATCCCCTGTGTATTAGTGATGACATCTAATTTAATAATTAACTGGAATATTATCACCTGTGTATTAGTGATGACATCCAATTAAACAATTAACTGGAATATTTTCACCTGTGTATTAGTGATGACATCTAATTTAACAATTAACTGGAATATTATCACCGGTGCATTAGTGGTGACATCTAATTTAACAGTTACCTGGAATATTTACCCCTGAATATAAATGATGTCATTTTATTTAATAATTAACTGGAATATTATCCCATGTGTATTAGTGATGACATCTAATTTAACAATTAACTGGAATATTATCCCCTGTGTATTAGTGATGACATCTAATTGAACAATTAACTGGAATATTATCCCCTGTGTATCATTGATGACATCTAGTTTAAAAATTAACTGGAATATTACCCCCTGTGCTTTCGTGATGACATCTAATTTAACAATTAAACAGAATATTATCCCCTGTGTATTACGGACGACATATAATTTAACAATTAACTGTAATAGTATCCCCTGTGTATTAGTGATGACATCTAATTTCACAATTAACTGGAAAATTACCCCCTGTGTATCAGTGATGACATCTAATTTAACAATTAACTGGAATATTACCCCCTGGGTATTAGCGATGACATCTAATTTAATAATTAACTGGAATATTACCCCCTGTGCATTAGTGATGACATGAAATTTAAAAATTAACCAGAATATTATCCCCTGCGTATTAGTGATGACATCTAATTTAATAATTAACTGGAATATTACCCTCTGTGTATTAGTGATGACATCTAATTTAACAATTAACCAGAATATTATCCCCTCTGTCTTCGTGATGACATCTAATTTAAAAATTAACCTTGATATTATGCCCTGTGTATTAGTGATGACATCTAAATTAACAATTAACTGGAATATTATCCCCTGTGTACTAGTGGTGACATCCAATTTAACAATTAACTGGAATATTATCACCTGTGTATTAGTGATGACATCTAATTTAACAATTAACTGGAATATTATCCACTGTGTATTAATGATGACATCAAATTTATCAATTAACCAGATTATTATCCCCTGTGTATTAGTGATGACATCTAATTTAATAATTAACTGGAATATTATCACCAGTGTATTAGTGATGAAATCTAATTTAACAATTAACTGCAATATTATCCCATGTGTATTAGTAATGACATCCAATTAAGCAATTAACTGGAATATTTTCACCTGTGTATTAGTGATGTCATCTTATTTAACAATTAACTGGAATATTAACCCCTGTGTATTAGTGATGACATCTAATTGAACAATTAACTGGAATATTATCCCCTGTGTATTGGTGATGACATCTAATTTAACAATTAACTGGGATATTATCCCCTGTGTATTAATGATGACATCTTATTTAACAATTAACCAGGATATTATGCCCTGTGTATTAGTGATGACATCTAATTTAACAATTAGCTGGAATATGATCCCCTGTGTATTAGTGATGACATCTAATTTAATAATTAGCTGGAATATGATCCCCTGTGTATTAGTGATGACATCTAATTTAAAAATTAACCAGGATATTATGCCCTGTGTATTAGTGATGATATCTAATTTAACAATTAACTGTAATATTATCCCCTGTGTGTTAGTGTTGACATCTAATTTAACAATTAACTGGAATATTATCCCTTTGTATTAATGATGACATCTAATTTAACTATTTACCTGATTATCCCCTGTGTATTAGTGATGACATCTAATTTAACAAATAACTAGAATATTATCCCATGTATTAGTGACGACATCTAATTTAACATTTAACTGGAATATTATCCGCTGTGTATTAGTGATGACATCTAATTTAACAATTAACTGGAATATTGACCCCTGTGTATTAGTGATGACATCTAATTTAGCAATTAACCAGAATATTATCACCTGTGTATTAGTGATGATATCTAATTTAAAAAATAACTAGAATATTATCCCGTGTATTAGTGATGACATCTAATTTAACAATTATTTGGAATATTATCCCCTGTGTATTAGTGATGACATCTAATTTAGCAATTAACCAGAATGTTATCCCCTGTGTATTAGTGATGACATCTAATTTAACAATTAACTGGAATATTATCCCCTGTGTATTAGTGATGACATCTAATCTAACAATTAACTGGAATATTATCCCCTGTGCATTAGTGATGACATCTAATTTAACAATTAACCTCATTATCCCCTGTGTATTAGTGATGACATCTAATTTAGCAATTAAACAGAATTTTATCCCCTGTGTATTAGTGATGACATCTAATTTAACAATTAACTGGAATATTATCCGCTGTGTATTAGTGATGACATCTAATTTAACAATTAACTGGAATATTATCCCCTGTGTATTAGTGATGACATCTAATTTAACAATCAGCTGGAATATGATCCCTGTGTATTAGTGATGACATCGACTTTAACAATTGACTGGACTATGATCCCCTGTGTATTAGTGATGACATCTAAGTTAAAAATTAACCAGGATATTATCCCCTGTGTATTAGTGATGACATCTAATTTAACAATTAACTGGAATATTATCACCTGTGTATTAGTGATGACATCTAATTTAACAATTAACTAAAATATTATCCCGTGTATTATTGATGACATCTAATTTAACAATTAACAAGAATATTATCCCCTGTGTATTAGTGATGACATTTAATTTAACAATTAACTGGAATATTAACCGCTGTGTATTAGTGATGACATCCAATTAAACAATTAACTGGAATATTTTCACCTGTGTATTAGTGATGACATCTAATTTAATAATTAACTGGAATATTATCCCCGGTGTATTAGTAATGACATCCAATTAAACAATTAACTGGAATATTTTCACCTGTGTATTAGTGATGACATCTAATTTAACAATTATCTGGAATATTATCACCTGTGCATTAGTGGTGACATCTAAATTAACAATTAACTGGAATATTATCACCTGTGTATTAGTGATGTCATCTAATTTAACAATTAACTGGAAAATTATCCCCTGTGTATTAGTGATGACATCTAATAGAACAATTAACTGGAATATTATCCCCTGTGTATTAGTGATGACATCTAATTTAACAATTAACTGGAATATTATCCCCTTTGTATTTGTGATGACATCTAAGTTAACAATAAACTGGAATATTATCCCCTGTGTATTAGTGATGACATCTAATTGAACAATAAACTGGAATATTATCCCCTGTGTATTAGTGATGACATCTAATTTAACAATTAACTGGAATATTATCACCTGTGTATTAGTGATGATATCTAATTGAACAATTAACTGGAATATTACCCCGTGTGTATCAGTGATGACATCTAATTTAACAATTAACTGGAATATTATCCCCTGTGTCTTTGTGATGACATCTAATTTAACAATTAACTGGAATATTACCCCCTGTGTATTAGTGATGACATCTAATTTTACAATTAACTGGAATATTATCACCTGTGTATTAGTGATGACATCCAATTAAACAATTAACTGGAATATTTTCACCTGTGTATTAGTGATGACATCTAATTTAATAATTAACTGGAATATTATCCCCGGTGTATTAGTAATGACATCCAATTAAACAATTAACTGGAATATTTTCACCTGTGTATTAGTGATGACATCTAATTTAACAATTATCTGGAATATTATCACCTGTGCATTAGTGGTGACATCTAAATTAACAATTAACTGGAATATTATCACCTGTGTATTAGTGATGTCATCTAATTTAACAATTAACTGGAAAATTATCCCCTGTGTATTAGTGATGACATCTAATAGAACAATTAACTGGAATATTATCACCTGTGTATTAGTGATGATATCTAATTTAACAATTAACTGGAATATTATCACCTGTGTATTCGTGATGATATCTAATTTAACAATTAACTGGAATATTATCACCTGTGTATTAGTGATGACATCTAATTTAACAATTAACTGGAATATTATCCCCTGTGTATTAGTGATGACATCTAATTTAACAATTAACTGGAATATTATCCCCTTTGTATTTGTGATGACATCTAAGTTAACAATAAACTGGAATATTATCCCCTGTGTATTAGTGATGACATCTAATTGAACAATTAACTGGAATATTATCCGCTGTGTATTAGTGATGACATCTAATTTAACAATTAACTGGAATATTATCACCTGTGTATTAGTGATGATATCTAATTGAACAATTAACTGGAATATTACCCCGTGTGTATCAGTGATGACATCTAATTTAACAATTAACTGGAATATTATCCCCTGTGTATTTGTGATGACATCTAATTTAACAATTAACTGGAATATTACCCCCTGTGTATTAGTGATGACATCTAATTTTACAATTAACTGGAATATTATCACCTGTGTATTAGTGATGACATCTAATTGAACAATTAACTGGAATATTACCCCGTGTGTATTAGTGATGACATCTAATTTAACAATTAACTGGAATATTATCCCCTGTGTATTAGTGATGACATCTAATTTAACAATTAACTGGAATATTAACCCCTGTGTATTAGTGATGACATCTAATTGAACAATTAACTGGAATATTATCCCCTGTGTATTGGTGATGACATCTAATTTAACAATTAACTGGGATATTATCCCCTGTGTATTAATGATGACATCTTATTTAACAATTAACCAGGATATTATGCCCTGTGTATTAGTGATGACATCTAATTTAACAATTAGCTGGAATATGATCCCCTGTGTATTAGTGATGACATCTAATTTAATAATTAGCTGGAATATGATCCCCTGTGTATTAGTGATGACATCTAATTTAAAAATTAACCAGGATATTATGCCCTGTGTATTAGTGATGATATCTAATTTAACAATTAACTGGAATATTATCCCCTGTGTGTTAGTGTTGACATCTAATTTAACAATTAACTGGAATATTATCCCTTTGTATTAATGATGACATCTAATTTAACTATTTACCTGATTATCCCCTGTGTATTAGTGATGACATCTAATTTAACAAATAACTAGAATATTATCCCGTGAATTAGTGACGACATCTAATTTAACATTTAACTGGAATATTATCCGCTGTGTATTAGTGATGACATCTAATTTAACAATTAACTGGAATATTGACCCCTGTGTATTAGTGATGACATCTAATTTAGCAATTAACCAGAATATTATCACCTGTGTATTAGTGATGATATCTAATTTAACAAATAACTAGAATATTATCCCGTGTATTAGTGATGACATCTAATTTAACAATTATTTGGAATATTATCCCCTGTGTATTAGTGATGACATCTAATTTAGCAATTAACCAGAATGTTATCCCCTGTGTATTAGTGATGACATCTAATTTAACAATTAACTGGAATATTATCCCCTGTGTATTAGTGATGACATCTAATCTAACAATTAACTGGAATATTATCCCCTGTGCATTAGTGATGACATCTAATTTAACAATTAACCTGATTATCCCCTGTGTATTAGTGATGACATCTAATTTAGCAATTAACCAGAATTTTATCCCCTGTGTATTAGTGATGACATCTAATTTAACAATTAACTGGAATATTATCCGCTGTGTATTAGTGATGACATCTAATTTAACAATTAACTGGAATATTATCCCCTGTGTATTAGTGATGACATCTAATTTAACAATCAGCTGGAATATGATCCCTGTGTATTAGTGATGACATCGACTTTAACAATTGACTGGAGTATGATCCCCTGTGTATTAGTGATGACATCTAAGTTAAAAATTAACCAGGATATTATCCCCTGTGTATTAGTGATGACATCCAATTTAACAATTAACTGGAATATTATCACCTGTGTATTAGTGATGACATCTAATTTAACAATTAACTAAAATATTATCCCGTGTATTAGTGATGACATCTAATTTAACAATTAACAAGAATATTATCCCCTGTGTATTAGTGATGACATTTAATTTAACAATTAACTGGAATATTAACCGCTGTGTATTAGTGATGACATCTAATTTAACAATTAACTGGAATATTATCCCCTGTGTATTAGTGATGACATCCAATTAAACAATTAACTGGAATATTTTCACCTGTGTATTAGTGATGACATCTAATTTAATAATTAACTGGAATATTATCCCCGGTGTATTAGTAATGACATCCAATTAAACAGTTAACTGGAATATTTTCACCTGTGTATTAGTGATGACATCTAATTTAATAATTAACTGGAATATTATCCCCTGTGTATTAGTAATGACATCCAATTAAACAATTAACTGGAATATTTTCACCTGTGTATTAGTGATGACATCTAATTTAACAATTATCTGGAATATTATCACCTGTGCATTAGTGGTGACATCTAATTTAACAATTAAGTGGAATATTATCACCTGTGTATTAGTGATGTCATCTAATTTAACAATTAACTGGAATATTATCCCCTGTGTATTAGTGATGACATCTAATAGAACTATTAACTGGAATATTATCCCCTGTGTATTAGTGATGACATCTAATTTAACAATTAACTGGAATATTATCCCCTTTGTATTTGTGATGACATCTAAGTTAACAATAAACTGGAATATTAACCCCTGTGTATTAGTGATGACATCTAATTGAACAATTAACTGGAATATTATCCGCTGTGTATTAGTGATGACATCTAATTTAACAATTAACTGGAATATTATCACCTGTGTATTAGTGATGATATCTAATTGAACAATTAACTGGAATATTACCCCGTGTGTATCAGTGATGACATCTAATTTAACAATTAACTGGAATATTATCCCCTGTGTATTTGTGATGACATCTAATTTAACAATTAACTGGAATATTACCCCCTGTGTATTAGTGATGACATCTAATTTTACAATTAACTGGAATATTATCACCTGTGTATTAGTGATGACATCTAATTGAACAATTAACTGGAATATTACCCCGTGTGTATTAGTGATGACATCTAATTTAACAATTAACTGGAATATTATCCCCTGTGTATTAGTGATGACATCTAATTTAACAATTAACTGGAATATTATCCCCTGTGTATTTGTGATGACATCTAATTTAACAATTAACTGGAATATTACCCCCTGTGTATTTGTGATGACATCTAATTTAACAATTAACTGGAATATTATCCCCTGTGTATTAGTGATGACATCTAATTTAACAATTAATCAGAATATTATCCCCTGTGTAATAGTGATGACATCTAATTTAACAATTAACTGGAATATTATCCCCTGTGTATTAGTGATGACATCTAATTTAGCTATTAACCTGATTATCCCCTGTGTATTAGTGATGACATTTAATTTAACAATTAACTGGAATATTAAGCGCTGTGTATTAGTGATGACATCTAATTTAACAATTAGCTGGAATATGATCCCCTGTGTATTAGTGATGACATCTAATTTAACAATTAACTGAATATTATCCCCTGTGTATTAGTGATGATATCTAATTTAACAATTAACTGGAATATTATCCCCTGTGTATTAGTGATGATATCTAATTTAACAATTAACTGGAATATTATCCCCTGTGTATTAGTGATGACATCTAATTTAACAATTAACTGGAATATGATCCCCTGTGCATTAGCGATGACATCTAATTTAACAATTAACCAGGATATTATGCCCTGTGTATTAGTGATGACATCTAATTTAACAATTAACTGGAATATTATCCCCTGTGTATTAGTGATGATATCTAATTTAACAATTAACTGGAATATTATCCCCTGTGTATTAGTGATGATATCTAATTTAACAATTAACTGGAATATTATCCCCTGTGTATTAGTGATGATATCTAATTTAACAATTAACTGGAATATTATCCCCTGTGTATTAGTGATGACATCTAATTTAACAATTAACTGGAATATGATCCCCTGTGCATTAGCGATGACATCTAATTTAACTATTTACATGATTATCCCCTTTGTATTAGTGATGACATCTAATTTAACAATTAACTGGAATATTATCCCCTTTGTATTAGTGATGACATCTAATTTAACAATTAACTGGAATATTATCCCCTGTGTATTGGTGATGACATCTAATTTAACAATTAACTGGAATATTATCACCTGTGTATTAGTGATGATATATAATTTAACAATTAACTGGAATATTATCCCCTGTGTATTAGTGATGACATCTAATTTAACAATTAACTGGAATATTATCCCCTGTGTATTAGTGATGACATCTAATTTAACAATTAACTGGAATATTATCCCCTGTGTATTAGTGATGACATCTAATTTAACAATTAACTGGAATATTTTCCCCTGTGTATTAGTGATGATATCTAATTTAACAATTAACAGGAATATTATCACCTGTGTATTAGTGATGATATCTAATTTAACAATTAGCTGGAATATGATCCCCTGTGTATTAGTGATGACATCTAATTTAACTATTAGCTGGAATATGATCCCCTGTGTATTAGCGATGACATCTAATTTAACTATTTACATGATTATCCCCTTTGTATTAGTGATGACATCTAATTTAACAATTAACTGGAATATTATCCCCTGTGTGTTAGTGATGACATCTAATTTAACAATTAACTGGAATATTATCACCTGTGTATTAGTGATGACATCTAATTTAACAATTAACTGGAATATGATCCCCTGTGTGTTAGTGATGACATCTAATTTAACAATTAGCTGGAATATGATCCCCTGTGTATTAGTGATGATATCTAATTTAAAAATTAACCAGGATATTATGCCCTGTGTATTAGTGATGACATCTAATTTAACAATTAACTGGAATATTATCCCCTGTGCATGAGCGATGATATCTAATTTAACAATTAACTGGAATATTATCCCCTGTGTATTAGTGATGACATCTAATTTAACAATTAGCTGGAATATGATCCCCTTTGTATTAGTGATGACATCTAATTTAACAATTAACTGGAATATTATCCCCTGTGTGTTAGTGATGACATCTAATTTAACAATTAACTGGAATATTATCCCCTGTGTATTAGTGATGATATCTAATTTAACAATTAGCTGGAATATGATCCCCTTTGTATTAGTGATGACATCTAATTTAACAATTAACCAGAATATTATCCCCCGTGTATTAGTGATGATATCTAATTTAAAAATTAACCAGGATATTATGCCCTGTGTATTAGTGATGACATCTAATTTAACAATTAACTGGAATATTATCCCCTGTGCATGAGCGATGATATCTAATTTAACAATTAACTGGAATATTATCCCCTGTGTATTAGTGATGACATCTAATTTAACAATTAACTGGAATATTATCCCCTGTGTTTTTGTGATGACATCTAATTTAACAATTAACTGGAATATTATCCCCTGTGTATTAGTGATGATATCTAATTTAACAATTAACTGGAATATTATCCCCTGTGTATTAGTGATGACATCTAATTTAACAATTAACTAAAATATTATCCCGTGTATTAGTGATGACATCTAATTTAACAATTAACAAGAATATTATCCCCTGTGTATTAGTGATGACATTTAATTTAACAATTAACTGGAATATTAAGCGCTGTGTATTAGTGATGACATCTAATTTAACAATTAGCTGGAATATGATCCCCTGTGTATTAGTGATGACATCTAATTTAACAATTAGCTGGAATATGATCCCCTGTGTATTAGTGATGATATCAAATTTAACAATTAACTGGAATATTATCACCTGTGTATTAGTGATGATATCAAATTTAACAATTAACTGGAATATTATCCCCTGTGTATTGGTGATGACATCTAATTTAACAATTAACTGGAATATTATCCCCTGTGCATTAGCGATGACATCTAATTTAACTATTTACATGATTATCCCCTTTGTATTAGTGATGACATCTAATTTAACAATTAACTGGAATATTATCACCTGTGTATTAGTGATGCCATATAATTTAAAAATTAACCAGGATATTATGCCCTGTGTATTAGTGATGACATCTAATTTAACAAATAGCTGGAATATTATCCCCTGTGTATTAGTGATGCCATATAATTTAAAAATTAACCAGGATATTATGCCCTGTGTATTAGTGATGACATCTAATTTAACAATTAACTGGAATATTATCCCCTGTGTATTAGTGATGACATCTAATTTAACTATTTACATGATTATCCCCTTTGTATTAGTGATGACATCTAATTTAACAATTAACTGGAATATTATCCCCTGTGTGTTAGTGATGACATCTAATTTAACAATTAACTGGAATATTATCCCTTTGTATTAATGATGACATCTAATTTAACTATTTACCTGATTATCCCCTGTGTATTAGTGATGACATCTAATTTAACAAATAACTAGAATATTATCCCGTGTATTAGTGATGACATCTAATTTAACAATTAACTGGAATATTATCCGCTGTGTATTAGTGATGACATCTAATTTAGCAATTAACCAGAATATTATCCCCTGTGTATTAGTGATGACATCTAATTTAACAAATAACTAGAACATTATCCCGTGTATTAGTGAAGACATCTAATTTAACAATTAACTGGAATATTATCCCCTGTGTATTAGTGATGATACCTAATTTAACAATTAACTGGAATATTATCATCTGTGTATTAGTGATGACGTCTAATTTAACAGTTAATCAGAATATTGTCCCCTGTGTATTAGTGATGACATCTAATTTAACAATTAATCGGAATATTATCCCCTGTGTCATCGTGATGACATCTAATTTAACAATTAACTGGAATATTTTCACCTGTGTATTAGTGATGACATCTAATTTAACAATTAACTGCAATATTATCCGCTGTGTGTTAGTAATGACATCCAATTTAACAATTCACTGGAATATTTTCACCTGTGTATTCGTGATGACATCTAATTTAAGAATTAAATGGAATATTATCCCCTTTGTATTCGTGATGACATCTAATTTAACAATTAACTGCAATATTATCCCCTGTGTATTAGTAATGACATCCAATTAAACAATTAACTGGAATATTTATCCCTGAGTATAATTGATGTCATCTTATTTAACAATTAACTGGAATATTATCCCCTGTGTATTAGTGATGACATCTAATTTAACAATTAACTGGAATATTATCCCCTGTGTATTTGTGATGACATCTAATTTAACAATTAACTGGAATATTACCCCCTGTGCATTTGTGATGACATCTAATTTAACAATTAACTGGAATATTATCACCTGTGTATTAGTGATGACATGTAATTTAATAATTAAAAGCAAAATACTGCGGATGCTGGAAATCTGAAACAAAAACAAGAAATGCTGGATTCACTCAGCAGGTCTGGCAGCATCTGTGGAAAGAGAAGCAGAGTTAACGTTTCGGGTCAGTGACCCTTCTTCGGAACTGACAAATATAGAAAAGTCACAGATTATAAACAAGTGAGGTGGGGGTTGGGCAAGAGATAACAAAGGAGAAGGTGCAGATTGGACCAGGCCACATAGCTGACCAAAAGGTCACGGAGCAAAGGCAAACAATATGTTAATGGTGTGTTGAAAGACAAAGCATTAGTACAGATTAGGTGTGAATATACTGAATATTGAACATCAGCAAGTGCAAACCTGAAGAAAAACAACCTGAAAAAAACAGTGGGTAAGCAAACTGAACAAACTAAGATGAAATGAAATAAATGCAAAAAAAGATTGTAAAAAATGTAAAAAGGAATGCAAAAAAAAAAGGAAGAAAAAATAACTAAAAATGACTAAAAATGAAAGTAAAGTGGGGGGCTGTCATGCTCTGAAATTATTGAACTCAATGTTCAGTCCGGCAGGCTGTAGTGTGCCTAATCAGTAGATGAGATGCTGTTCCTCGAGCTTGCGTTGATGTTCACTGGAACACTGCAGCAATCCCAGGACAGAGATGTGAGCATGAGAGCAGGGGGGAGTGTTGAAATGGCAAGCAACCGGAAGCTCAGGGTCCTGCTTGCGGACTGAGCGGAGATGTTCCGCAAAGCGGTCACCCAGTCTGCGCTTGGTCTCCCCAATGTAGAGGAGACCACACTGTGAGCAGCGAATACAGTATACTACATTGAACGAAGTACAAGTAAATCGCTGCTTCACCTGAAAGGAGTGTTTGGGGCCTGGGATAGTGAGGAGAGAGGAGGTAAATGGGCAGGTATTACACCTCCTGCGATTGCAAAGGAAGGTGCCCTGGGACGGGGAGGAGGTGGTGGGGGTAATGGAGGAGTGGACCAGGGTGTCGCGGAGGGAACGATCCCTTCGGAATGCTGACAGGGGAAGGGAGGGGAAGATGCGACTGGTAGTGGCATCACGCTGGAGGTGGCGAAAATGGCGGAGGATGATCCTTTGGATATGGAGGCTGGTGGGATGAAAAGTGAGGACAAGGGGAACCCTGTCACGGTTCTGGGAGGGAGGCGAAGGGGTGAGGGTAGAGGTGCGGGGAATGGGTCGGACACGGTTGAGGGCCCTGTCAACCACAGTGGGGGGAAATCCTCGGTTGAGGAAAAAGGAGGTCATATCAGAAGCACCGTCATGGAAGGTAGCATCATCAGAGCAGATGCGTCGGAGACGGAGAAACTGGGAGAATGGAATGGAGTCCTTACAGGAGGTAGGGTGTGAAGAAGTGTAGTCGAGGTAGCTGTGGGAGTCAGTGGGCTTATAATGGATATTGGTAGACAACCTATCCCCAGAGATGGAGACAGAGAAGTCGAGGAAGGGAAGGGAAGTGTCAGAGATGGACCATGTAAAGATGAGAGAAGGGTGGAAATTGGAAGCAAAGTTGATAAAGTTTTCTAGTTCGGGGCGGGAGCAGGAAACGGCACCGATACAGTCATCAATGTACCGGAAAAAGAGTTGGGGGAGGGGGCCTGAGTAGGACTGGAACAAAGAATGCTCGACATATCCCACAAAAAGACAGGCATAACTAGGACCCATGCGGGTACCCATGGCGACACCTTTTACTTGAAGGAAATGCATGGAGTTGAAGGAGAAGTTGTTCAATGTGAGAACAAGTTCAGCCAGGCGGAGGAGGGTGTTGGTGGATGGGGACTGGTTGGGCCTCTGTTCCAGGAAGAAGCGGAGAGCCCTCAAACCATCCTGGTGGGGGATGGAGGTGTCGAGCGATTGGACGTCCATAGTGAAGAGGAGGCGGTTGGGACCAGGAAACTGGAAATTGTCAAAATGACGTAGGGCGTCAGAAGAGTCACGGATGTAGGTGGGAAGAGACTGGACCAGCGGAGAAAAGATAGAGTCTAGATAGGAAGAAATAAGTTCAGTTGGGCAGGAGCAGGCTGACACAATGGGTCTGCCGGGACAGTCCCGTTTGTGGATTTTGGGAAGGAGGTAGAAGCGGGCTGTCCGGGGTTGCGGGACTATGAGGTTGGAAGCATTATTCTTAAATAATGGTACCACATTCACTATCCTCCAGTCCTCTGGTACCTTTCCACTGGATAAAGAGGATTTGAAAACTTGTTACAAAGCCCCTGCAATCGCCTCTCTTGCCTCACATAACAGCCAGGGATACATTTCATCTGAGCCTGGGGATTTATCTACTTTCAAGCCCACTAAAACTGCTAATACTTCCTCCCTTTCAATGCTAACATCTTGAAGTATATCACAATCCCCCTCCCTGATCTCTACACCAGGATCATCCTTCTCCATAGTGAACAGAGATGAAAAGTAATCATTTAAAACCTCACCTATGCCCTCCGGCTCCACTCACAGGTTGCCACTTTGGTGCTTAATGGTCCCTAATCTTTCCCTGGTTATCTTCTTGCCCTTGACATACTGACAAATTGCTTTAGGAATTTCCTTTCTCTTGCCTGCCAGTATTTTTTCATGTCCCCTCTTCGCTCTCCTAATTACTTTTTTTAAGTTCCCCCTGCTCTTTCTATACTCCTCTAGTGCCTCCGCTGTTTGTCAGCACTCTGAATCTGCAATAATCTCCCTTTCTTTCCTGATCCAATCCTCTGTATCTCTTGACATCCAGTGTTCCCTGGACCTGTTAGTCCTCCCCATCACCTTAACGGGTGCATGTTGGCTCTGAACTCTCACTATTTTCTCTTTGAATGACGCCCATTGATCTGATATGGACTTTCCTACAAGTAGCTGCTCACAGTCCACTTTGGCCCCATCCTGTTTTATCATCTTAAAATCGGCCTTCCCCCAATTCACTCCCTTTAGTTTCGGTCTGTCTTTGTCCTGACCCATAACTACCTTAAATCTTAGCGTTATGGTCACTAGCCCCGAAATGCTCCCTCACTGACACTTCTACCACTTGTCCAGTTTCATTCCCTAGTGTTAGGTCCAGTACTGCCTCTTCTCTTGTAGGACGTCTGATGTACTGGCTCAAAAAGCTCTCATGTATGCATTTTAAGAATTCATTCCCCTTTAAGCCTTTTGCACTAAGACTATCGCAGTTGATATCAGGGAAGTTGAAATCCCCTACTAATACTACCCTATTATTTTTACACCCCTGAGATTTGCCTATATATCTGCTCCTCTATCTCTCCCTGACTGTTTGGCAGCCTGTAGTACACTCCCAGCCAGGTGATTGCCCCCTTAATGTTTTTAAGTTCCACCCGTATGGCCTCATTTGAGGAACCTTCTAAGATATCATCCCTTCTTACTGCAGTAAATGACTCCTTGATCAACAGTGCAATGCCACCTCCACTTTTACCCCCTCCCCTGTCACACTTGAAGATTCTATACCCTGGAATATTGAGCTGCCAGTCCTGCCCCGCCCACAACCATGTCTCTGTGATAGCAATATCATAATGCCATGTGCTAATCAACAACCTCAATTCATCTACCTTACTAATGAGACTCCTGTCTTTGAAATAGTTACAATCCAACCTTGCATTTTTCTCTTCTGCCTTACCAGGTCGATATTTGCTCTGCCTTCCAGCAGACTCACGTTCTGTTCCACATTACCCTCTACTGTACCTCCGCTCTGTATCCCAACCCCCTGCCGATTAGTTTAACCCCCTACCCCCAACCCCCCACTAAAGAACGAACAAACCTCCAAACAAGGATGCTTGTCCCATTCCAGTTCAGGTGCAACCTGTCCAACTTGGACAAGTATAACTTTTGCCAAAAATATACCCAGTGATCCAGGAAACTGAAGCCCTCCCTCCTGCACGATCTCCTCAGCCACACATTCATCTGCTCTATCCTCCTATTTCTAAAGTCATTAGCACGTGGCACCGGGAGGAATCCAGAGATTGCAACCTTAGTGGTCTTCCTTTTTAATCTGCTTCCTCGCACCCTAAATTCTTGTTGCAGGACCTCATCCCTATTTCTACCTATGTCGTTGGTACCAATGTGTACCACGATCTCTGACTATTCACCCTTTCCCTTCAGAATGTCCAGCAGCCGCTCTGAGACATCCTCGACCCTCGCATCAGGGAGGCAACATACAATCCTGGAGTCTCATTTGCGGCCACAGAATCGCCTGTCTGTTCCCCCAGTGTGTGAGATATCGGAATGGGGAAGATCAATCTGCTCACTCAGGTACACCCAGACCGGCTGCAGGGGAGAGAGGCGGGAATTGGATAGATATAATTAAAGATATGTACCCAGTCTGGTACTGAGTTCCATACAGAGCACAGAAAGATCCCAGGCTCCATTCCTCGCCTTTGCAGAGTGAGCTGATCTCAGCCAGTCAGGTGCTGAGATACAGACACAGAGCACAGGAAAATCCCAGTCTGTGCAGAGTCAACGAATCTCAGAGTATGGTACTGCGTACCGCACAGAGGAAGATCTCAGGCTCCATTCCTGACCGGTGCTGAACGAGCACATAACCCAACACAGACAAACTTACTGAGGTTAAGATCTCAGAACAAAGCAGCTGAATGCTCAGACAGCCAGAGAGAAACAGTGATAACATGCGATAAAAATTTACACAATTGTAGACTGTTCAGAAACATTCACTCACTTGTTTACTAGAATTTCAAATTTGATCCAAAATTGGCTTAGTGGCAGGACGCAGAGGGTGATGGTCGAGGGTTGATTTTGCGAATGGAAGTCTGTGACCAGTGGTGTACCACAGGGATCGATGCTGGGACCCTTGCTGTTTGCAGTGTACATTAATGATTTAGACCTGAATATAGGTGGTATGATCAGTAAGTTCTCAGATGACACAAAGAATGATGGTGTTGTAAATAGTGAGGAGGAAAACCTTAGATTACAGGACGATATAGATGGGCTGGTAAAATGGGCAGAGCAGTGGCAAATTGAATTTAATCCTGAGAAGTGTGAGGTGATGCATTTTGGGAGGACTAATAAGTCAAGGGAATATACAATGGATGGTAGGACCCTAGAAAGTACAGAGGGTCAGAGGGAGTGGGGTGTACTTTTCCATAGATTACTGAAGGCAACAGCACAGGTAGATAACATGGTTAGGAAGGCTTCTGGGATACTTGCCGTTATTAGCTGAGGCATAGAATATTAGAGCAGGGATGCTATAATGAAGCTGCATAAAACTCTGGGTAAGCCACAGCTGGAGTACTGTGTACGGATCTGGTCACCACACTATAGGAAGGATGTGATTGCACAACAGAAGGTGCAGAGGAGATTCACCAGGACGTTGCCTGGGCTGGAGCATTTCAGCTATGAAGAGAGACTGAAAAGGCGAGGGTTGTTTTCCTTCCAGCAGAGAAGTCTGAGGTGGGACATGATTGAGGTATACAAAATTATGAGGGGCTTTGATAGGATAGATTGGAAGAAACATTTTCCAATTGCGGAGGTGTCAATAAGGTGTCAACCAGGGGATATCGATTTAAGGTTAGGGGCAGGAGATCGAGAGGAGATTTGAGGCAAAATGTTTTCACCCTGCGGGTGGTTGGAATCTGGAACACACTGCCTGAAGAGGTGGTAGAGGCAGCAACACTCACAACATTTAAGTATTTAGATGAACACTTGAAATGCCATAGTATACAAGGCTACAGGCCAAGTGCTGGAAAATGGGATTACAACACATAGGTGCTTGATGGCCGGCACAGACACGATGGGCTGAAAGGCCTGTTTCTGAGCGGAATAACTCCATCACTCTATGACATTAATAAGGTAGAATTTATTTTCAATCCATATAACTATAAAGTCTGACCACATTTTCCATGAGAAATGATGATTTTAGGTTGTCGTGGAGCAGTCACTGATCGGTTCATTGGACACCTGATTTGCAAACAAAGGAATCCTGCTCTGAGACTTTCACCTTACAACATCATATTACTGACAGTCAGATAAACACAGCAGTATCAATAGAACACGGTATATTACAATAGAAATATGAAGGAGGGACAGACAGAACAAACAAATAATGCAATCCCTGTCATTTCAAACATCAAACTGTCTGTTTGGACAACCCTGAGACATTGGTGACACTGAGACAGGTAAACTGACCTCTTTAACTGCATGGGTCATGGTCAATAATGAAAATTCAATTCACTGCAGTGGGAGACAAGTTCCTGCTTCTCAAAAAAGACCTGCTTTATATAGATAACGTATCACAAAATGAGAACTTATTCCAAACTCATTCTTTATTAAGCTGAATAATGGATACACAGATACAGAAATAGATTTACATCTGTGTATATGTGGCTCAAAGAGATCCAACAAATCACAGAAATGGAAATCACGTCACCACAAATAAGGGACTGTACATAACGAAACTCAAGAGAATTTTCCATCACAGGTTATGAGGGATTGTCTATAAAGCAACATTAGGAAAATCCTCACTTAAACAAAAAACTTCCAAGGGAGAATTATTCGTGCATTTAAATGATAAGGGACTGTTCACAATTCTTCATCAGAGAAATGTCAATCCAAACAATAAAGGACTGACCGTAAATCACCTACAGAACAATCACTGTCCAATTATTAAAGGACTGACCGTAAATCACCGACAGAACAAGCACTGTCCAATTATTAAAGGACTGACTGTAAATCACCTTCAGAACAATCACTGTCCAATTATTAAAGGACTGACCGTAAATCATCGACAGAACATCACTGTCCAATTATTAAAGGACTGACCGTAAATCACCTGCAGATCAATCACTGTCCAATTATTAAAGGACTGACCATAAATCATCGACAGAACAATCACTGTCCAATTATTAAAGGACTGACCATAAATCACCGACAGAACAATCACTATCCAATTATTAAAGGACTGACCGTAAATCACCTACAGAACAATCACTGTCCAATTATTAAAGGACTGACTGCAAATCACCTGCAGAACAATCACTGTCCAATTATTAAAGGACTGAACATAAATCACCTACAGAACAATCACTGTCCAATTATTAAAGGACTGACCGTAAATCACCAACAGAACAATCACTGTCCAATTATTAAAGGACTGAATGTAAATCACCGACAGTACAAACATTGTCCAATTATTAAAGGACTGACCGTAAATCACCTACAGAACAATCACTGTCCAATTATTAAAGGACTGACCGTAAATCACCTACAGAACAATCACTGTCCAATTATTAAAGGACTGACAGTAAATCACTGAAAGAACAATCACTGTCCAATTATTAAAGGACAGACCGTAAATCACCTACAGAACAATCACTATCCAATTATTAAAGGACTGACCGTAAATCACCTACAGAACAATCACTGTCCAATTATTAAAGGACTGACCGTAAATCATCGACAGAACAATCACTGTCCAATTATTAAAGGACTGAACATAAATCACCTACAGAACAATCACTGTCCAATTATTAAAGGACTGACCGTAAATCACCAACAGAACAATCACTGTCCAATTATTAAAGGACTGAATGTAAATCACCGACAGTACAAACATTGTCCAATTATTAAAGGACTGACCGTAAATCACCTACAGAACAATCACTGTCCAATTATTAAAGGACTGACCGTAAATCACCTACAGAACAATCACTGTCCAATTATTAAAGGACTGACCGTAAATCACCGACAGAACAATCACTGTCCAATTATTAAAGGACTGACCGTAAAACAGCTACAGAACAATCACTGTCCAATTATTAAAGGACTGACCGAAAATCACTAACAGAACAATCACTGTCCAATTATTAAAGGACTGACCGTAAATCACCGACAGAACAATCACTGTCCAATTATTAATGGACTGACCGTAAATCACCGACAGAACAAACATTGTCCAATTATTAAAGGACTGACCGTAAAACAGCTACAGAACAATCACTGTCCAATTATTAAAGGACTGACCGTAAATCACCTACAGAACAATCACTGTCCAATTATTAAAGGACTGACCGTAAATCACCGACAGAACAATCACTGTCCAATTATTAAAGGACTGACCGTAAAACAGCTACAGAACAATCACTGTCCAATTATTAAAGGACTGACCGAAAATCACTAACAGAACAATCACTGTCCAATTATTAAAGGACTGACCGTAAATCACCGACAGAACAATCACTGTCCAATTATTAATGGACTGACCGTAAATCACCGACAGAACAAACATTGTCCAATTATTAAAGGACTGACCGTAAAACAGCTACAGAACAATCACTGTCCAATTATTAAAGGACTGACCGTAAATCACCTACAGAACAATCACTGTCCAATTATTAAAGGACTGACAGTAAATCACTGAAAGAACAATCACTGTCCAATTATTAAAGGACAGACCGTAAATCACCTACAGAACAATCACTATCCAATTATTAAAGGACTGACCGTAAATCACCTACAGAACAATCACTGTCCAATTATTAAAGGACTGACCGTAAATCATCGACAGAACAATCACTGTCCAATTATTAAAGGACTGAACATAAATCACCTACAGAACAATCACTGTCCAATTATTAAAGGACTGACCGTAAATCACCAACAGAACAATCACTGTCCAATTATTAAAGGACTGAATGTAAATCACCGACAGTACAAACATTGTCCAATTATTAAAGGACTGACCGTAAATCACCTACAGAACAATCACTGTCCAATTATTAAAGGACTGACCGTAAATCACCTACAGAACAATCACTGTCCAATTATTAAAGGACTGACCGTAAATCACCGACAGAACAATCACTGTCCAATTATTAAAGGACTGACCGTAAAACAGCTACAGAACAATCACTGTCCAATTATTAAAGGACTGACCGAAAATCACTAACAGAACAATCACTGTCCAATTATTAAAGGACTGACCGTAAATCACCGACAGAACAATCACTGTCCAATTATTAATGGACTGACCGTAAATCACCGACAGAACAAACATTGTCCAATTATTAAAGGACTGACCGTAAAACAGCTACAGAACAATCACTGTCCAATTATTAAAGGACTGACCGTAAATCACCTACAGAACAATCACTGTCCAATTATTAAAGGACTGACCGTAAATCACCGACAGAACAATCACTGTCCAATTATTAAAGGACTGACCGTAAAACAGCTACAGAACAATCACTGTCCAATTATTAAAGGACTGACCGAAAATCACTAACAGAACAATCACTGTCCAATTATTAAAGGACTGACCGTAAATCACCGACAGAACAATCACTGTCCAATTATTAATGGACTGACCGTAAATCACCGACAGAACAAACATTGTCCAATTATTAAAGGACTGACCGTAAAACAGCTACAGAACAATCACTGTCCAATTATTAAAGGACTGACCGTAAATCACCGACAGAACAATCACTGTCCAATTATTAATGGACTGACCGTAAATCACCGACAGAACAATCACTGTCCAATTATTAAACGACTGACCGTAAATCACCTACAGAACAATCACTGTCCAATTATTAATGGTCTGACCATAAATCACCGACAGAACAATTAATGTCCAATGATTAAAGGACTGACCGTAAATCACCGGCAGAACAATCACTGTCCAATTATTAAAGGACTGACCGTAAATCACCTACAGAACAATCACTATCCAAAAATTAAAGGACTGATCGTAAATCACCTACAGAACAATCAATGTCCAATTATTAAAAGACTGACCGTAAGTCACCTACAGAACAATCACTGTCCAATTATTAAAGGAATGACCGTAAATCACCTACAGAACAGTCACTGTCCAATTATTAAAGGACTGACCGTAAATCACCTGAAGAACAATCACTATCCAATTATTAAAGGACTGACCATAAATCACCGACAGAACAATCACTGTCCAATTATGAAAGGACTGACCGTAAATCACCGACAGAACAATCACTGTCCAATTATTAAAGGACTGACCGTAAATCTCCTACAGAACAATCACTGTCCAATTATGAAAGGACTGACCGTAAATCACCTGCAGAACAATCACTGTCCAATTATTAAAGGACTGACCGTAAATCACCTACAGAACAATCACTGTCCAATTATTAAAGGACTGACCGTAAATCACCTGCAGAACAATCACTGTCCAATTATTAAAGGACTGACCGTAAATCACCTACAGAACAATCACTGTCCAATTATTAAAGGAGTGACCGTAAATCACCTACAGAACAATCACTGTCCAATGATTAAAGGACTGACCGTAAATCACCTACAGAACAATCACTGTCCAATTATGAAAGGACTGACCGTAAATCACCTACAGAACAATCACTGTCCAATTATTAAAGGACTGACCGTAAATCACCTCTTGAACAATCACTGTCCAATTATGAAAGGACTGACCGTAAATCACCTGCAGAACAATCACTGTCCAATTATGAAAGGACTGACCGTAAATCACCTCTTGAACAATCACTGTCCAATTATGAAAGGACTGACCGTAAATCACCTGCAGAACAATCACTGTCCAATTATTTAAAGACTGACCGTAAAACACCGACAGAACAATCACTATCCAATTATTAAAGGACTGACCATAAATCACCTGCAGAACAATCACTGTCCAATTATTAAAGGACTGACCGTAAATCACCGACAGAACAATCACTGTCCAATTATTTAAAGACTGACCGTAAATCACCGACAGAACAATCACTGTCCAATTATTAAAGGAATGACCGGAAATCACCTGCAGAACAATAACTATCCAATTATTAAAGGACTGACCGTAAATCACCGACAGAACAATCACTATCCAATTATTAAAGGACTGTCCGTAAATCACCTACAGAACAATCACTGTCCAATTATTAAAGGAATGACCATAAATCAACGACAGAACAATCACTGTCCAATTATTAAAGGACTGACCGTAAATCACCTACAGAACAATCACTGTCCAATTATTAAAGGACTGACCGTAAATCACCTGCAGAACAATCACTGTCCAATTATTAAAGGACTGACCGTAAATCACCTACAGAACAATCACTGTCCAATTATTAAAGGAGAGACCGTAAATCACCTACAGAACAATCACTGTCCAATTATTAAAGGACTGACCGTAAATCACCTACAGAACAATCACTGTCCAATTATGAAAGGACTGACCGTAAATCACCTACAGAACAATCACTGTCCAATTATTAAAGGACTGACCGTAAATCACCGACAGAACAATCACTGTCCAATTATTAAAGGACTGACCGTAAATCACCGACAGAACAATCACTGTCCAATTATTAAAGGACTGACCGTAAATCACCGACAGAACAATCACTGTCCAATTATTAAAGGACTGACCGTAAATCACCGACAGAACAATCACTGTCCAATTATGAAAGGACTGACCGTAAATCACCTGCAGAACAATCACTGTCCAATTATGAAAGGACTGACCGTAAATCACCTGCAGAACAATCACTATCCAATTATTAAAGGACTGACCGTAAATCACCTACAGAACAATCACTGTCCAATTATTAAAGGACTGACCGTAAATCACCTACAGAACAATCACTATCCAATTATTAAAGGACTGACCGTAAATTACCGACAGAACAATCACTATCCAATTATTTAAGGACTAACCGTAAATCACCGACAGAACAATCACTGTCCAATTATTAAAGGTCTGACCGTAAATCACCTACAGAACAGTCACTGTCCAATTATTAAAGGACTGAACGTAAATCACCTACAGAACAATCACTGTCCAATTATTAAAGGACTGACCGTAAATCACCTACAGAACAATCACTGTCCAATTATTAAAGGACTGACAGTAAATCACTGAAAGAACAATCACTGTCCAATTATTAAAGGACAGACCGTAAATCACCTACAGAACAATCACTATCCAATTATTAAAGGACTGACCGTAAATCACCTACAGAACAATCACTGTCCAATTATTAAAGGACTGACCGTAAATCATCGACAGAACAATCACTGTCCAATTATTAAAGGACTGAACATAAATCACCTACAGAACAATCACTGTCCAATTATTAAAGGACTGACCGTAAATCACCAACAGAACAATCACTGTCCAATTATTAAAGGACTGAATGTAAATCACCGACAGTACAAACATTGTCCAATTATTAAAGGACTGACCGTAAATCACCTGCAGAACAATCATTGTCCAATTATTAAAGGACTGACCGTAAATAACCTACAGAACAATCACTGTCCAATTATTAAAGGACTGACCATAAATCACCTACAGAACAATCACTGTCCAATTATTAAAGGACTGACCGTAAATCACCTACAGAACAATCACTGTCCAATTATTAAAGGACTGAATGTAAATCACCGACAGAACAAACATTGTCCAATTATTAAAGGACTGACCGTAAAACAGCTACAGAACAATCACTGTCCAATTATTAAAGGACTGACCGTAAATCACCTACAGAACAATCACTGTCCAATTATTAAAGGACTGACCGTAAATCACCGACAGAACAATCACTGTCCAATTATTAAAGGACTGACCGTAAAACAGCTACAGAACAATCACTGTCCAATTATTAAAGGACTGACCGAAAATCACTAACAGAACAATCACTGTCCAATTATTAAAGGACTGACCGTAAATCACCGACAGAACAATCACTGTCCAATTATTAATGGACTGACCGTAAATCACCGACAGAACAAACATTGTCCAATTATTAAAGGACTGACCGTAAAACAGCTACAGAACAATCACTGTCCAATTATTAAAGGACTGACCGTAAATCACCTACAGAACAATCACTGTCCAATTATTAATGGACTGACCGTAAATCACCGACAGAACAATCACTGTCCAATTATTAAACGACTGACCGTAAATCACCTACAGAACAATCACTGTCCAATTATTAATGGTCTGACCATAAATCACCGACAGAACAATTAATGTCCAATGATTAAAGGACTGACCGTAAATCACCGGCAGAACAATCACTGTCCAATTATTAAAGGACTGACCGTAAATCACCTACAGAACAATCACTATCCAATTATTAAAGGACTGACCGTGAATCAGCGACAGAACAATCAATGTCCAATTATTAAAGGACTGACCGTAAATCACCTACAGAACAATCACTGTCCAAAAATTAAAGGACTGATCGTAAATCACCTACAGAACAATCAATGTCCAATTATTAAAAGACTGACCGTAAGTCACCTACAGAACAATCACTGTCCAATTATTAAAGGAATGACCGTAAATCACCTACAGAACAGTCACTGTCCAATTATTAAAGGACTGACCGTAAATCACCTGCAGAACAATCACTATCCAATTATTAAAGGACTGACCATAAATCACCGACAGAACAATCACTGTCCAATTATGAAAGGACTGACCGTAAATCACCGACAGAACAATCACTGTCCAATTATTAAAGGACTGACCGTAAATCTCCTACAGAACAATCACTGTCCAATTATGAAAGGACTGACCGTAAATCACCTGCAGAACAATCACTGTCCAATTATTAAAGGACTGACCGTAAATCACCTACAGAACAATCACTGTCCAATTATTAAAGGACTGACCGTAAATCACCTGCAGAACAATCACTGTCCAATTATTAAAGGACTGACCGTAAATCACCTACAGAACAATCACTGTCCAATTATTAAAGGAGTGACCGTAAATCACCTACAGAACAATCACTGTCCAATGATTAAAGGACTGACCGTAAATCACCTACAGAACAATCACTGTCCAATTATGAAAGGACTGACCGTAAATCACCTACAGAACAATCACTGTCCAATTATTAAAGGACTGACCGTAAATCACCTCTTGAACAATCACTGTCCAATTATGAAAGGACTGACCGTAAATCACCTGCAGAACAATCACTGTCCAATTATGAAAGGACTGACCGTAAATCACCTGCAGAACAATCACTGTCCAATTATGAAAGGACTGACCGTAAATCACCTCTTGAACAATCACTGTCCAATTATGAAAGGACTGACCGTAAATCACCTGCAGAACAATCACTGTCCAATTATTTAAAGACTGACCGTAAAACACCGACAGAACAATCACTATCCAATTATTAAAGGACTGACCATAAATCACCTGCAGAACAATCACTGTCCAATTATTAAAGGACTGACCGTAAATCACCGACAGAACAATCACTGTCCAATTATTTAAAGACTGACCGTAAATCACCGACAGAACAATCACTGTCCAATTATTAAAGGAATGACCGGAAATCACCTGCAGAACAATAACTATCCAATTATTAAAGGACTGACCGTAAATCACCGACAGAACAATCACTATCCAATTATTAAAGGACTGTCCGTAAATCACCTACAGAACAATCACTGTCCAATTATTAAAGGAATGACCATAAATCACCGACAGAACAATCACTGTCCAATTATTAAAGGACTGACCGTAAATCACCTACAGAACAATCACTGTCCAATTATTAAAGGACTGACCGTAAATCACCTGCAGAACAATCACTGTCCAATTATTAAAGGACTGACCGTAAATCACCTACAGAACAATCACTGTCCAATTATTAAAGGAGTGACCGTAAATCACCTACAGAACAATCACTGTCCAATTATTAAAGGACTGACCGTAAATCACCTACAGAACAATCACTGTCCAATTATGAAAGGACTGACCGTAAATCACCTACAGAACAATCACTGTCCAATTATTAAAGGACTGACCGTAAATCACCTATAGAACAATCACTGTCCAATTATGAAAGGACTGACCGTAAATCACCTGCAGAACAATCACTGTCCAATTATGAAAGGACTGACCGTAAATCACCTGCAGAACAATCACTGTCCAATTATTTAAAGACTGACCGTAAATCACCGACAGAACAATCACTATCCAATTATTAAAGGACTGACCATAAATCACCTGCAGAACAATCACTGTCCAATTATTAAAGGAATGACCGTAAATCACCGACAGAACAATCACTGTCCAATTATTTAAAGACTGACCGTAAATCACCGACAGAACAATCACTGTCCAATTATTAAAGGAATGACCGTAAATCACCTACAGAACAATCACTGTCCAATTATTAAAGGACTGACCGTAAATCACCGACAGAACAATCACTATCCAATTATTAAAGGACTGACCGTAAATCACCTACAGAACAATCACTGTCCAATTATTAAAGGAATGACCATAAATCACCGACAGAACAATCACTGTCCAATTATTAAAGGAATGACCGGAAATCACCTACAGAACAATCACTGTCCAATTATTAAAGGACTGACCGTAAATCACCTACAGAACAATCACTGTCCAATTATTAAAGGATTAAAGGACTGACCGTAAATCACCTACAGAACAATCACTGTCCAATTATTAAAGGACTGACCGTAAATCACCAACAGAACAATCACTGTCCAATTATTAAAGGACTGACCGTAAATCACCAACAGAACAATCACTGTCCAATTATTAAAGGACTGAACGTAAATCACCTACAGAACAATCACTGTCCAATTATTAAAGGACTGACCGTAAATCACCAACAGAACAATCACTGTCCAATTATTAAAGGACTGACCGTAAATCACCCACAGAACAATCACTGTCCAATTATTAAAGGACTGAACGTAAATTACCTACAGAACATTCACTCTCCAATTATTAAAGGACTGACCGTAAATCACCTACAGAACAATCACTGTCCAATTATTAAAGGACTGAACGTAAATCACCCACAGAACAATCACTGTCCAATTATTAAAGGACTGACCGTAAATCACCGACAGAACAATCACTAACTAATTTTTTAAGGACTGACCGTAAATCACCTACAGAACAATCACTGTCCAATTATTAAAGGACTGACCGTAAATCACCTACAGAACAATCACTGTCCAATTATTAAAGAACTGACCGTAAATCACCGACAGAACAATCACTAACTAATTATTTAAGGACTGACCGTAAATCACCAACAGAACAATCACTTTCCAATTATTAAACGACTGACCATAAATCACCTACAGATCAATCAAGGTCCAATTATTAATGGACTGACCATAAATCACCGACAGAACAATTACTGTCCAATGATTAAAGGACTGACCGTAAATCACCGACAGAACAATTACTGTCCAATTATTAAAGGACTGAACATAAATCACCTACAGAACAATCACTGTCCAATTATTAAAGGACTGACCGTAAATCACCAACAGAACAATCACTGTCCAATTATCAAAGGACTGAATGTAAATCACCGACAGTACAAACATTGTCCAATTATTAAAGGACTGACCGTAAATCACCTGCAGAACAATCATTGTCCAATTATTAAAGGACTGACCGTAAATAACCTACAGAACAATCACTGTCCAATTATTAAAGGACTGACCATAAATCACCTACAGAACAATCACTGTCCAATTATTAAAGGACTGACCGCAAATCACCTACAGAACAATCACTGTCCAATTATTAAAGGACTGAATGTAAATCACCGACAGAACAAACATTGTCCAATTATTAAAGGACTGACCGTAAAACAGCTACAGAACAATCACTGTCCAATTATTAAAGGACTGACCGTAAATCACCTACAGAACAATCACTGTCCAATTATTAAAGGACTGACCGTAAATCACCGACAGAACAATCACTGTCCAATTATTAAAGGACTGACTGTAAAACAGCTACAGAACAATCACTGTCCAATTATTAAAGGACTGACCGAAAATCACTAATAGAACAATCACTGTCCAATTATTAAAGGACTGACCGTAAATCACCGACAGAACAATCACTGTCCAATTATTAATGGACTGACTGTAAATCACCGACAGAACAAACATTGTCCAATTATTAAAGGACTGACCGTAAAACAGCTACAGAACAATCACTGTCCAATTATTAAAGGACTGACCGTAAATCACCGACAGAACAATCACTGTCCAATTATTAATGGACTGACCGTAAATCACCGACAGAACAATCACTGTCCAATTATTAAACGACTGACCGTAAATCACCTACAGAACAATCACTGTCCAATTATTAAACGACTGACCGTAAATCACCTACAGAACAATCACTATCCAAAAATTAAAGGACTGATCGTAAATCACCTACAGAACAATCAATGTCCAATTATTAAAAGACTGACCGTAAGTCACCTACAGAACAATCACTGTCCAATTATTAAAGGAATGACCGTAAATCACCTACAGAACAGTCACTGTCCAATTATTAAAGGACTGACCGTAAATCACCTGCAGAACAATCACTATCCAATTATTAAAGGACTGACCATAAATCAACGACAGAACAATCACTGTCCAATTATGAAAGGACTGACCGTAAATCACCGACAGAACAATCACTGTCCAATTATGAAAGGACTGACCGTAAATCACCTGCAGAACAATCACTGTCCAATTATTAAAGGACTGACCGTAAATCACCTACAGAACAATCACTGTCCAATTATTAAAGGACTGACCGTAAATCACCTGCAGAACAATCACTGTCCAATTATTAAAGGACTGACCGTAAATCACCGACAGAACAATCACTGTCCAATTATTAAAGGACTGACCGTAAATCACCTGCAGAACAATCACTGTCCAATTATGAAAGGACTGACCGTAAATCACCTACAGAACAATCACTGTCCAATTATTAAAGGACTGACCGTAAATCACCTCTTGAACAATCACTGTCCAATTTTGAAAGGACTGACCGTAAATCACCTGCAGAACAATCACTGTCCAATTATGAAAGGACTGACCGTAAATCACCTACAGAACAATCACTGTCCAATTATGAAAGGACTGACCGTAAATCACCTACAGAACAATCTCTGTCCAATTATGAAAGGACTGACCGTAAATCACCTACAGAACAATTACTGTCCAATTATTAAAGGACTGACCGTAAATCACCTCTTGAACAATCACTGTCCAATTATGAAAGGACTGACCGTAAATCACCTGCAGAACAATCACTGTCCAATTATTTAAAGACTGACCGTAAAACACCGACAGAACAATCACTATCCAATTATTAAAGGACTGACCATAAATCACCTGCAGAACAATCACTGTCCAATTATTAAAAGACTGACCGTAAGTCACCTACAGAACAATCACTGTCCAATTATTAAAGGAATGACCGTAAATCACCTACAGAACAGTCACTGTCCAATTATTAAAGGAATGACCGGAAATCACCTGCAGAACAATAACTATCCAATTATTAAAGGACTGACCGTAAATCACCGACAGAACAATCACTATCCAATTATTAAAGGACTGTCCGTAAATCACCTACAGAACAATCACTGTCCAATTATTAAAGGAATGACCATAAATCACCGACAGAACAATCACTGTCCAATTATTAAAGGACTGACCGTAAATCACCTACAGAACAATCACTGTCCAATTATTAAAGGACTGACCGTAAATCACCTGCAGAACAATCACTGTCCAATTATTAAAGGACTGACCGTAAATCACCTACAGAACAATCACTGTCCAATTATTAAAGGAGTGACCGTAAATCACCTACAGAACAATCACTGTCCAATTATTAAAGGACTGACCGTAAATCACCTACAGAACAATCACTGTCCAATTATGAAAGGACTGACCGTAAATCACCTACAGAACAATCACTGTCCAATTATTAAAGGACTGACCGTAAATCACCTATAGAACAATCACTGTCCAATTATGAAAGGACTGACCGTAAATCACCTGCAGAACAATCACTGTCCAATTATGAAAGGACTGACCGTAAATCACCTGCAGAACAATCACTGTCCAATTATTTAAAGACTGACCGTAAATCACCGACAGAACAATCACTATCCAATTATTAAAGGACTGACCATAAATCACCTGCAGAACAATCACTGTCCAATTATTAAAGGAATGACCGTAAATCACCGACAGAACAATCACTGTCCAATTATTTAAAGACTGACCGTAAATCACCGACAGAACAATCACTGTCCAATTATTAAAGGAATGACCGTAAATCACCTACAGAACAATCACTGTCCAATTATTAAAGGACTGACCGTAAATCACCGACAGAACAATCACTATCCAATTATTAAAGGACTGACCGTAAATCACCTACAGAACAATCACTGTCCAATTATTAAAGGAATGACCATAAATCACCGACAGAACAATCACTGTCCGTTTATCAAAGGACTGACCGTAAATCACCGACAGAACAATCACTGTCCAATTATTAAAGGAATGACCGGAAATCACCAACAGAACAATCACTGTCCAATTATTAAAGGAATGACCGGAAATCACCTACAGAACAATCACTGTCCAATTATTAAAGGACTGACCGTAAATCACCTACAGAACAATCACTGTCCAATTATTAAAGGATTAAAGGACTGACCGTAAATCACCTACAGAACAATCACTGTCCAATTATTAAAGGACTGACCGTAAATCACCAACAGAACAATCACTGTCCAATTATTAAAGGACTGACCGTAAATCACCAACAGAACAATCACTGTCCAATTATTAAAGGAATGACCGTAAATTACCTACAGAACATTCACTCTCCAATTATTAAAGGACTGACCGTAAATCACCTACAGAACAATCACTGTCCAATTATTAAAGGACTGAACGTAAATCACCCACAGAACAATCACTGTCCAATTATTAAAGGACTGACCGTATATCACCGACAGAACAATCACTAACTAATTTTTTAAGGACTGACCGTAAATCACCTACAGAACAATCACTGTCCAATTATTAAAGGACTGACCGTAAATCACCTACAGAACAATCACTGTCCAATTATTAAAGAACTGACAGTAAATCACCGACAGAACAATCACTAACTAATTATTTAAGGACTGACCGTAAATCACCAACAGAACAATCACTTTCCAATTATTAAACGACTGACCATAAATCACCTACAGATCAATCAAGGTCCAATTATTAATGGACTGACCACAAATCACCGACAGAACAATTACTGTCCAATGATTAAAGGACTGACCGTAAATCACCGACAGAACAATTACTGTCCAATTATTAAAGGACTGACCGTAAATCACCTACAGAACAATCACTGTCCTATTATTAAAGGACTGACCGTAAATCAACGACAGAACAATCACTATCCAATTATTTAAGGACTGACCGTAAATCACCTACAGAACAATCACTGTCCAATTATTAAAGGACTGACCGTAAATCACCGACAGAACAATCACTGTCCAATTATTAAAGGACTGAACGTAAATCTCCGATAGAACAATCACTGTCCAATTATTAAAGGACTGACCGTAAATCACCTACAGAACAATCACTGTCCAATTATTTAAAGACTGACCGTAAATCACCGACAGAACAATCACTGTCCAATTATAAAAGGACTGACCGTAAATCACCTATAGAACAATCACTGTCCAATTATGAAAGGACTGACCGTAAATCACCTGCAGAACAATCACTGTCCAATTATTAAAGGAATGACCGTAAATCACCTACAGAACAATCACTGTCCAATTATTAAAGGAATGACCGTAAATCACCTATAGAACAATCACTGTCCAATTATTAAAGGACTGACCGTAAATCACCGACAGAACAATCACTAACTAATTATTTAAGGACTGACCGTAAATCACCTACAGAACAATCACTGTCCAATTATTAAAGGACAGAACGTAAATCACCCACAGAACAATCACTGTCCAATTATTAAAGGACTGACCGTAAATCACCAACAGAACTATCACTAACTAATTATTTAAGGACTGACCGTAAATCACCTCCAGAACAATCACTGTCCAATTATTAAAGGACTGACCGTAAATCACCTACAGAACAATCACTGTCCAATTATTAAAGGACTGACCGTAAATCACCGACAGAACAATCACTAACTAATTATTTAAGGACTGACCGTAAATCACCTCCAGAACAATCACTGTCCAATTATTAAAGGACTGACCGTAAATCACCTGCAGAACAATCACTGTCCAATTATTAAAGGACTGACCATAAATCACCTGCAGAACAATCACTGTCCAATTATTTAAAGACTGACCGTAAATCACCGACAGAACAATCACTGTCCAATTATTAAAGGAATGACCGTAAATCACCTACAGAACAATCACTGTCCAATTATTAAAGGACTGACCGTAAATCACCTGCAGAACAATCACTGTCCAATTATTAAAGGACTGACCATAAATCACCTGCAGAACAATCACTGTCCAATTATTTAAAGACTGACCGTAAATCACCGATAGAACAATCACTGTCCAATTATTAAAGGAATGACCGTAAATCACCTACAGAACAATCACTGCCCAATTATTAAAGGACTGACCGTAAATCACCTATAGAACAATCACTGTCCAATTATGAAAGGACTGACCGTAAATCACCTGCAGAACAATCACTGTCCAATTATTTAAAGACTGACCGTAAATCACCGACAGAACAATCACTGTCCAATTATTAAAGGACTGACCATAAATCACCGACAGAACAATCACTATCCAATTATTAAAGGACTGACCATAAATCACCTGCAGAACAATCACTGTCCAATTATTAAAGGACTGGCCGTAAATCACCGACAGAACAATCACTATCCAATTATTAAAGGACTGACCGTAAATCACCTACAGAACAATCACTGTCCAATTATTAAAGGAATGACCATAAATCACCGACAGAACAATCACTGTCCAATTATTAAAGGACTGACCGTAAATCACCGACAGAACAATCACTATCCAATTATTAAAGGACTGACCGTAAATCACCTACAGAACAATCACTGTCCAATTATTAAAGGAATGACCATAAATCACCGACAGAACAATCACTGTCCAATTATTTAAAGACTGACCGTAAATCACCGACAGAACAATCACTATCCAATTATTAAAGGACTGACCGTAAATCACCTACAGAACAATCACTGTCCAATTATTAAAGGAATGACCATAAATCACCGACAGAACAATCACTGTCCAATTATTAAAGGACTGAACGTAAATCACCCACAGAACAATCACTGTCCAATTATTAAAGGACTGACCGTATATCACCGACAGAACAATCACTAACTAATTTTTTAAGGACTGACCGTAAATCACCTACAGAACAATCACTGTCCAATTATTAAAGGACTGACCGTAAATCACCTACAGAACAATCACTGTCCAATTATTAAAGAACTGACAGTAAATCACCGACAGAACAATCACTAACTAATTATTTAAGGACTGACCGTAAATCACCAACAGAACAATCACTTTCCAATTATTAAACGACTGACCATAAATCACCTACAGATCAATCAAGGTCCAATTATTAATGGACTGAGCACAAATCACCGACAGAACAATTACTGTCCAATGATTAAAGGACTGACCGTAAATCACCGACAGAACAATTACTGTCCAATTATTAAAGGACTGACCGTAAATCACCTACAGAACAATCACTGTCCTATTATTAAAGGACTGACCGTAAATCAACGACAGAACAATCACTATCCAATTATTTAAGGACTGACCGTAAATCACCTACAGAACAATCACTGTCCAATTATTAAAGGACTGACCGTAAATCACCGACAGAACAATCACTGTCCAATTATTAAAGGACTGAACGTAAATCTCCGATAGAACAATCACTGTCCAATTATTAAAGGACTGACCGTAAATCACCTACAGAACAATCACTGTCCAATTATTTAAAGACTGACCGTAAATCACCGACAGAACAATCACTGTCCAATTATAAAAGGACTGACCGTAAATCACCTATAGAACAATCACTGTCCAATTATGAAAGGACTGACCGTAAATCACCTGCAGAACAATCACTGTCCAATTATTAAAGGAATGACCGTAAATCACCTACAGAACAATCACTGTCCAATTATTAAAGGAATGACCGTAAATCACCTATAGAACAATCACTGTCCAATTATTAAAGGACTGACCGTAAATCACCGACAGAACAATCACTAACTAATTATTTAAGGACTGACCGTAAATCACCTACAGAACAATCACTGTCCAATTATTAAAGGACAGAACGTAAATCACCCACAGAACAATCACTGTCCAATTATTAAAGGACTGACCGTAAATCACCAACAGAACTATCACTAACTAATTATTTAAGGACTGACCGTAAATCACCTCCAGAACAATCACTGTCCAATTATTAAAGGACTGACCGTAAATCACCTACAGAACAATCACTGTCCAATTATTAAAGGACTGACCGTAAATCACCGACAGAACAATCACTAACTAATTATTTAAGGACTGACCGTAAATCACCTCCAGAACAATCACTGTCCAATTATTAAAGGACTGACCGTAAATCACCTGCAGAACAATCACTGTCCAATTATTAAAGGACTGACCATAAATCACCTGCAGAACAATCACTGTCCAATTATTTAAAGACTGACCGTAAATCACCGACAGAACAATCACTGTCCAATTATTAAAGGAATGACCGTAAATCACCTACAGAACAATCACTGTCCAATTATTAAAGGACTGACCGTAAATCACCTGCAGAACAATCACTGTCCAATTATTAAAGGACTGACCATAAATCACCTGCAGAACAATCACTGTCCAATTATTTAAAGACTGACCGTAAATCACCGATAGAACAATCACTGTCCAATTATTAAAGGAATGACCGTAAATCACCTACAGAACAATCACTGCCCAATTATTAAAGGACTGACCGTAAATCACCTATAGAACAATCACTGTCCAATTATGAAAGGACTGACCGTAAATCACCTGCAGAACAATCACTGTCCAATTATTTAAAGACTGACCGTAAATCACCTACAGAACAATCACTATCCAATTATTAAAGGACTGACCGTAAATCACCTACAGAACAATCACTGTCCAATTATTAAAGGACTGACCGTAAATCACCGACAGAACAATCACTGTCCAATTATTAAAGGACTGACCGTAAATCACCTGCAGAACAATCACTGTCCAATTATTTAAAGACTGACCGTAAAACACCGACAGAACAATCACTATCCAATTATTAAAGGACTGACCATAAATCACCTGCAGAACAATCACTGTCCAATTATTAAAAGACTGACCGTAAGTCACCTACAGAACAATCACTGTCCAATTATTAAAGGAATGACCGTAAATCACCTACAGAACAGTCACTGTCCAATTATTAAAGGAATGACCGGAAATCACCTGCAGAACAATAACTATCCAATTATTAAAGGACTGACCGTAAATCACCGACAGAACAATCACTATCCAATTATTAAAGGACTGTCCGTAAATCACCTACAGAACAATCACTGTCCAATTATTAAAGGAATGACCATAAATCACCGACAGAACAATCACTGTCCAATTATTAAAGGACTGACCGTAAATCACCTACAGAACAATCACTGTCCAATTATTAAAGGACTGACCGTAAATCACCTGCAGAACAATCACTGTCCAATTATTAAAGGACTGACCGTAAATCACCTACAGAACAATCACTGTCCAATTATTAAAGGAGTGACCGTAAATCACCTACAGAACAATCACTGTCCAATTATTAAAGGACTGACCGTAAATCACCTACAGAACAATCACTGTCCAATTATGAAAGGACTGACCGTAAATCACCTACAGAACAATCACTGTCCAATTATTAAAGGACTGACCGTAAATCACCTATAGAACAATCACTGTCCAATTATGAAAGGACTGACCGTAAATCACCTGCAGAACAATCACTGTCCAATTATGAAAGGACTGACCGTAAATCACCTGCAGAACAATCACTGTCCAATTATTTAAAGACTGACCGTAAATCACCGACAGAACAATCACTATCCAATTATTAAAGGACTGACCATAAATCACCTGCAGAACAATCACTGTCCAATTATTAAAGGAATGACCGTAAATCACCGACAGAACAATCACTGTCCAATTATTTAAAGACTGACCGTAAATCACCGACAGAACAATCACTGTCCAATTATTAAAGGAATGACCGTAAATCACCTACAGAACAATCACTGTCCAATTATTAAAGGACTGACCGTAAATCACCGACAGAACAATCACTATCCAATTATTAAAGGACTGACCGTAAATCACCTACAGAACAATCACTGTCCAATTATTAAAGGAATGACCATAAATCACCGACAGAACAATCACTGTCCGTTTATCAAAGGACTGACCGTAAATCACCGACAGAACAATCACTGTCCAATTATTAAAGGAATGACCGGAAATCACCAACAGAACAATCACTGTCCAATTATTAAAGGAATGACCGGAAATCACCTACAGAACAATCACTGTCCAATTATTAAAGGACTGACCGTAAATCACCTACAGAACAATCACTGTCCAATTATTAAAGGATTAAAGGACTGACCGTAAATCACCTACAGAACAATCACTGTCCAATTATTAAAGGACTGACCGTAAATCACCAACAGAACAATCACTGTCCAATTATTAAAGGACTGACCGTAAATCACCAACAGAACAATCACTGTCCAATTATTAAAGGAATGACCGTAAATTACCTACAGAACATTCACTCTCCAATTATTAAAGGACTGACCGTAAATCACCTACAGAACAATCACTGTCCAATTATTAAAGGACTGAACGTAAATCACCCACAGAACAATCACTGTCCAATTATTAAAGGACTGACCGTATATCACCGACAGAACAATCACTAACTAATTTTTTAAGGACTGACCGTAAATCACCTACAGAACAATCACTGTCCAATTATTAAAGGACTGACCGTAAATCACCTACAGAACAATCACTGTCCAATTATTAAAGAACTGACAGTAAATCACCGACAGAACAATCACTAACTAATTATTTAAGGACTGACCGTAAATCACCAACAGAACAATCACTTTCCAATTATTAAACGACTGACCATAAATCACCTACAGATCAATCAAGGTCCAATTATTAATGGACTGACCACAAATCACCGACAGAACAATTACTGTCCAATGATTAAAGGACTGACCGTAAATCACCGACAGAACAATTACTGTCCAATTATTAAAGGACTGACCGTAAATCACCTACAGAACAATCACTGTCCTATTATTAAAGGACTGACCGTAAATCAACGACAGAACAATCACTATCCAATTATTTAAGGACTGACCGTAAATCACCTACAGAACAATCACTGTCCAATTATTAAAGGACTGACCGTAAATCACCGACAGAACAATCACTGTCCAATTATTAAAGGACTGAACGTAAATCTCCGATAGAACAATCACTGTCCAATTATTAAAGGACTGACCGTAAATCACCTACAGAACAATCACTGTCCAATTATTTAAAGACTGACCGTAAATCACCGACAGAACAATCACTGTCCAATTATAAAAGGACTGACCGTAAATCACCTATAGAACAATCACTGTCCAATTATGAAAGGACTGACCGTAAATCACCTGCAGAACAATCACTGTCCAATTATTAAAGGAATGACCGTAAATCACCTACAGAACAATCACTGTCCAATTATTAAAGGAATGACCGTAAATCACCTATAGAACAATCACTGTCCAATTATTAAAGGACTGACCGTAAATCACCGACAGAACAATCACTAACTAATTATTTAAGGACTGACCGTAAATCACCTACAGAACAATCACTGTCCAATTATTAAAGGACAGAACGTAAATCACCCACAGAACAATCACTGTCCAATTATTAAAGGACTGACCGTAAATCACCAACAGAACTATCACTAACTAATTATTTAAGGACTGACCGTAAATCACCTCCAGAACAATCACTGTCCAATTATTAAAGGACTGACCGTAAATCACCTACAGAACAATCACTGTCCAATTATTAAAGGACTGACCGTAAATCACCGACAGAACAATCACTAACTAATTATTTAAGGACTGACCGTAAATCACCTCCAGAACAATCACTGTCCAATTATTAAAGGACTGACCGTAAATCACCTGCAGAACAATCACTGTCCAATTATTAAAGGACTGACCATAAATCACCTGCAGAACAATCACTGTCCAATTATTTAAAGACTGACCGTAAATCACCGACAGAACAATCACTGTCCAATTATTAAAGGAATGACCGTAAATCACCTACAGAACAATCACTGTCCAATTATTAAAGGACTGACCGTAAATCACCTGCAGAACAATCACTGTCCAATTATTAAAGGACTGACCATAAATCACCTGCAGAACAATCACTGTCCAATTATTTAAAGACTGACCGTAAATCACCGATAGAACAATCACTGTCCAATTATTAAAGGAATGACCGTAAATCACCTACAGAACAATCACTGCCCAATTATTAAAGGACTGACCGTAAATCACCTATAGAACAATCACTGTCCAATTATGAAAGGACTGACCGTAAATCACCTGCAGAACAATCACTGTCCAATTATTTAAAGACTGACCGTAAATCACCGACAGAACAATCACTGTCCAATTATTAAAGGACTGACCATAAATCACCGACAGAACAATCACTATCCAATTATTAAAGGACTGACCATAAATCACCTGCAGAACAATCACTGTCCAATTATTAAAGGACTGGCCGTAAATCACCGACAGAACAATCACTATCCAATTATTAAAGGACTGACCGTAAATCACCTACAGAACAATCACTGTCCAATTATTAAAGGAATGACCATAAATCACCGACAGAACAATCACTGTCCAATTATTAAAGGACTGACCGTAAATCACCGACAGAACAATCACTATCCAATTATTAAAGGACTGACCGTAAATCACCTACAGAACAATCACTGTCCAATTATTAAAGGAATGACCATAAATCACCGACAGAACAATCACTGTCCAATTATTTAAAGACTGACCGTAAATCACCGACAGAACAATCACTATCCAATTATTAAAGGACTGACCGTAAATCACCTACAGAACAATCACTGTCCAATTATTAAAGGAATGACCATAAATCACCGACAGAACAATCACTGTCCAATTATTAAAGGACTGAACGTAAATCACCCACAGAACAATCACTGTCCAATTATTAAAGGACTGACCGTATATCACCGACAGAACAATCACTAACTAATTTTTTAAGGACTGACCGTAAATCACCTACAGAACAATCACTGTCCAATTATTAAAGGACTGACCGTAAATCACCTACAGAACAATCACTGTCCAATTATTAAAGAACTGACAGTAAATCACCGACAGAACAATCACTAACTAATTATTTAAGGACTGACCGTAAATCACCAACAGAACAATCACTTTCCAATTATTAAACGACTGACCATAAATCACCTACAGATCAATCAAGGTCCAATTATTAATGGACTGAGCACAAATCACCGACAGAACAATTACTGTCCAATGATTAAAGGACTGACCGTAAATCACCGACAGAACAATTACTGTCCAATTATTAAAGGACTGACCGTAAATCACCTACAGAACAATCACTGTCCTATTATTAAAGGACTGACCGTAAATCAACGACAGAACAATCACTATCCAATTATTTAAGGACTGACCGTAAATCACCTACAGAACAATCACTGTCCAATTATTAAAGGACTGACCGTAAATCACCGACAGAACAATCACTGTCCAATTATTAAAGGACTGAACGTAAATCTCCGATAGAACAATCACTGTCCAATTATTAAAGGACTGACCGTAAATCACCTACAGAACAATCACTGTCCAATTATTTAAAGACTGACCGTAAATCACCGACAGAACAATCACTGTCCAATTATAAAAGGACTGACCGTAAATCACCTATAGAACAATCACTGTCCAATTATGAAAGGACTGACCGTAAATCACCTGCAGAACAATCACTGTCCAATTATTAAAGGAATGACCGTAAATCACCTACAGAACAATCACTGTCCAATTATTAAAGGAATGACCGTAAATCACCTATAGAACAATCACTGTCCAATTATTAAAGGACTGACCGTAAATCACCGACAGAACAATCACTAACTAATTATTTAAGGACTGACCGTAAATCACCTACAGAACAATCACTGTCCAATTATTAAAGGACAGAACGTAAATCACCCACAGAACAATCACTGTCCAATTATTAAAGGACTGACCGTAAATCACCAACAGAACTATCACTAACTAATTATTTAAGGACTGACCGTAAATCACCTCCAGAACAATCACTGTCCAATTATTAAAGGACTGACCGTAAATCACCTACAGAACAATCACTGTCCAATTATTAAAGGACTGACCGTAAATCACCGACAGAACAATCACTAACTAATTATTTAAGGACTGACCGTAAATCACCTCCAGAACAATCACTGTCCAATTATTAAAGGACTGACCGTAAATCACCTGCAGAACAATCACTGTCCAATTATTAAAGGACTGACCATAAATCACCTGCAGAACAATCACTGTCCAATTATTTAAAGACTGACCGTAAATCACCGACAGAACAATCACTGTCCAATTATTAAAGGAATGACCGTAAATCACCTACAGAACAATCACTGTCCAATTATTAAAGGACTGACCGTAAATCACCTGCAGAACAATCACTGTCCAATTATTAAAGGACTGACCATAAATCACCTGCAGAACAATCACTGTCCAATTATTTAAAGACTGACCGTAAATCACCGATAGAACAATCACTGTCCAATTATTAAAGGAATGACCGTAAATCACCTACAGAACAATCACTGCCCAATTATTAAAGGACTGACCGTAAATCACCTATAGAACAATCACTGTCCAATTATGAAAGGACTGACCGTAAATCACCTGCAGAACAATCACTGTCCAATTATTTAAAGACTGACCGTAAATCACCGACAGAACAATCACTGTCCAATTATTAAAGGACTGACCATAAATCACCGACAGAACAATCACTATCCAATTATTAAAGGACTGACCATAAATCACCTGCAGAACAATCACTGTCCAATTATTAAAGGACTGGCCGTAAATCACCGACAGAACAATCACTATCCAATTATTAAAGGACTGACCGTAAATCACCTACAGAACAATCACTGTCCAATTATTAAAGGAATGACCATAAATCACCGACAGAACAATCACTGTCCAATTATTAAAGGACTGACCGTAAATCACCGACAGAACAATCACTATCCAATTATTAAAGGACTGACCGTAAATCACCTACAGAACAATCACTGTCCAATTATTAAAGGAATGACCATAAATCACCGACAGAACAATCACTGTCCAATTATTTAAAGACTGACCGTAAATCACCGACAGAACAATCACTATCCAATTATTAAAGGACTGACCGTAAATCACCTACAGAACAATCACTGTCCAATTATTAAAGGAATGACCATAAATCACCGACAGAACAATCACTGTCCAATTATTAAAGGACTGACTGTAAATCACCTACAGAACAATCACTATCCAATTGTTAAAGGAATGACCATAAATCACCGACAGAACAATCACTGTCCAATTATTAAAGGACTGACCGTAAATCACCGACAGAACAATCACTATCCAATTATTAAAGGACTGACCGTAAATCACCTACAGAACAATCACTGTCCAATTATTAAAGGAATGACCATAAATCACCGACAGAACAATCAAAGTCCAATTATTTAAAGACTGACCGTAAATCACCGACAGAACAATCACTATCCAATTATTAAAGGACTGACCGTAAATCACCTACAGAACAATCACTGTCCAATTATTAAAGGAATGACCATAAATCACCGACAGAACAATCACTGTCCAATTATTAAAGGACTGACTGTAAATCACCTACAGAACAATCACTATCCACTTATTAAAGGAATGACCATAAATCACCGACAGAACAATCACTGTCCAATTATTAAAGGACTGACCGTAAATCACCTACAGAACAATCACTATCCAATTATTAAAGGACTGACCGTAAATCACCGACAGAACAATCACTGTCCAATTATTAAAGGACTGACCGTAAATCACCAACAGAACAATAACTGTCCAATTATTAAAGGACTGACCGTAAATCACCAACAGAACAATCACTGTCCAATTATTAAAGGACTGACCGTAAATCACCGACAGAACAATCACTGTCCAATTATTTAAAGACTGACCGTAAATCACCGACAGAACAATCACTATCCAATTATTAAAGGACTGACCGTAAATCACCTACAGAACAATCACTGTCCAATTATTAAAGGAATGACCATAAATCACCGACAGAACAATCACTGTCCAATTATTAAAGGACTGACCGTAAATCACCTACAGAACAATCACTGTCCAATTATTAAATCACTGACCGTAAATCACCTACAGAACAATCACTGCCCAATTATTAAAGGACAGACCGTAAATCACCTACAGAACAATCACTGTCCAATTATTAAAGGACTGACCGTAAATCACCTACAGAACAATCACTGTCCAATTATTAAAGGACTGAACGTAAATCACCGACAGAACAATCACTGTCCAATTATTAAAGGACTGACCGTAAATCACCTACAGAACAATCACTGTCCAATTATTAAAGGACTGAACGTAAATCACCTACAGAACAATCACTGTCCAATTATTAAAGGACTGACCGTAAATCACCGACAGAACAATCACTAACTAATTATTTAAGGACTGACCGTAAATCACCTACAGAACAATCACTGTCCAATTATTAAAGGACAGAACGTAAATCACCCACAGAACAATCACTGTCCAATTATTAAAGGACTGACCGTAAATCACCAACAGAACTATCACTAACTAATTATTTAAGGACTGACCGTAAATCACCAACAGAACAATCACTTTCCAATTATTAAACGACTGACCGTAAATCACCTACAGATGAATCACTGTCCAATTATTAAAGGACTGACCGTAAATCACCTCCATAACTATCACTGTCCAATTATTAAAGGACTGACCGTAAATCACCTATAGAACAATCACTGTCCAATTATGAAAGGACTGACCGTAAATCACCTGCAGAACAATCACTGTCCAATTATGAAAGGACTGACCGTAAATCACCTGCAGAACAATCACTGTCCAATTATTTAAAGACTGACCGTAAATCACCGACAGAACAATCACTGTCCAATTATTAAAGGACTGACCATAAATCACCTGCAGAACAATCACTGTCCAATTATTAAAGGACTGACCGTAAATCACCGACAGAACAATCACTGTCCAATTATTTAAAGACTGACCGTAAATCACCTACAGAACAATCACTGTCCAATTATGAAAGGACTGACCGTAAATCACCTGCAGAACAATCACTGTCCAATTATGAAAGGACTGACCGTAAATCACCTACAGAACAATCACTGTCCAATTATGAAAGGACTGACCGTAAATCACCTGCAGAACAATCACTGTCCAATTATTTAAAGACTGACCGTAAATCACCTACAGAACAATCACTGTCCAATTATTAAAGGACTGAACGGAAATCACCGACAGAACAATCACTGTCCAATTATTAAAGGACTGACCGTAAATCACCTGCAGAACAATCACTGTCCAATTATTTAAAGACTGACCGTAAATCACCGACAGAACAATCACTGTCCAATTATTAAAGGACTGACCATAAATCACCGACAGAACAATCACTATCCAATTATTAAAGGACTGACCATAAATCACCTGCAGAACAATCACTGTCCAATTATTAAAAGACTGGCCGTAAATCACCGACAGAACAATCACTGTCCAATTATTAAAGGACTGACCGTAAATCACCTACAGAACAATCACTGTCCAATTATTAAAGGACTGACCGTAAATCACCGACAGAACAATCACTATCCAATTATTAAAGGACTGACCGTAAATCACCTACAGAAGAATCACTGTCCAATTATTAAAGGAATGACCATAAATCACCGACAGAACAATCACTGTCCAATTATTTAAAGACTGACCGTAAATCACCGACAGAACAATCACTATCCAATTATTAAAGGACTGACCGTAAATCACCTACAGAACAATCACTGTCCAATTATTAAAGGAATGACCATAAATCACCGACAGAACAATCACTGTCCAATTATTAAAGGACTGACTGTAAATCACCTACAGAACAATCACCATCCAATTATTAAAGGAATGACCATAAATCACCGACAGAACAATCACTGTCCAATTATTAAAGGACTGACCGTAAATCACCGACAGAACAATCACTGTCCAATTATTAAAGGACTGACCGTAAATCACCTACAGAACAATCACTGTCCAATTATTAAAGGAATGACCATAAATCACCGACAGAACAATCACTGTCCAATTATTTAAAGACTGACCGTAAATCACCGACAGAACAATCACTATCCAATTATTAAAGGACTGACCGTAAATCACCTACAGAGCAATCACTGTCCAATTATTAAAGGAATGACCATAAATGACCGACAGAACAATCACTGTCCAATTATTAAAGGACTGACTGTAAATCACCTACAGAACAATCACTATCCAATTATTAAAGGAATGACCATAAATCACCGACAGAACAATCACTGTCCAATTATTAAAGGACTGACCGTAAATCACCTACAGAACAATCACTGTCCAATTATTAAAGGACTGACCGTAAATCACCTACAGAACAATCACTGTCCAATTATTAAAGGACTGACCGTAAATCACCTACAGAACAATCACTGTCCAATTATTAAAGGACTGACCATAAATCACCAACAGAACAATAACTTTCCAATTATTAAAGGACTGACCGTAAATAACCAACAGAACAATCACTGTCCAATTATTAAAGGACTGAACGTAAATCACCTACAGAACAATCACTGTCCAATTATTAAAGGACTGACCGTAAATCACCAACAGAACAATCACTGTCCAATTATTAAAGGACTGAACGTAAATCACCCACAGAACAATCACTGTCCAATTATTAAAGGACTGACCGTAAATTACCTACAGAACATTCACTCTCCAATTATTAAAGGACTGACCGTAAATCACCTACAGAACAATCACTGTCCAATTATTAAAGGACTGAACGTAAATCACCCACAGAACAATCACTTTCCAATTATTAAAGGACTGACCGTAAATCACCGACAGAACAATCACTAACTAATTATTTAAGGACTGACCGTAAATCACCTACAGAACAATCACTGTCCAATTATTAAAGGACTGACCGTAAATCACCTACAGAACAATCACTGTCCAATTATTAAAGGACTGAACGTAAATCACCTACAGAACAATCACTGTCCAATTATTAAAGGACTGACCGTAAATCACCAACAGAACAATCACTGTCCAATTATTAAAGGACTGAACGTAAATCACCCACAGAACAATCACTGTCCAATTATTAAAGGACTGACCGTAAATTACCTAGAGAACATTCACTCTCCAATTATTAAAGGACTGACCGTAAATCACCTACAGAACAATCACTGTCCAATTATTAAAGGACTGAACGTAAATCACCCACAGAACAATCACTGTCCAATTATTCAAGGACTGACCGTAAATCACCGACAGAACAATCACTAACTAATTATTTAAGGACTGACCGTAAATCACCTACAGAACAATCACTGTCCAATTATTAAAGGACAGAACGTAAATCACCCACAGAACAATCACTGTCCAATTATTAAAGGACTGACCGTAAATCACCAACAGATCTATCACTAACTAATTATTTAACGACTGACCGTAAATCACCTACAGAACAATCACTGTCCAATTATTAAAGAACTGACCGTAAATCACCTACAGAACAATCACTGTCCAATTATTAAAGAACTGACCGTAAATCACCGACAGAACAATCACTAACTAATTATTTAAGGACTGACCGGAAATCACCAACAGAACAATCACTTTCCAATTATTAAACGACTGACCGTAAATCACCTACAGATCCATCACGGTCCAATTATTAATGGACTGACCATAAATCACCGACAGAACAATTACTGTCCAATGATTAAGGGACTGACCGTAAATCACCGACAGAACAATTATTGTCCTATTATTAAAGGACTGACCGTAAATCACCTGCAGAACAATCACTGTCCAATTATTAAAGGACTGACCGTAAATCAACGACACAACAATCACAGTCCAATTATTAAAGGACTGACTGTAAATCACCTACAGAACAATCACTGTCCAATTATTAAATCACTGACCGTAAATCACCTACAGAACAATCACTGTCCAATTATTAAAGGACTGAACGTAAATCACCGACAGAACAATCACTGTCCAATTATTAAAGGACTGACCGTAAATCACCTACAGAACAATCACTGTCCAATTATTAAAGGACTGACCATAAATCACCGAGAGAACAATCACTGTCCTATTATTAAAGGACTGAACGTAAATCACCGACAGAACAATCACTGTCCAATTATTAAAGGACTGACCGTAAATCACCTACAGAACAATCACTGTCCAATTATTAAAGGACTGACCGTAAATCACCTACAGAACAATCACTGTCCAATTATTAAAGGACTGACCGTAAATCACCGACAGAACAATCACTAACTAATTATTTAAGGACTGACCGTAAATCACCAACAGAACAATCACTTTCCAATTATTAAACGACTGACCGTAAATCACCTACAGATGAATCACTGTCCAATTATTAAAGGACTGACCGTAAATCACCTACAGAACAATCACTGTCCAATTATTAAAGGACTGACCGTAAATCACCTATAGAACAATCACTGTCCAATTATGAAAGGACTGACCGTAAATCACCTGCAGAACAATCACTGTCCAATTATGAAAGGACTGACCGTAAATCACCTGCAGAACAATCACTGTCCAATTATTTAAAGACTGACCGTAAATCACCGACAGAACAATCACTGTCCAATTATTAAAGGACTGACCATAAATCACCTGCAGAACAATCACTGTCCAATTATTAAAGGACTGACCGTAAATCACCGACAGAACAATCACTGTCCAATTATTTAAAGACTGACCGTAAATCACCGACAGAACAATCACTGTCCAATTATTAAAGGAATGACCGTAAATCACCTACAGAACAATCACTGTCCAATTATTAAAGGACTGACCGTAAATCACCTGCAGAACAATCACTGTCCAATTATGAAAGGACTGACCGTAAATCACCTGCAGAACAATCACTGTCCAATTATTTAAAGACTGACCGTAAATCACCTGCAGAACAATCACTGTCCAATTATTAAAGGACAGGCCGTACATCACCGACAGAACAATCACTATCCAATTATTAAAGGACTGACCGTAAATCACCTACAGAACAATCACTGTCCAATTATTAAAGGAATGACCATAAATCACCGACAGAACAATCACTGTCCAATTATTAAAGGACTGACCGTAAATCACCGACAGAACAATCACTATCCAATTATTAAAGGACTGACCGTAAATCACCTACAGAACAATCACTGTCCAATTATTAAAGGAATGACCATAAAACACTGACAGAACAATCACTGTCCAATTATTAAAGGACTGACCGTAAATCACCTACAGAACAATCACTGTCCAATTATTAAAGGACTGACCGTAAATCACCTACAGAACAATCACTATCCAATTATTAAAGGAATGACCATAAATCACCGACAGAACAATCACTGTCCAATTATTAAAGGACTGACCGTAAATCACCGACAGAACAATCACTATCCAATTATTAAAGGACTGACCGTAAATCACCTACAGAACAATCACTGTCCAATTATTAAAGGAATGACCATAAATCACCGACAGAACAATCACTGTCCAATTATTTAAAGACTGACCGTAAATCACCGACAGAACAATCACTCTCCAATTATTAAAGGACTGACCGTAAATCACCTACAGAACAATCACTGTCCAATTATTAAAGGAATGACCATAAATCACCGACAGAACAATCACTGTCCTATTATTAAAGGACTGACTGTAAATCACCTACAGAACAATCACTATCCAATTATTAAAGGACTGACTGTAAATCACCTACAGAACAATCACTATCCAATTATTAAAGGAATGACCATAAATCACCGACAGAACAATCACTGTCCAATTATTAAAGGACTGACCGTAAATCACCTACAGAACAATCACTGTCCAATTATTAAAGGACTGACCGTAAATCACCTACAGAACAATCACTGTCCAATTATTAAAGGACTGACCGTAAATCACCTACAGAACAATCACTGTCCAATTATTAAAGGACTGACCGTAAATCACCAACAGAACAATAACTGTCCAATTATTAAAGGACTGACCGTAAATAACCAACAGAACAATCACTGTCCAATTATTAAAGGACTGAACGTAAATCACCTACAGAACAATCACTGTCCAATTATTAAAGGACTGACCGTAAATCACCAACAGAACAATCACTGTCCAATTATTAAAGGACTGAACGTAAATCACCCACAGAACAATCACTGTCCAATTATTAAAGGACTGACCGTAAATTACCTACAGAACATTCACTCTCCAATTATTAAAGGACTGACCGTAAATCACCTACAGAACAATCACTGTCCAATTATTAAAGGACTGACCGTAAATTACCTACAGAACATTCACTCTCCAATTATTAAAGGACTGACCGTAAATCACCTACAGAACAATCACTGTCCAATTATTAAAGGACTGACCGTAAATTACCTACAGAACATTCACTCTCCAATTATTAAAGGACTGACCGTAAATCACCTACAGAACAATCACTGTCCAATTATTAAAGGACTGAACGTAAATCACCCACAGAACAATCACTGTCCAATTATTAAAGGACTGACCGTAAATCACCGACAGAACAATCACTAACTAATTATTTAAGGACTGACCGTAAATCACCTACAGAACAATCACTGTCCAATTATTAAAGGACTGACCGTAAATCACCAACAGAACAATCACTGTCCAATTATTAAAGGACTCACCGTAAATCACCAACAGAACAATCACTGTCCAATTATTAAAGGACTGAACGTAAATCACCCACAGAACAATCACTGTCCAATTATTAAAGGACTGACCGTAAATCACCAACAGAACAATCACTGTCCAATTATTAAAGGACTGAACGTAAATCACCCACAGAACAATCACTGTCCAATTATTAAAGGACTGAGCGTAAATTACCTAGAGAACATTCACTCTCCAATTATTAAAGGACTGACCGTAAATCACCTACAGAACAATCACTGTCCAATTATTAAAGGACTGAACGTAAATCACCCACAGAACAATCACTGTCCAATTATTAAAGGACTGACCGTAAATCACCGACAGAACAATCACTAACTAATTATTTAAGGACTGACCGTAAATCACCTACAGAACAATCACTGTCCAATTATTAAAGGACAGAACGTAAATCACCCACAGAACAATCACTGTCCAATTATTAAAGGACTGACCGTAAATCACCAACAGATCTATCACTAACTAATTATTAAAGGAATGACCATAAATCACCGACAGAACAATCACTGTCCAATTATTTAAAGACTGACCGTAAATCACCGACAGAACAATCACTCTCCAATTATTAAAGGACTGACCGTAAATCACCTACAGAACAATCACTGTCCAATTATTAAAGGAATGACCATAAATCACCGACAGAACAATCACTGTCCAATTATTAAAGGACTGACTGTAAATCACCTACAGAACAATCACTATCCAATTATTAAAGGAATGACCATAAATCACCGACAGAACAATCACTGTCCAATTATTAAAGGACTGACTGTAAATCACCTACAGAACAATCACTATCCAATTATTAAAGGAATGACCATAAATCACCGACAGAACAATCACTGTCCAATTATTAAAGGACTGACCGTAAATCACCTACAGAACAATCACTGTCCAATTATTAAAGGACTGACCGTAAATCACCTACAGAACAATCACTGTCCAATTATTAAAGGACTGACCGTAAATCACCTACAGAACAATCACTGTCCAATTATTAAAGGACTGACCGTAAATCACCAACAGAACAATAACTGTCCAATTATTAAAGGACTGACCGTAAATAACCAACAGAACAATCACTGTCCAATTATTAAAGGACTGAACGTAAATCACCTACAGAACAATCACTGTCCAATTATTAAAGGACTGACCGGAAATCACCAACAGAACAATCACTGTCCAATTATTAAAGGACTGAACGTAAATCACCCACAGAACAATCACTGTCCAATTATTAAAGGACTGACCGTAAATTACCTACAGAACATTCACTCTCCAATTATTAAAGGACTGACCGTAAATCACCTACAGAACAATCACTGTCCAATTATTAAAGGACTGAACGTAAATCACCCACAGAACAATCACTGTCCAATTATTAAAGGACTGACCGTAAATCACCGACAGAACAATCACTAACTAATTATTTAAGGACTGACCGTAAATCACCTACAGAACAATCACTGTCCAATTATTAAAGGACTGACCGTAAATCACCAACAGAACAATCACTGTCCAATTATTAAAGGACTGAACGTAAATCACCTACAGAACAATCACTGTCCAATTTTTAAAGGACTGACCGTAAATCACCAACAGAACAATCACTGTCCAATTATTAAAGGACTGAACGTAAATCACCCACAGAACAATCACTGTCCAATTATTAAAGGACTGAGCGTAAATTACCTAGAGAACATTCACTCTCCAATTATTAAAGGACTGACCGTAAATCACCTACAGAACAATCACTGTGCAATTATTAAAGGACTGAACGTAAATCACCCACAGAACAATCACTGTCCAATTATTAAAGGACTGACCGTAAATCACCGACAGAACAATCACTAACTAATTATTTAAGGACTGACCGTAAATCACCTACAGAACAATCACTGTCCAATTATTAAAGGACAGAACGTAAATCACCCACAGAACAATCACTGTCCAATTATTAAAGGACTGACCGTAAATCACCAACAGATCTATCACTAACTAATTATTAAAGGACTGACCGTAAATCACCTACAGAACAATCACTGTCCAATTATTAAAGGACTGACCGTAAATCACCAACAGAACAATAACTGTCCAATTATTAAAGGACTGACCGTAAATAACCAACAGAACAATCACTGTCCAATTATTAAAGGACTGAACGTAAATCACCTACAGAACAATCACTGTCCAATTATTAAAGGACTGACCGTAAATCACCAACAGAACAATCACTGTCCAATTATTAAAGGACTGAACGTAAATCACCCACAGAACAATCACTGTCCAATTATTAAAGGACTGACCGTAAATCACCAACAGAACAATCACTGTCCAATTATTAAAGGACTGAACGTAAATCACCTACAGAACAATCACTGTCCAATTTTTAAAGGACTGACCGTAAATCACCAACAGAACAATCACTGTCCAATTATTAAAGGACTGAACGTAAATCACCCACAGAACAATCACTGTCCAATTATTAAAGGACTGACCGTAAATTACCTAGAGAACATTCACTCTCCAATTATTAAAGGACTGACCGTAAATCACCTACAGAACAATCACTGTCCAATTATTAAAGGACTGAACGGAAATCACCCACAGAACAATCACTGTCCAATTATTAAAGGACTGACCGTAAATCACCGACAGAACAATCACTAACTAATTATTTAAGGACTGACCGTAAATCACCTACAGAACAATCACTGTCCAATTATTAAAGGACAGAACGTAAATCACCCACAGAACAATCACTGTCCAATTATTAAAGGACTGACCGTAAATCACCAACAGATCTATCACTAACTAATTATTTAAGGACTGACCGGAAATCACCAACAGAACAATCACTTTCCAATTATTAAACGACTGACCGTAAATCACCTACAGATCCTTCACGGTCCAATTATTAATGGACTGACCATAAATCACCGACAGAACAATTACTGTCCAATGATTAAGGGACTGACCGTAAATCACCGACAGAACAATTATTGTCCTATTATTAAAGGACTGACCGTAAATCACCTGCAGAACAATCACTGTCCAATTATTAAAGGACTGACCGTAAATCAACGACAGAACAATCACAGTCCAATTATTAAAGAACTGACTGTAAATCACCTACAGACCAATCACTGTCCAATTATTAAAGGACTGACCGTAAATCACCTACAGAACAATCACTGTCCAATTATTAAATCACTGACCGTAAATCACCTACAGAACAAATCACTGTCCAATTATTAAAGGACTGAACGTAAATCACCGACAGAACAATCACTGTCCAATTATTAAAGGACTGACCGTAAATCACCTACAGAACAATCACTGTCCAATTATTAAAGGACTGACCATAAATCACCGAGAGAACAATCACTGTCCTATTATTAAAGGACTGAACGTAAATCACCGACAGAACAATCACTGTCCAATTATTAAAGGACTGACCGTAAATCACCTACAGAACAATCACTGTCCAATTATTAAAGGACTGACCGTAAATCACCTACAGAACAATCACTGTCCAATTATTAAAGGACTGACCGTAAATCACCGACAGAACAATCACTGTCCAATTATTAAAGGACTGACCGTAAATCACCTACAGAACAATCATTGTCCATTTATTAAAGGACTGACCGTAAATCACCCGCAGAACAATCACTGTCCAATTATTAAAGGACTGACCGTAAATCACTGGCAGAACAATCACTGTCCAATTATTAAAGGACTGACCGTAAATCACCTACAGAACAATCACTGTCCAATTATTAAAGGACTGACCGTAAATCACCTACAGAACAATCACTGTCCAATTATTAAAGGAAAGACCGTAAATCACCAACAGAACAATCACTGTCCAATTATTAAAGGACTGACCGTAAATCACCAACAGAACAATCACTGTCCAATTATTAAAGGACTGACCGGAAATCACCAACAGAACAATCACTGTCCAATTATTAAAGGACTGAACGTAAATCACCCACAGAACAATCACTGTCCAATTATTAAAGGACTGACCGTAAATTACCTACAGAACATTCACTCTCCAATTATTAAAGGACTGACCGTAAATCACCTACAGAACAATCACTGTCCAATTATTAAAGGACTGAACGTAAATCACCCACAGAACAATCACTGTCCAATTATTAAAGGACTGACCGTAAATCACCGACAGAACAATCACTAACTAATTATTTAAGGACTGACCGTAAATCACCTACAGAACAATCACTGTCCAATTATTAAAGGACTGACCGTAAATCACCAACAGAACAATCACTGTCCAATTATTAAAGGACTGAACGTAAATCACCTACAGAACAATCACTGTCCAATTATTAAAGGACTGACCGTAAATCACCAACAGAACAATCACTGTCCAATTATTAAAGGACTGAACGTAAATCACCCACAGAACAATCACTGTCCAATTATTAAAGGACTGAACGTATATTACCTACAGAACATTCACTCTCCAATTATTAAAGGACTGACCGTAAATCACCTACAGAACAATCACTGTCCAATTATTAAAGGACTGAACGTAAATCACCCACAGAACAATCACTGTCCAATTATTAAAGGACTGACCGTAAATCACCGACAGAACAATCACTAACTAATTATTTAAGGACTGACCGTAAATCACCTACAGAACAATCACTGTCCAATTATTAAAGGACAGAACGTAAATCACCCACAGAACAATCACTGTCCAATTATTAAAGGACTGACCGTAAATCACCAACAGAACTATCACTAACTAATTATTTAAGGACTGACCGTAAATCACCTACAGAACAATCACTGTCCAATTATTAAAGAACTGACCGTAAATCACCGACAGAACAATCACTAACTAATTATTTAAGGACTGACCGTAAATCACCAACAGAACAATCACTTTCCAATTATTAAACGACTGACCGTAAATCACCTACAGATCCATCACGGTCCAATTATTAATGGACTGACCATAAATCACCGACAGAACAATTACTGTCCAATGATTAAAGGACTGACCGTAAATCACCGACAGAACAATTACTGTCCTATTATTAAAGGACTGACCGTAAATCACCTGCAGAACAATCACTGTCCAATTATTAAAGGACTGACCGTAAATCAACGACAGAATAATCACAGTCCAATTATTAAAGGACTGACTGTAAATCACCTACAGAACAATCACTATCCAATTATTAAAGGACTGACCGTAAATCACCTACAGAACAATCACTGTCCAATTATTAAATCACTGACCGTAAATCACCTACAGAACAATCACTGTCCAATTATTAAAGGACTGAACGGAAATCACCGACAGAACAATCACTGTCCAATTATTAAAGGGCTGACCGTAAATCACCTACAGAACAATCACTGTCCAATTATTAAATCACTGACCGTAAATCACCTACAGAACAATCACTGTCCAATTATTAAAGGACTGAACGGAAATCACCGACAGAACAATCACTGTCCAATTATTAAAGGACTGACCGTAAATCACCTACAGAACAATCACTGTCCAATTATTAAAGGACTGACCATAAATCACCGAGAGAACAATCACTGTCCTATTATTAAAGGACTGAACGTAAATCACCGACAGAACAATCACTGTCCAATTATTAAAGGACTGACCGTAAATCACCTACAGAACAATCACTGTCCAATTATTAAAGGACTGACCGTAAATCACCTACAGAACAATCACTGTCCAATTATTAAAGGACTGACCGTAAATCACCGACAGAACAATCACTGTCCAATTATTAAAGGACTGACCGTAAATCACCTACAGAACCATCATTGTCCATTTATTAAAGGACTGAACGTAAATCACCCGCAGAACAATCACTGTCCAATTATTAAAGGACTGACCGTAAATCACTGGCAGAACAATCACTGTCCAATCATTAAAGGACTGACCGTAAATCACCTACAGAACAATCACTGTCCAATTATTAAAGGACTGACCGTAAATCACCTACAGAACAATCACTGTCCAATTATTAAACGACTGACCGTAAATCACCTACAGAACAATCACTGTCCAATTATCAAAGGACTGACCGTAAATCACCGAGAGAACAATTACTATCCAATACTTAAAGGACTGACCGTAAATCACCTACAGAAAAATCACTATCCACTTATTAAAGGACTGACCGTAAATCACCTACAGAACAATCACTGTCCAATTACGAAAGGACTGACCGTAAATCACCTACAGAACAATCACTGTCCAATTATTAAAGGACTGACCGTAAATCACACACAGAACAATCACTGTCCAATTATTAAAGGAATGACCTTAAATCACCTACAGAACAATCACTGCCCAATTACTAGTGGACTGACCGTAAATCACCTACAGAACAATCACTGTCCAATTATTAAAGGACTGACTGTAAATCACCTCCAGAACAATCACTGTCCAATTATTAAAGGACTGACCGTAAATCACCTACAGAACAATTACTGTCCAATTATTAAAGCACTGACTGTAAATCACCCACAGAACAATCACTGTCCAATTATTAAAGGACTGACCGTAAATAACCGACAGAACAATAACTGTCCAATTATTAAAGGACTGACTGTAAATCACCGACAGAACAATAACTGTCCAATTATTAAAGGACTCACCGTAAATCACCAACAGAACAATCACTGTCCAATTATTAAAGGATTGACCGAAAATCACCTACAGAACAATCACTGTCCAATTATTAAAGGATTGACCGAAAATCACCTACAGAACAATCACTTTCCAATTATTAAAGGACTGACCGTAAATCACCTACAGAACAATCACTGTCCAATTATTAAAGGATTGACCGAAAATCACCTACAGAACAATCACTTTCCAATTATTAAAGGACTGACAAAAGGAACAAAGAAAATTACAGCACAGGACCAGGCCCTTCGGCCCTCCAAGCCTGCACCAAACCAGATCCTAAATCTAAACCTGTCGCCTATTTTCTCAGGGTCTGTATCTCTTTACTTCCTGCCCCTTCATGTATCTGTCAAGATACATCTTTAAAGACGCTATCGTGCCCGAGTCTACCACCTCCGCTGGCAATGCGTTCCAGGCACCCACCACCTTCTGCGTAAAGAACTTTCCACGCATTCCCCCCTAAACGTTTCCCCTCTCACTTTGAACTCGTGTCCGCTAGTAATTGATTCCCCCACTCTGGGAAAAAGCCTCTTGCTATCCACCCTGTCTATACCTCTCATGATTTTGTACACCTCAATCAGGTCCCCCCTCAACCTCCGTCTTTCTAATGAAAATAATCCTAATCTACTCAACCTCTCTTCATAGCTAGCGCCCTCCATACCAGGCAACATCCTGGTGAACCTCCTCTGCACCCTCTGCAAAGCATCCACATCCTTTTGGTAATGTGGCGACCAGAACTGCATGCAGTATTCCAAATGTGGCCGAACCAAAGTCTTATACAACTGTTACATGACCTGCCAACTCTTGTACTTAATACTCCGTCCACTGAAGGAACGCATGCCGTATGCCTTCTTGACCACTCTATTGACCTGCGTTGCCACCTTCAGGGAACAATGGACCTGAACACCCAAATCTCTCTGGACATCAATTTTCCCCAGGACATTTCCATTTACTGAATTGTTCACTCTTGAATTGGATCTTCCAAAATGCATCACCTCGCATTTGCCCTGATTGAACTCCATCTGCCATTTCTCTGCCCAAATCTCCAGTCTATCTATATTCTGCTGTATTCTCTGACAGTCCCCTTCACTATCTGCTACTCCACCAATCTTAGTGTCGTCTGCAAACGTGCAAATCAGACCACCTATATTTTCCTCCAAATCATTTATGAAAATCGCAAACAACAGTGATCCCAGCACGGATCCCTGTGGAACACCACTGGTTACACGTCTCCATTTTGAGAAACTCCCTTCCACTGCTACTCTCTGTCTCCTGTTGCCCAGCCAGTTCTTTATCCATCTAGCTAGTACACCCTGGACCCCATGCGACTTCACGTTCTCCATCAGCCTACCATGGGGAACCATATCAAACGCCTTACTGAAGTCCATGTATATGACATCTGCAGTCCTTCCCTCATCAATCAACTTTGTCACTTCCTCAAAGAATTCTATTAAGTTGGTAAGACATGACCTTCCCTGCACAAAACCATGTTGCCTATCACTGATAAGCCCATTTTCTTCCAAATGGGAATAGATCCTATCCCTGAGTATCTTCTCAGCAGCTTCCCTACCACTGACGTCAGGATCACCGGTCTATAATTACCTGGATTATCCCTGCTACCCTTCTTAAACAAGGGGACAACATTAGCAATTCTCCAGTCCTCTGGGACGTCACCCGTGTTTAAGGATGCTGCAAAGATATCTGTTGAGGCCACAGCTATTTCCTCTCTCGCTTCCCTCAGTAACCTGGGATAGATCCCATCCGGACCTGGGGACTTGTCCAGCTTAATGCCTTTTCGAATACCCAACACTTCATCCCTCCTTATGCCAACGTGACCTAGAGTAATCAAACATCTATCCTTAATGTCAACATCCGTCATGTCCCTCTCCTCGGTGAATACCGATGCAAAGTACTCGTTTCGAATCTCACCCATTTTCTCTGACTCCACGCATAACTTTCCTCCTTTGTCCTTGAGCGGGCCAATCCTTTCTCTAGTTCCGCTCTTGCTCCTTATATATTAATAAAAGGCTTTGGGATTTTCCTTAACCCTGTTTGCAAAAGATATTTCATGACCTCTTTTAGCCCTCTAAATTACTCATTTCTAATTTGTCCGACATTCCCGATATTCTTCCAAAGCTTCGTCTTTCTTCAGCCGCCCAGAACTTATGAATGCTTCATTTTTCCTCTCAGCTAGTCTCACAATTACACCTGTCATCCATCGTTCCTGAATCTTGCCATTTCTATCCATTATTTTCACAGGAACATGTCTCTCCTGCACACTAATCAACCTCGCTTTTAAAGCCTCCCACATATCAAATGTGTATTCACCTGCAGAATAATCACTGTCCAATTATTAAAGGACTGACCGTAAATCACCGACAGAACAATCACTGTCCAATTATTAAAGGACTGACTGTAAATCACCTACAGAACAATCACTATCCAATTATTAAAGGACTGACAGTAAATCACCTACAGAACAATCACTGTCCAATTATTAAAGGACTGACCGTAAATCACCTACTGAACAATCACTGTCCTATTATTAAAGGACTGACCGTAAATCACCTACAGAACAATCACTGTCCAATTATTAAAGGACTGACCGTAAATCACCTACTGAACAATCACTATCCAATTATTAAAGGACTGACCGTAAATCACCTACAGAACAATCACTGACCAATTATGAAAGGACTGACCATAAATCACCTACTGAACAATCACTGTCCAATTATTAAAGGACTGACCGTAAATCACCGACAGAACAACCACTGACCAATTATGAAAGGACTGACCATAAATCACCTACAGAACAATCACTGTCCAATTATTAAAGGAGTGACCGTAAATCACCAACAGAACAATCACTGTCCAATTATTAAAGGACTGACCGTAAATCACCGACAGAACAATCACTATCCAATTATTAAAGGACTGACCGTAAATCACCTACTGAACAATCACTGTCCTATTATTAAAGGACAGACCGTAAATCACCTACAGAACATTTACTGTCCAATTATTGAAGCACGGACCGTAAATCACCTGCAGAACAATCACTGTCCTATTATTAAAGGACTGACCGTAAATCACCTACAGAACAATCACTATCCAATTATTAAAGGACTGACCGTAAATCACCGACAGAACAATCACTGTCCAATTATTAAAGGACTGACCGTAAATCACCTACAGAACTATCACTGTCCAATTTATTAAAGGACTGAACGTAAATCACCGACAGAGCAATCACTGTCCAATTGTTAAAGGACTGACCGTAAATCACCGACAGAACAATCACTGTCCAATTATTAGAGGACTGACCGTAAATCACCTACAGAACAATCACTGTCCAATTATTAAAGGACTGACCATAAATCAATTACAGAACAATAACTATCCAAATGTTAAATGTTCCAAGTTTTAGAAGCTTCAGGCGGGGTAGAGGGAGATGTAAAAGGTGTGGGGGAGTTGCATTAATGGTTAAGGGGAATATAACAACTGTTCTGCAGGAGGACACCTCAGAGGGGTCGTGCAGCGAGGCAATATGGGTGGAGCTCAGGAATAGGAAGGGTGCAGTCACGATGTTGGGGGTTGACAACAGGCCTCCCAACAGCCAGCGGGAGGTAGAGGAGCAGATATGCAGACAGAGTTTGGAAAGACGTAAAGATAACAGGGTTGTAGTGGTGGGTGATTTTAACTTCCCCAATATTGACTGGGACTCACTTAGTGCTAGGGGCTTGGATGGGGCAGAATTTGTGAGCAGCATCCAGGAGGGCTTCTTGAAACAGGATGTAAATAGTCCAACTAGGGATGGGGCCATTCTGGACCTGGTATTGGGGAGAGAGTCCGGCCAGGTGGTCGAAGTTTCAGTGGGGGAGCATTCCAGGAGTAGTGACCGTAATTCCATAAATATTAAGATACTTGTGGATAAGGATAAGAGTAGTCCTCGGGTGAAGGTGCTAAATTGGGGGAAGGCTAATTACAACAATATTAGTCAGGAACTGAAGAATTTAGATTTGGGGGTGGTTGTTTGAGGGTAAATCAACATCTGACATGTGGGAGTCTTTCAAACGTCAGTTTATTAGAATCCAGGACCAGCATGTTCCTGTGAGCAAGAAAGACAAGTTTGGCAAGTTTCGGGAAGCTTGAATGACAGGGGATATTGCGAGCCTAGTCAAAAAGAAAAAGGAAGCATTTGTAAGGGCTGGAAGGCGAGGAACAGATGAAGCACTTGAGGAATATAAAGACAGTAGGAAGAACTAAAGCAAGGAGTTAGGAGGGCTAAAAGGGGACATGAAAACTCATTGGCAAACAGGATTAAGGAAAATCCCAAGGCTTTTTATACATATATAAAGAGCAAGAGGGTAACCAGGGAAAAGGTTGGCCCACACAAGGACAGAGATGGGAATCTATGCGTGGAGCCAGAGGACATTGGTGGGTGCTAAATGAGTACTTTGCGTCAGTTTTCACCAAGGAGAATGACTTGGTGGATGATGAGCCGAGGGAAGGGAGTGCAGATAGCCACAGTCATTTCATTATCAAAAAGGAGGTGGTGTTGGGTGTCTTGCAAAGCATTAAGGTAGATAAGTCCCCAGGGCCTGATGGGATTTACCCTAGAATACTGAAGGAGGCAAGGGAAGAAATTGCTGGGGCTTTGGCAGAAATATTTGCATCCTCATTGGCTGCAGGTGAGGTCCCAGAGGACTGGAGAATAGCCAATGTTGTTCCTTTGTTTAAGAAGGGTGGCATGGATAATCCAGGAAAAAATACGCCGGTGAGCCTTACGTCAGTGGTTGGGAAACTATTAGAGAGGATTCTTCGGGACAGGATTTACTCCCATTTGGAAACAAATGAACTTATTAGCGAGGGCTTTGTGAGGGGGAGGTCCTGTCTTACTAATCTGATTGAGTTTTTTAAGGAAGTGACGAAGATGATTGATGAGGGAAGGGTGGTGGATGTTGTCTATATGGACTTTAGTAAAGCCTTTGACAAGGTCCCGCATGGCAGACTGGTGCAAAAGGTGAAGTCACACGGGATCAGAGGTGAGTTGGCATGATGGATACAGAACTGGCTTGGTCACAGAAGACAGAGGGTAACAGTGGATGGGTGTTTTTCTGAATGGAGGAATGTGACTAGTGGTGTTCCGCAGGGATCAGTGCTGGGACCTTTGCTCTTTGTATTATATATAAATGATTTGGAGGAAAATTTAGCTGGTCTGATTAGTAAGTTTGCGGACGACACAAAGGTTGGCGGAGTTGCGGATAATGATGAGGATTTTCAGAGGATACAGCAGGATATAGATCGGTTGCAGACTTGGGCAGAGAAATGACAGATGGAGTTTAATCTGGACAAATGTGAGGTAATACATTTTGGAAGGTCGTATGCAGGTGGGAGGTATACGGTAAATGACAGAACCCTTCGGAGTATTGACAGGCACAGAGATCTGGGCATACAGGTCCACATGTCACTGAAAGTGGCAACGCAGGTGGACAAGGTAGTCAAAGCGACATATGGCATGCATGCCTTCGTCGATTGGGGCATAGAGTATAAAAAATGGCAAGTCATGTTGCAGCTGTACAGAACCTTATTGCGTGCAATTCTGGTTGCCACACTACCAGAAGGACGTGGAAGCTTTGGAGAGGGTACAGAGGAGGTTTACCAGGATGCTGCCTGGTCTGGAGGGCATTAGCTATGAGGAGAGGGTGGAAAACTCGGATTGTTTTCACTGGAACAATGGAGGTGGAGTGGCGACATCATAGAGGTTCACAAAGTTATGAGCGGCATGCACAGTGTGGATAGTCAGAAGCGTATTCCCAGAGTGGAAGAATCAGTTACTCGGGGACATAGGTTTCAGGTGCAAGGGGCAAAGTTAAGAGGGGATGTGCGAGGCAAGTTTTTTTACTCAGAGGGTGCTGAGTGCCTGGAACTTGCTGCCAGGAAAGGTGGTGGAAGCAAATAAGATAGCGACATTTAAGAGAGATCTTGACAAATATATGAATAGAAGGGAATAGAGGGATATGGGCCCCGGAAGTGCAGAAGGTGTTAGTTTCGGCAGGCATCAAGACCGGCGCAGGCATGGAGGGCTGAATGGCCTGTTCCTTTGCTGTTCTGTTCTTTGTTCCTTGTTCAATTAAGAAAGGACTGACTGTAAATCACCTACAGAACAATTTGTATCCAATTATTAAAGGACAGACCGTAAATCACCTACAGAACAATTTTTATCCAATTATTAAAGGACGAACCGTAAATCACCTGCAGAACAATCACTGTCCAATTATTAAAGGACTGACCGTAAATCACCGACAGAACAATCACTATCCAATTATTAAAGGACTGACCATAAGTCGCCTGCAGAACAATCACTGTCCAATTATTAAAGGACTGACAGTAAATCACCTGCAGAACAATCACTGTCCAATTATTAAAGGACTGACCATCAATCACCTACAGAACAATCACTGTCCAATTATTAAAGGACTGACCGTAAATCACCTACAGAACAATCACTGTCCAATTATTAAAGGACTGACCGTAAATCACCTGCAGAACAATCACTGTCCAATTATTAAAGGACTGACCGTAAATCACCGACAGAACAATCACTGTCCAATTATTAAAGGACTGACCGTAAATCACCAACAGAAAAATCACTGTCCAATTATTAAAGGACTGACCGTAAATCACCTACAGAACAATCACTGTCCAATTATTAAAGGACTGACCGTAAATCACCTGCAGAACAATCACTGTCCAATTATTAAAGGACTGACCATCAATCACCTACAGAACAATCACTGTCCAATTATTAAAGGACTGACCGTAAATCACCTACAGAACAATCACTGTCCAATTATTAAAGGACTGACCGTAAATCACCTGCAGAACAATCACTGTCCAATTATTAAAGGACTGACCGTAAATCACCTACAGAACAATCACTGTCCAATTATTAAAGGAGTGACCGTAAATCACCTACAGAACAATCACTGTCCAATTATTAAAGGACTGACCGTAAATCACCTACAGAACAATCACTGTCCAATTATTAAAGGACTGACTGTAAATCACCGACAGAACAATCACTGTCCAATTATTAAAGGACTGACCGTAAATCACCTACAGAACAATTTTTATTCATTTATTAAAGGACTGACTGCAAATCACCCACAGAACAATCACCATCTGAAGAACAGGGAACAGTCCATAAAACTCCTGTGAAACCATTTTGATTTATATATTAAGGGAATGATCATTAATCGACATTGGAGCAGTCTCTGCACCTGTGATGACTGAGCGGTTCTCACCTGGTATGGCACTGAGCCCCACATTGTGAACAGGAAAATCCCAAGCTCCATTCCCAGCCTGTGCTGTGTGAGCTGCTTTTATCTGTTGTGATACTGAGCCCCACATAGTGATCAGGAAGATCCCAGGCTCCATCTCCCTCCTGTGTTGTGTAGTACTGAGCTCTATTCTTTATGTGCTTACAAGCTCCATGACCCACCCCTGACCCTTGCTGAGTTGGCCCGCTGCTCTGTTGTATGTTATCAGGGGGTGATCTTACCTCACTGCAGAGTGTATCAAAGTTGGACTCCTCAATCTCCTGCATCAATGCAGCCGCTCATACAACTTGCTGATGCTTCATGTGGGGACGGGAACAGGACTTTCTGCTCAGTCAGGAATTCCCAAACTAACTGCAAGACAGAGAGGCAGCAATTAGACCCACACAATGAGAGGTACATAACCAGTGTGATACTGGGTCACACACAGAGCGGGAAGATCCAAGGAACCATCCCTAGTCTGTGCTGTATTTCCCCCGACTCTACGCTCTGTTCACTGTGGGTGATTTTACCTCAATGTGGTGGATATGAAGACTCGATTTATCCATCTCCTAAATCACTGTCAGTGTGTCGGCCATCTTCAATGTGAGCGATAATGGAATGGGGCAGAACAATCTGTTCACTCAGTTACACACAGACTGACTGCAAGAGAGAGAGGTGGTAATTAGACAGATATGATTAAAGGTATGTACCCAGTCTGGTACTGAGCTCTAAACAGAGCACAGGGAGATCCCAGGCTCCATCCCCAGCCTGTGCTGTGTTTCTCACTACTCTACGCTCTGTTCACAGTCGGTGATTTTACCTCACTGTGGTGTATATGAAGACTCGATTTATCCATCTCCTGTATTACTGTCAGTGTGTCGGCCATCTTCAATTTGGGTGGTAAGGGAATGGGGCAGAACAATCTGCTCACTCAGGTACACACACAGACTGACTGCAAGAGAGAGAGGTTGGAATTAGATCGATATAATTAAAGGTATGTACCCAGTCTGGTACTGAGCTCCAAACAGAGCACAGGAAGATCCCAGGCTCCATGCCCAGCTTGTGCTGTGTTTCTTCCCACTCTGCGTTCTGTTCACGGTGGGTGATTTTACCTCACTGTGGTGTATATGAAGACTCGATTTATCCATCTCCTGTATCACTGTCAGTGTGTCTTCAGTGTTATAGAGTCTGAGTTATACAGCACAGAAACAGGCCCTTCGGCCCATCGTGTCTATGTCGGCCATTAGGCACCTGTCTATTCTCATCCCAGTTTCCAGCATTTGGTCGTAGCCTTGTATTCTATGGCGTTTCAAGTGGTCATTTAAATACTTAAATGTGAGTGTTTCTTCCTGTACCACCTTCTGGCAGTTCGTTGCAGATTCCAACCACCCTCTGGGTGTAAAGATGTTTTCCTCAAATCCCCTTTAAACCTCCTGCCCCTTACCTTAAATCTATGCCACTTGGTTATTGACCCGTCTGATAATGGAAACGATTTCTTCCTGTCTAACCTGTCAGTGTCTCTCATAACTTTGTATCCTCAATCATGTTCCGCACTCAGTCTTCTGCACACTAAGGTAAACAACGCAAGCCTTTTCAGTCTCTCTTCATAGCTGAAATGCTCCAGCCCAGGCAACCTCCTGGTGAATCTCCTCTGCACCCTCTCCAGTGCAATAACATCCATCCTACAGTATGGACTGAATTAGAGAAGGTGCAGATGAGATTCACCGGGATGTTGCCTGGCCTGGAGCATTTCAGCTATGTGGACAGACGGGATAAGCTGGAATTGTTTTCCTTCCAGCAGAGAAGTCTGAGCGGGCACATGATTGAGGTATATGAGGGGCATTGATAGGATAGATAGGAAGAAACATTTCCCATAGCGGAGGTGTCAATAACCAGGGGATATCGATTTAAGGTTAGGGGCAGGAGATACAGAGGAGATTTGAGACAAAGTGTTTTCACCCAGATGGTGGTTGCAATCTGGAACACACTGCCTGAAGAGGTGGTCGAGGCCAGAACACTCAACATTTAAGAAGTATTTAGAAGAGCACTTGAAATGCCATAGTATACATGGCTCCAGGCCAAGTGCTGGAAAATGGGATTGGAATAGAGAGGTGCTTGATGGCCGGCACAGACACAATGGGCCGAAAGCGCTGCTTCTGAGCTGAACAATTCTATCACTCTCGACATTAATAAGGTAGAATTCATTTTCAACCCATATAACTACAAAATCTGACCACATTTTCGGTGAGAAATGATGATTTTAGGTTGTCGTGGAGCAGTCACTGATCGGATCATTGGACACCTGATTTACAAACAACGGATTCCTGCTCTGAGACTCTCACCTTACAACATCATATTACTGACAGTCAGATAAACACAACAGTATCAATAGAACACGGTATATTAAAATAGAAATATGAAGGCGGGACACACAGAACAAACAAATAATGCAATCCCTGTCACTTCAAACATTAAACTGTCTGAATGGACAACCCTGAGACATTGGTGACAATGAGACAGGTAAACTGACCTGTTTAACTGCATGGGTCAGGGTCAATAATGAAAATTCAATTCCCTGCAGTGGGAAACAAGTTCCTGCTTCTCAGAAAAACTTGCTTTTTAAAGATAATGTCTCACAAAATAGAACTTAATCCAACCTCATTCTTTATTAAGCTGAATAGTGGATAATAATTTATATCTGAGTTAGTGACTGCAGGGAGAGCCCTTTCTACTGGAACAGTGTCAGCTCTGTGTCAGGTACACACAGATACAGAAATAGATTCTCATCTGTGTACCTGTGGCTCAAAGAGATTCCACAAATCACAGAAATGGAAATCACAACACCACAAATAAGACACTGTCCTCAGAGTAACTCGAGAGAATTCTCCATCATAGGTATCACCTCACATTTCTCTGTATGAAATTTCATCTGTCACGTGTCTGTTCCTCCAACCAGCCTGTCTATATCCTCCTGAAGACTCTCACTATCCTCTTCACAGTTCACAATAATTCCAAGTTTTGTGTCATGTCTGAAAATTAACAATATGTCCTGCCTGGATCATTAATAACTCATCCTAACATCAGTACCTGGGGAACTGCACTATATATCTTCCTCCAGTCTAAATAATAACAGTTCATCACAACACTCTGTTTCCTCTCACTCAGCCCACTTCCTATCCTTTCTGTTTTCCTCCTTTTTATTCCATGGGCTGCAGTTTTGTTGGTAATTCTATTACGTGTCACTGAACCAAACACGTTTTGGGAATCCAGATACACCACATCAAACACATTCCCCTCAATAACCCTTCCTGAAACGTACAGCTCGAGCTTATCCAGCTGACCACACTTCATGTAAATGTGTTCAAAGACACAAGATGCACGGGAAATGTATACAGAGCGCAGGAAGATCCCAGCATCCATCCGCAGCCTGTGCTGAGTGAGCACAGGAAGATCCCAGGCTCCATCTCCAGCCTGTGCTGTGAACTATTCTGAGAAAGTGTGGCACTGAATACCAGACACAGAGCACAGGAAGATCCCGGGCTCCATCCCCAGCCTGACCTAAGTGAGCTGCTCTCACATAATGTGGTACTGATCCCCATTCTTAGAGCACAGGAAGATCCCAGGCCCCTTTCCTGGCCTCTGCTGAGCTAACACCTTGTTGTAACTGTTGTTATCAGTGTGTGATCTTCGCTCACTGTGGAGTGGATGGAAGGCTGGTGATCTCCATCTCCTGCATCACCACCAGCAGCTCATCCAACTTGAGTGTGTGTGATGTGGGGAAAGGATCAGGACATTGTGATCAGTCAGGACCTCCCAGACCCACTGCAAGAGAGAAAGTGGCAGCAATTAGAATCACACAATGAGGGTTAACCACATGGTATGGTACTGAGCCCAATACAGAGGACAGGGAGATCCCAGACTCCATCCACAGCCTCTGATGAGTGAGCTGTTCTCAACCAGTCAGGCACTGAGCCCCACCCAACGAGCACAGGAGGATCCCAAGTTCCATCCCCAGCCTGTGCTGTGTTTCTCCCTACTCTACCCTCTGTTCACGGTGGGTGATTTTACCTCACTGTGGTGTGGAGGAAGACTCGATTTATCCTTCTCAAGTATCAACGTCAGTGTGTCTTCAATGTCATAGAGTGAGAGTTATGCAGCACAGAAATAGGCCCTTCGGCCCGTCATGTCTGTGCTGGCCAACAGCACCTTTCTATTCTCATCCCATTTTTTCCAGCACATGGCCTGTAGCCTTGTATACTCTGGCGTTTCAAGTGCTCATCTAAATATTTAAATGTTGTTAGGGTTCCTGATTCTACCACCCCTTCAGGCAGTGTATTCCAGATTCCAACCACCCTCTGGGAGAAAAATATATTCCTCAAACCCCCTTTAAACCTCCGGACCCTTACCTTAAATCTATGCCCCCTGGTTATTGACCCCTCGGAGAAGGGAAATTGTTTCTGCCTATCTAACCTATCAAAAACCTAATTTGGTTTTCCTCAATCATGTCCACTCTCAGAGTTTTCTGCTTCACGGAAAACATCCCAGCCTTTTCAGTCTCTCTTCATCGCTGAAATGTTCCAGCGACGCAAAATCCTGGTGAATCTCCTATGACCTTCTGCACTTCCTAGGGTCCTACCATCCATTGTATATTCTCTTGCCTTGTTAGTCCTCCCAAAATGCATTACCTCACACTTCTCAAGATTAAATTACATTTCCCACTGCTCCGCCCATCTTACCAGCCCATCTACATAGTCCTTTAATCTAAGGCTTTCCTCCTCACTATTGATGACACCACTAATTTTCGTGTCATCTGCGAACTTACTGATGATACCTCATACATTCAGTGGCGACGGGGATTGGGGACGGTGTGTGGCGACGGTGATTGGGTCGGTGAGTGGGGACGGTGACTGGGGACGGTGAGTGGGGACGGTGAGTGGGGACGGTGACTGGGGACGGTGAGTGGGGACGGGGAGTGGGGACGGGGAGTGGGGATGGTGAGTGGGGACGCGAGAGTGGGGACGGGGAGTGGGGACGGTAAGTGGGGACGGGGAGTGGGGACGGGGAGTGCGGACGGAGAGTGGGGACGGAGAGTGGGGACGCGAGAGTGGGGAAGCGAGAGTGGGGCCGCTAGAGTGGGGACGGGGAGTGGGGACGGGGAGTGGGGACGGGGAGTGGGGACGGAGAGTGAGGACGCGAGATTGGGGACGCCAGAGTGGGGACGCCAGAGTGGGGACAGAGAGTGGGGACAGAGATTGGGTACGGTGAGTGGGGACGGTGAGTGGAGACGGTGAGTGGGGAAGGTGAGTGGGGAAGGTGAACGGGGATGGTGAGTGGGGACGGAGAGTGGGGACGGAGAGTGGGGACGGAGAGTGGGGACGGAGAGTGAGGACGGAGAGTGGGGACACTGAGTGGGGATGGTGAGTGGGGTCGCTGAGTGGGGACGGAGAGTGGAGATGGAGATTGGGGACGGAGAGTGGGGACACTGAGTGGGGACGTTGAGTGGGGACTGTGAGTAGGGACGGTGAGTGGTGAAGGGGAGTGGGGAAGGGAAGTGGGGAAGGGGAGTGGGGATGGTGAGTGGAGAATGTGAGTGGGGACGGTGAGTGGGTCGGAGAGTGGGGACGGAGAGTGGGGATGGAGAGTGGGGACACTGAGTGGGGATGTTGAGTGGGGAAGGTGAGTGGGGAGTGTGAGTGGGGACGGTAAGTGGCGACGGGGAGTGGGGACGGTGAGTGAAAACTGTGAGTGGGGACGGTGTGTGGGGACGGGGAGTGGGGACGCTGAGCGGCGACGGGTAGTGGGGACGGTGAGTTGGGATGGGGAGTGGGGATGGTGAGTAGGGATGGTGAGTGGGGATGGAGAGTGGGGACGGAGAGTGGGGACAGAGAGTGGGGACGGTGAGTGGGGACGGTGACTGGGGAAGGTGAGTGGGGACGGTGAGTGGGGACGGTGAGTGGCGACGGTGAGTGGCGAAGGTGAGTGGCGACAGTGAGTGGTGACGGTGAGTGGGGACAGTGAGTGGCGAAGGTGGCTGAGGACGGTGAGTGGCTAAGGTGAGTGGGGACGGTGAGTGGGGATGGTGAGTGGGGACCGAGAGTGGGGACGGAGAGTGTGGAGGGTGAGTGGGGACGCAGAGTGGGGACGGGGAGTGGGGACGGTGTGTGGCGATGGTGAGTGGGGACGGTGAGTGTGGACGCAGAGTGGGGATGGGGAGTGGGGACGGTGTGTGGCGACGGTGAGTGGGGACGGTGAGTGGGGACGGTGAGTGGGGACGGTGACTGGGGACGGGGAGTGGGGACGGGGTGTGGGGACGGGGTGTGGGGACGGTGACTGGGGATGGGGTGTGGGGACGGGGTGTGGGGATGGGGAGTGGGGACAGTGTGTGGCGACAGTGAGTGGGGACTGTGAGTGGGGACTGTGAGTGGGGACGGTGAGTGGGGACGGGGAGTGGGGACGGGGAGTGGGGACGGTGAGTGGGGATGGTGAGTGTGGACGGTGAGTGGGGACAGTGAGTGGGGACGGTCAGTGGGGAAGGTGAGTGGCGACTGGGAGTGGCGACGGTGAGTGGGGACGGTGAGTCGGGACGGTGAGTGGGGAAGGGGAGTGGGGACAGAATTTGGGGACGGAATGTGGGGATGGAATGTGGGGACGGTGATGTGGGGACGGGGATTTGGGACGGTGTGTGGGGACAGTGAGTGGGGACGGGGAGTGGGGACAGAGTGTGGGGACGGGGAGTGGGGAAAGGGGGTGGGGACGGTGTGTGGCGACTGTGAGTGGGGATGGTGACTGGGGACCGTGAGTGGGGAAGGTGACTGGGGACGGTGAGTGGGGACGGTGAGTGGGGACAGTGAGTGGGGACGGTCAGTGGGGACGGGGAGTGGCGACTGGGAGTGGGGACTGTGAGTGGGGAAGGGGAGTGGGGACAGAATTTGGGGATGGAATGTGGGGACAGAATGTGGGGATGGTGAGTGGGGACGGGGAGTGGGGACCGAGAGTGGGGACGGTGAGTGGGGAAGGGGAGTGGGGACAGAATATGGGGACGGAATGTGGGGATGGTGACTGGGGACGGTGAGTGGGGAAGGTGACTGGGGACGGTGAGTGGCGACTGGGAGTGGGGACTGTGAGTGGGGATGGTGAGTGGGGACGGTGAGTGGGGAAGGGGAGTGGGGACAGAATATGGGGACGGAATGTGGGGACGGAATGTGGGGACGGAATGTGGGGACAGTGAGTGGGGACAGGGAGTGGGGACCGAGATTGGGGACGGGGAGTGGGGATGGTGTGTGGCGACGGTGAGTGGGGACGGTGAGTGGGGACAGTGAGTGGGGACGGTGAGTGGGGACGGGGAGTGGGGACGGGGAGTGGGGACGGGGAGTGGGGATGGTGAGTGGGGACGGTGAGTGGCGACGGTGAGTGGCGAAGGTGAGTGGCGACAGTGAGTGGTGACGGTGAGTGGGGACAGTGAGTGGCGAAGGTGGCTGAGGACGGTGAGTGGCTAAGGTGAGTGGGGACGGTGAGTGGGGATGGTGAGTGGGGACCGAGAGTGGGGACGGAGAGTGTGGAGGGTGAGTGGGGACGCAGAGTGGGGACGGGGAGTGGGGACGGTGTGTGGCGATGGTGAGTGGGGACGGTGAGTGTGGACGCAGAGTGGGGATGGGGAGTGGGGACGGTGTGTGGCGACGGTGAGTGGGGACGGTGAGTGGGGACGGTGAGTGGGGACGGTGACTGGGGACGGGGAGTGGGGACGGGGTGTGGGGACGGGGTGTGGGGACGGTGACTGGGGATGGGGTGTGGGGACGGGGTGTGGGGATGGGGAGTGGGGACAGTGTGTGGCGACAGTGAGTGGGGACTGTGAGTGGGGACTGTGAGTGGGGACGGTGAGTGGGGACGGGGAGTGGGGACGGGGAGTGGGGACGGTGAGTGGGGATGGTGAGTGTGGACGGTGAGTGGGGACAGTGAGTGGGGACGGTCAGTGGGGAAGGTGAGTGGCGACTGGGAGTGGCGACGGTGAGTGGGGACGGTGAGTCGGGACGGTGAGTGGGGAAGGGGAGTGGGGACAGAATTTGGGGACGGAATGTGGGGATGGAATGTGGGGACGGTGATGTGGGGACGGGGATTTGGGACGGTGTGTGGGGACAGTGAGTGGGGACGGGGAGTGGGGACAGAGTGTGGGGACGGGGAGTGGGGAAAGGGGGTGGGGACGGTGTGTGGCGACTGTGAGTGGGGATGGTGACTGGGGACCGTGAGTGGGGAAGGTGACTGGGGACGGTGAGTGGGGACGGTGAGTGGGGACAGTGAGTGGGGACGGTCAGTGGGGACGGGGAGTGGCGACTGGGAGTGGGGACTGTGAGTGGGGAAGGGGAGTGGGGACAGAATTTGGGGATGGAATGTGGGGACAGAATGTGGGGATGGTGAGTGGGGACGGGGAGTGGGGACCGAGAGTGGGGACGGTGAGTGGGGAAGGGGAGTGGGGACAGAATATGGGGACGGAATGTGGGGATGGTGACTGGGGACGGTGAGTGGGGAAGGTGACTGGGGACGGTGAGTGGCGACTGGGAGTGGGGACTGTGAGTGGGGATGGTGAGTGGGGACGGTGAGTGGGGAAGGGGAGTGGGGACAGAATATGGGGACGGAATGTGGGGACGGAATGTGGGGACGGAATGTGGGGACAGTGAGTGGGGACAGGGAGTGGGGACCGAGATTGGGGACGGGGAGTGGGGATGGTGTGTGGCGACGGTGAGTGGGGACGGTGAGTGGGGACAGTGAGTGGGGACGGTGAGTGGGGACGGGGAGTGGGGACGGGGAGTGGGGACGGGGAGTGGGGATGGTGAGTGGGGACGTGAGAGTGGGGACGGGGAGTGGGGACGGGGAGTGGGGATGGGGGGTGCGGACGGAGAGTGGGGACGGAGAGTGGGGACGCAAGAGTGGGGAGGCGAGAGTGGGGACGCGAGAGTGGGGACGGGGAGTGGGGATGGAGAGTGGGGAGGCAGAGTGGGGACGCGAGAGCGGGGACACGAGAGTGGGGACGGAGAGTGGGGACGCCAGAGTGGGGATGCCGGAGTGGGGACAGAGAGTGGGGACAGAGATTGGGGACAGTGAGTGGGGACGGGGTGTGGGGACTGCGAGTGGGGATGGTGAGTGGGGACGGTGAGTGGGGAAGGTGAGTGGGGTAGGTGAGCGGGGACGGTGAGTTGGGACGGAGAGTGGGGACGGAGAGTGGGGACGGAGAAAGGGGACGGAGAGTGGGGACACTGAGTGGGAATGGTGAGTGGGGACGCTGAGTGGGGACGGAGAGTGGAGACGGAGATTGGGGATGGAGAGTGGGGACGGGGAGTGGCGACTGGGAGTGGGGACTGTGAGTGGGGAAGGGGAGTGGGGACAGAATTTGGGGATGGAATGTGGGGACAGAATGTGGGGATGGTGAGTGGGGACGGGGAGTGGGGACCGAGAGTGGGGACGGTGAGTGGGGAAGGGGAGTGGGGACAGAATATGGGGACGGAATGTGGGGATGGTGACTGGGGACGGTGAGTGGGGAAGGTAACTGGGGATGGTGAGTGGCGACTGGGAGTGGGGATTGTGAGTGGGGATGGTGAGTGGGGACGGTGAGTGGGGAAGGGGAGTGGGGACAGAATATGGGGACGGAATGTGGGGACGGAATGTGGGGACAGTGAGTGGGGACAGGGAGTGGGGACCGAGATTGGGGACGGGGAGTGGGGATGGTGTGTGGCGACGGTGAGTGGGGACGGTGAGTGGGGACAGTGAGTGGGGACGGTGACTGGGGACGGTGAGTGGTGACGGGGAGTGGGGACGGGGAGTGGGGATGGTGAGTGGGGACGCGAGAGTGGGGACGGGGAGTGGGGACGGGGAGTGGGGATGGGGGTTGCGGACGGAGAGTGGGGACGGAGAGTGGGGACGCGAGAGTGGGGAGGCGAGAGTGGGGACGCGAGAGTGGGGAGGCGAGAGTGGGGACGCGAGAGTGGGGACGGGGAGTGGGGATGGAGAGTGGGGAGGCAGAGTGGGGACGCGAGAGCGGGGACACGAGAGTGGGGACGGAGAGTGGGGACGCCAGAGTGGGGATGCCGGAGTGGGGACAGAGAGTGGGGACAGAGATTGGGGACAGTGAGTGGGGACGGGGTGTGGGGACTGCGAGTGGGGATGGTGAGTGGGGACGGTGAGTGGGGAAGGTGAGTGGGGAAGGTGAGCGGGGACGGTGAGTTGGGACGGAGAGTGGGGACGGAGAGTGGGGACGGAGAAAGGGGACGGAGAGTGGGGACACTGAGTGGGAATGGTGAGTGGGGACGCTGAGTGGGGACGGAGAGTGGAGACGGAGATTGGGGATGGAGAGTGGGGACACTGAGTGGGGACGTTGAGTGGTGAAGGGGAGTGGGGAAGGGGAGTGGGGATGGTGAGTGGGGACAGGGAGTGGGGACCAAGATTGGGGACGGGGAGTGGGGATGGTGTGTGGCGAAGGTGAGTGGGGACGGTGAGTGGGGACGGTGAGTGGGGACGGTGAGTGGGGACAGTGAGTAGGGACGGTGACTGGGGTCGGTAAGTGGGGACGGGGAGTGGGGACGGGGAGTGGGGATGGTGAGTGGGGACGCGAGAGTGGGGACGGGGAGTGGGGACGGGGAGTGGGGACGGGGAGTGCGGACGGAGAGTGGGGATGGAGAGTGGGGATGCGAGAGTGGGGAGGCGAGAGTGGGGACACGAGAGTGGGGACGGGGAGTGGTGATGGAGGGTGGGGACGCAGAGTGGGGACACGAGAGCGGGGACACGAGAGTGGGGACGGAGAGTGGGGACGCCAGAGTGGGGATGCCGGAGTGGGGACAGAGAGTGGGGACAGAGATTGGGGACAGTGAGTGGGGACGGGGTGTGGAGACTGTGAGTGGGGATGGTGAGTGGGGACGGTGAGTGGGGAAGGTGAGTGGGGAAGGTGAGCGGGGACGGTGAGTTGGGACGGAGAGTGGGGACGGAGAGTGGGGACGGAGAAAGGGGACGGAGAGTGGGGACACTGAGTGGGGATCGTGAGTGGGGACGCTGAGTGGGGACGGAGAGTGGAGACGGAGATTGGGGATGGAGAGTGGGGACACTGAGTGGGGACGTTGAGTGGTGAAAGGGAGTGGGGAGTGTGAGTGGGGACGGTAAGTGGGGACGGAGAGTGGGGACGGAAAGTGGGGACGGAGAGGTGGGACACTGAGTGGGGACGCCGAGTAGGGACGGTTAGTGGTAAAGGGGAGTGGGGAAGGGGAGTGGGGATTGTGAGTGGGGAATGTAAGTGGGGAGTGTGAGTGGGGACGGTGAGTGGCGACGGGGAGTGGGGACGGTGAGTGGGGAAGGTGAGTGGGGACCCTGTGTGGCGACGGTGAGTGGCGACGGGAAGTGGGGACGGTGAGTGGCGACGGGTACTGGGGATGGTGAGTTGGGACGGGGAGTGGGGACGCTGAGTGGGGACGGTGAGTGGGGACCGTGACTGGGGACGGGGAGTGGGGACGGGGAGTGGGGATGGGGTGTGGGGACCGTGTGTGGCGACGGTGAGTGGGGACTGTGAGTGGGGACGGTCAGTGGGGACGGGGAGTGGGGATGCTGAGTGGGGACAGAGAGTGAGGACGGAGAGTGGGGATGGTGAGTGGGGACAGGTGAGTGGGGACAGTGAGTGGGGACGCTCAGTGGGGAAGGGGAGTGGCGACTGGGAGTGGGGACGGTGAGTGGGGACGGTGAGTGGGGAAGGGGAGTGGGGACAGAATTTGGGGACGGAATGTGGGGACTGAATGTGGGGACGCTGAGTGGGGACGGGGAGTGGTGACGGAGAGTTGGGACGGTATGTGGTGACAGTAAGTGGGGATGGGGAGTGGGGACAGAGATTGGGGACGGGGAGTGGGGACGGGGAGTGGGGATGTTGTGTGGAGACGGTGAGTGGGGATGGTGAGTGGGGGCGGTGAGTGGGGACTGTGACTGGGGACGGTGAGTGGGGACGGTGAGTGGGGACGGTGAGTGGGGAAGGGGAATGGGGACAGTATTTGGGGATGGAATGTGGGGACGGAATGTGGGGACGGTGAGTGGGGACCGGGAGTGGGGACAGAGAGTGGGGACGGGGAGTGGGGACGGGGAGTGGGGACGGTGTGTGGCGACGGTGATTGGGTCGGTGAGTGGGGACGGTGAGTGGGGACGGTGAGTGGGGACACTGAGTGGGGATGGTGAGTGGGGACGCAGAGTGTGGACGGAGAGTGGTGACGGAGAGTGGGGACGGAGAGTGGGGACACTGAGTGGGGACGTCGAGTAGGGACGGTTAGTGGTGAAGGGGAGTGGGGAAGCGGAGTGGGGAAGGGCAGTGGGGAAGCGGATTGGGGATGGTGAGTGGGGAATGTAAGTGGGGAGTGTGAGTGGGGACGGGGAGTGGCGACGGGGAGTGGGGACAGTGAGTGGGGACGGTGAGTGGGGACCGTAAGTGGCGACGGTGAGTGGGGACAGTGAGTGGGGACGGTCAGTGGGGATGGGGAGTGGCGACTGGGAGTGGGGACGGTGAGTGTGGATGGTGAGTGGGGACGGTGAGTGGGGAAGGGGAATGGGGACAGTATTTGGGGACGGAATGTAGGGACGGAATGTGGGGACGTTGAGTGGGGACGGGGAGTGGGGACTGTGATTGGGGACGGTGAGTGGGGACGGTGAGTGGGGACGGGGAGTGGGGACGGGTAGTGGGGATGGGGTGTGGGGACCGTGTGTGGCGACGGTGAGTGGGGACTGTGAGTGGGGACGGTCAGTGGGGACGGGGAGTGGGGATGCTGAGTGGGGACAGAGAGTGAGGACGGAGAGTGGGGATGGTGAGTGGGGACAGGTGAGTGGGGACAGTGAGTGGGGACGCTCAGTGGGGAAGGGGAGTGGCGACTGGGAGTGGGGACGGTGAGTGGGGACGGTGAGTGGGGAAGGGGAGTGGGGACAGAATTTGGGGACGGAATGTGGGGACTGAATGTGGGGACGGTGAGTGGGGACGGGGAGTGGGGACGGGGAGTGGTGACGGAGAGTTGGGACGGTATGTGGTGACAGTAAGTGGGGATGGGGAGTGGGGACAGAGATTGGGGACGGGGAGTGGGGACGGGGAGTGGGGACGGTGAGTGGGGACGGTGAGTGGGGAAGGGGAATGGGGAAGGGGAATGGGGACAGTATTTGGGGATGGAATGTGGGGACGGAATGTGGGGACGGTGAGTCGGGACGGGGAGTGGGGACAGAGAGTGGGGACGGGGAGTGGGGACGGGGAGTGGGGACGGTGTGTGGCGACGGTGATTGGGTCGGTGAGTGGAGACGGTGAGTGGGGACGGTGAGTGGGGACACTGAGTGGGGATGGTGAGTGGGGACGCAGAGTGTGGACGGAGAGTGGTGACGGAGAGTGGGGACGGAGAGTGGGGACACTGAGTGGGGACGTCGAGTAGGGACGGTTAGTGGTGAAGGGGAGTGGGGAAGCGGAGTGGGGAAGGGCAGTGGGGAAGCGGATTGGGGATGGTGAGTGGGGAATGTAAGTGGGGAGTGTGAGTGGGGACGGGGAGTGGCGACGGGGAGTGGGGACAGTGAGTGGGGACGGTGAGTGGGGACCGTAAGTGGCGACGGTGAGTGGGGACAGTGAGTGGGGACGGTCAGTGGGGATGGGGAGTGGCGACTGGGAGTGGGGACGGTGAGTGTGGATGGTGAGTGGGGACGGTGAGTGGGGAAGGGGAATGGGGACAGTATTTGGGGACGGAATGTGGGGACGGAATGTGGGGACGTTGAGTGGGGACGGGGAGTGGGGACTGTGACTGGGGACGGTGAGTGGGGACGGTGAGTGGGGACAGTGAGTGGGGACGGTCAGTGGGGAAGGGGAGTGGCGACTGGGAGTGGGGACGGTGAGTGGGGACTGTGACTGGGGACGGTGAGTGGGGACGGTTAGTGGGGACAGTGAGTGGGGACGGCCAGTGGGGACGGGGAGTGGCGACTGAGAGTGGGGACGGTGAGTGGGGAAGGGGAATGGGGACAGTATTTGGGGATGGAATGTGGGGACGAAATGTGGGGACGGTGAGTGGGGACGGGGAGTGGGGACAGAGAGTGGCCACGGGGAGTGGGGACGGAGAGTGGGGACACTGAGTGGGGACGTCGAGTAGGGACGGTTAGTGGTGAAGGGGAGTGGGGAAGGGGAGTGGGGAAGGGGAGTGGGGAAGCGGATTGGGGATGGTGTGTGGCGACGGTGAGTGGGGACAGTGAGTGGGGACGGTCAGTGGGGAGTGTGAGTGGGGACGGTGAGTGGCAACGGGGAGTGGGGACGGTGAGTGGGGACGGTGAGTGGGGACCGTAAGTGGCGACGGTGAGTGGGGACAGTGAGTGGGGACGGTCAGTGGGGATGGGGAGTGGCGACTGGGAGTGGGGACGGTGAGTGGGGACGGTGAGTGGGGACAGTGAGTGGGGAAGGGGAATGGGGACAGTATTTGGGGACGGAATGTGGGGACGGAATGTGGGGACGGAATGTGGGGACGGTGAGTGGGGACGGAGAGTGGGGACGGAGAGTGGGGACACTGAGTGGGGACGTCGCGTAGGGATGGTTAGTGGTAAAGGGGAGTGGGGAAGGGGAGTGGGGAAGGGGAGTGGGGACAGAATTTGGGGACGGAATGTGGGGATGGAATGTGGGGACGGTGAGTGGGGATGGGGAGTGGGGACGGGGAGTGGGGACGGGGATTTGGGACGGTGTGTGGGGACAGTGAGTGGGGACGGGGAGTGGGGACAGAGTGTGGGGACGGGGAGTGGGGAAAGGGGGTGGGGACGGTGTGTGGCGACTGTGAGTGGGGATGGTGACTGGGGACCGTGAGTGGGGAAGGTGACTGGGGACGGTGAGTGGGGACGGTGAGTGGGGACAGTGAGTGGGGACGGTCAGTGGGGACGGGGAGTGGCGACTGGGAGTGGGGACTGGGAGTGGGGACTGTGAGTGGGGATGGTGAGTGGGGACGGTGAGTGGGGAAGGGGAGTGGGGACAGAATTTGGGGATGGAATGTGGGGACAGAATGTGGGGATGGTGAGTGGGGACGGGGAGTGGGGACCGAGAGTGGGGACGGTGAGTGGGGAAGGGGAGTGGGGACAGAATATGGGGACGGAATGTGGGGATGGTGACTGGGGACGGTGAGTGGGGAAGGTGACTGGGGACGGTGAGTGGGGACGGGGAGTGGGGACGGGGAGTGGGGATGGTGAGTGGGGACGCGAGAGTGGGGACGGGGAGTGGGGACGGGGAGTGGGGACGGAATGTGGGGACGGAATGTGGGGACAGTGAGTGGGGACAGGGAGTGGGGACCGAGATTGGGGACGGGGAGTGGGGATGGTGTGTGGCGATGGTGAGTGGGGACGGTGAGTGGGGACAGTGAGTGGGGACGGTGACTGGGGACGGTGAGTGGGGACGGGGAGTGGGGACGGGGAGTAGGGATGGTGAGTGGGGACGCAAGAGTGGGGACGGTGAGTGGGGACGGGGAGTGGGGATGGGGGATGCGGACGGAGAGTGGGGACGGAGAGTGGGGACGCGAGAGTGGGGAGGCGAGAGTGGGGACGCGAGAGTGGGGACTGGGAGTGGGGATGGAGAGTGGGGAGGCAGAGTGGGGACGCGAGAGCGGGGACACGAGAGTGGGGACGGAGAGTGGGGACGCCAGAGTGGGGATGCCGGAGTGGGGACAGAGAGTGGGGACAGAGATTGGGGACAGTGAGTGGGGACGGGGTGTGGGGACTGCGAGTGGGGATGGTGAGTGGGGACGGTGAGTGGGGAAGGTGAGTGGGGAAGGTGAGCGGGGACGGTGAGTTGGGACGGAGAGTGGGGACGGAGAGTGGGGACGGAGAAAGGGGACGGAGAGTGGGGACACTGAGTGGGAATGGTGAGTGGGGACGCTGAGTGGGGACGGAGAGTGGAGACGGAGATTGGGGATGGAGAGTGGGGACACTGAGTGGGGACGTTGAGTGGTGAAGGGGAGTGGGGAAGGGGAGTTGGGATCGTGAGTGGGGACAGGGAGTGGGGACCAAGATTGGGGACGGGGAGTGGGGATGGTGTGTGGCGACGGTGAGTGGGGACGGTGAGTGGGGACGGTGAGTGGGGACAGTGAGTAGGGACGGTGACTGGGGACGGTAAGTGGGGACGGGGAGTGGGGACGGGGAGTGGGGATGGTGAGTGGGGACGCGAGAGTGGGGACGGGGAGTGGGGACGGGGAGTGGGGACGGGGAGTGCGGACGGAGAGTGGGGATGGAGAGTGGGGACGCGAGAGTGGGGAGGCGAGTGTGGGGACACGAGAGTGGGGACGGGGAGTGGTGATGGAGGGTGGGGACGCAGAGTGGGGACACGAGAGCGGGGACACGAGAGTGGGGACGGAGAGTGGGGACGCCAGAGTGGGGATGCCGGAGTGGGGACAGAGAGTGGGGACAGAGATTGGGGACAGTGAGTGGGGACGGGGTGTGGAGACTATGAGTGGGGATGGTGAGTGGGGACGGTGAGTGGGGAAGGTGAGTGGGGAAGGTGAGCGGGGACGGTGAGTTGGGACGGAGAGTGGGGACGGAGAGTGGGGACGGAGAAAGGGGACGGAGAGTGGGGACACTGAGTGGGGATCGTGAGTGGGGACGCTGAGTGGGGACGGAGAGTGGAGACGGAGATTGGGGATGGAGAGTGGGGACACTGAGTGGGGACGTTGAGTGGTGAAAGGGAGTGGGGAAGGGGTGTGGGGATGGGGAGTGGCGACTGGGAGTGGGGACGGTGAGTGGGGACGGAGAGTGGGGACGGAAAGTGGGGACGGAGAGTGGGGACACTGAGTGGGGACGCCGAGTAGGGACGGTTAGTCTTAAAGGGGAGTGGGGAAGGGGAGTGGGGATTGTGAGTGGGGAATGTAAGTGGGGAGTGTGAGTGGGGACGGTGAGTGGCGACGGGGAGTTGGGACGGTGAGTGGGGAAGGTGAGTGGGGACCCTGAGTGGCGACGGTGAGTGGCGACAGGAAGTGGGGACGGTGAGTGGCGACGGGTACTGGGGATGGTGAGTTGGGACGGGGAGTGGGGACGCTGAGTGGGGACGGTGAGTGGGGACGGTGACTGGGGACGGGGAGTGGGGACGGGGAGTGGGGATGGGGTGTGGGGACCGTGTGTGGCGACGGTGAGTGGGGACTGTGAGTGGGGACGGTCAGTGGGGACGGGGAGTGGGGATGCTGAGTGGGGACAGAGAGTGAGGACGGAGAGTGGGGATGGTGAGTGGGGACAGGTGAGTGGGGACAGTGAGTGGGGACGCTCAGTGGGGAAGGGGAGTGGCGACTGGGAGTGGGGACGGTGAGTGGGGACGGTGAGTGGGGAAGGGGAGTGGGGACAGAATTTGGGGACGGAATGTGGGGACTGAATGTGGGGACGGTAAGTGGGGACGGGGAGTGGGGACGGGGAGTGGTGACGGAGAGTTGGGACGGTATGTGGTGACAGTAAGTGGGGATGGGGAGTGGGGACAGAGATTGGGGACGGGGAGTGGGGACGGGGAGTGGGGATGTTGTGTGGAGACGGTGAGTGGGGATGGCGAGTGGGGGCGGTGAGTGGGGACAGTGACTGGGGACGGTGAGTGGGGACGGTGAGTGGGGACAGTGAGTGGGGACGGCCAGTGGGGACGGGGAGTGGCGACTGGGAGTGGGGACGGTGAGTGGGGACGGTGAGTGGGGACGGTGAGTGGGGAAGGGGAATGGGGACAGTATTTGGGGATGGAATGTGGGGACGGAATGTGGGGACGGTGAGTGGGGACGGGGAGTGGGGACAGAGAGTGGGGACGGGGAGTGGGGACGGGGAGTGGGGACGGTGTGTGGCGACGGTGATTGGGTCGGTGAGTGGGGACGGTGAGTGGGGACACTGAGTGGGGATGGTGAGTGGGGACGCAGAGTGTGGACAGAGAGTGGTGACGGAGAGTGGGGACGGAGAGTGGGGACACTGAGTGGGGACGTCGAGTAGGGACGGTTAGTGGTGAAGGGGAGTGGGGAAGCGGAGTGGGGAAGGGCAGTGGGGAAGCGGATTGGGGATGGTGAGTGGGGAATGTAAGTGGGGAGTGTGAGTGGGGACGGGGAGTGGCGACGGGGAGTGGGGACAGTGAGTGGGGACGGTGAGTGGGGACCGTAAGTGGCGACGGTGAGTGGGGACAGTGAGTGGGGACGGTCAGTGGGGATGGGGAGTGGCGACTGGGAGTGGGGACGGTGAGTGGGGATGGTGAGTGGGGACGGTGAGTGGGGAAGGGGAATGGGGACAGTATTTGGGGACGGAATGTGGGGACGGAATGTGGGGACGTTGAGTGGGGACGGGGAGTGGGGACTGTGACTGGGGACGGTGAGTGGGGAATGTGAGTGGGGACAGTGAGTGGGGACGGTCTGTGGGGACGGTCAGTGGCGACTGGGAGTGGGGACGGTGAGTGGGGACTGTGACTGGGGACGGTGAGTGGGGACGGTTAGTGGGGACAGTGAGTGGGGACGGCCAGTGGGGACGGGGAGTGGCGACTGAGAGTGGGGACGGTGAGTGGGGACGGTGAGTGGGGACGGTGAGTGGGGAAGGGGAATGGGGACAGTATTTGGGGATGGAATGTGGGGACGAAATGTGGGGACGGTAAGTGGGGATGGGGAGTGGGGACAGAGAGTGGGGACGGGGAGTGGGGACGGAGAGTGGGGACACTGAGTGGGGACGTCGAGTAGGGACGGTTAGTGGTGAAGGGGAGTGGGGAAGGGGAGTGGGGAAGGGGAGTGGGGAAGCGGATTGGGGATGGTGTGTGGCGACAGTGAGTGGGGACACTGAGTGGGGATGGTGAGTGGGGACGCAGAGTGTGGACAGAGAGTGGTGACGGAGAGTGGGGACGGAGAGTGGGGACACTGAGTGGGGACGTCGAGTAGGGACGGTTAGTGGTGAAGGGGAGTGGGGAAGCGGAGTGGGGAAGGGCAGTGGGGAAGCGGATTGGGGATGGTGAGTGGGGAATGTAAGTGGGGAGTGTGAGTGGGGACGGGGAGTGGCGACGGGGAGTGGGGACAGTGAGTGGGGACGGTGAGTGGGGACCGTAAGTGGCGACGGTGAGTGGGGACAGTGAGTGGGGACGGTCAGTGGGGATGGGGAGTGGCGACTGGGAGTGGGGACGGTGAGTGGGGATGGTGAGTGGGGACGGTGAGTGGGGAAGGGGAATGGGGACAGTATTTGGGGACGGAATGTAGGGACGGAATGTGGGGACGTTGAGTGGGGACGGGGAGTGGGGACTGTGACTGGGGACGGTGAGTGGGGACGGTGAGTGGGGACAGTGAGTGGGGACGGTCAGTGGGGAAGGGGAGTGGCGACTGGGAGTGGGGACGGTGAGTGGGGACTGTGACTGGGGACGGTGAGTGGGGACGGTTAGTGGGGACAGTGAGTGGGGACGGCCAGTGGGGACGGGGAGTGGCGACTGAGAGTGGGGACGGTGAGTGGGGACGGTGAGTGGGGACGGTGAGTGGGGAAGGGGAATGGGGACAGTATTTGGGGATGGAATGTGGGGACGAAATGTGGGGACGGTGAGTGGGGATGGGGAGTGGGGACAGAGAGTGGGGACGGGGAGTGGGGACGGAGAGTGGGGACACTGAGTGGGGACGTCGAGTAGGGACGGTTAGTGGTGAAGGGGAGTGGGGAAGGGGAGTGGGGAAGGGGAGTGGGGAAGCGGATTGGGGATGGTGTGTGGCGACGGTGAGTGGGGACAGTGAGTGCGGACGGTCAGTGGGGAGTGTGAGTGGGGACGGTGAGTGGCAACGGGGAGTGGGGACGGTGAGTGGGGACGGTGAGTGGGGACCGTAAGTGGCGACGGTGAGTGGGGACAGTGAGTGGGGACGGTCAGTGGGGATGGGGAGTGGCGACTGGGAGTGGGGACGGTGAGTGGGGACGGTGAGTGGGGACAGTGAGTGGGGAAGGGGAATGGGGACAGTATTTGGGGACGGAATGTGGGGACGGAATGTGGGGACGGTGAGTGGGGATGGAGAGTGGGGACGGAGAGTGGGGACACTGAGTGGGGACGTCGCGTAGGGATGGTTAGTGGTAAAGGGGAGTGGGGAAGGGGAGTGGAGAAGGGGAGTGGGGAAGCGGATTGGGGATGGTGAGTGTGGAACGTGAGTGGGGAGTGTGAGTGGGGACGGTGAGTGGGGACGGTGAGTGGGGACGGTGAGTGGGGATGGAGAGTGGGGACGGTGAGTGGCGACGGTGAGTGGCGACGGGTACTGGGGATGGTGAGTTGGGATGGGGAGTGGGGGCGGTGAGTGGGGACGTTGAGTGGGGACGGTGACTGGGGATGGGGAGTGGGGACGGGGAGTGCGGATGGGGTGTGGGGATGGTGGCTGGGGATCGGGAGTGGGGACATGGTGTGGGGACGGGGAGTGGGGACCATGTGTGGCAACGGTGAGTGGGGACTGTAAGTGGGGATTGTGAGTGGAGACGGGGAGTGGGGACGGGGAGTGGCGACGGTGAGTGGGGAAGGTAAGTGGGGACGGGGAGTGGGGACGGGGAGTGGGGATGCTGTGTGGGGACGGAGAGTGAGGACGGAGAGTGGGGATGGTGAGTGGGGATGGTGAGTGGGGACAGTGAGTGGGGATGGTCAGTGGGGAAGGGGAGTGGCGACTGGTAGTGGGGACGGTGAGTGGGGACGGTGAGTGGGGAAGGGGAGTGGGGACAGAATTTGGGGACGGAATGTGGGGACGGAATGTGTGAATGGTGAGTGGGGATGGGGAGTGGGGACGGGGAGTGGTGACGGAGACTTGGGACGGTATGTGGTGACAGTGAGTGGGGACGGGGAGTGGGGACAGAGACTGGGGACGGGGAGTGGGGATGTTGTGTGGCAATGGTGAGTGGGGACGGTGAGTGGGGACGGTGAGTGGGGACTGTGACTGGGGACGGTGAGTGTGGACGGTGAGTGGGGACAGTGAGTGGGGACGGTCAGTGGGGACGGGGAGCGGCGACTGGGAGTGGGGACGGTGGGTGGGGACGGTGGGTGGGGACGGTGAGTGGGGAAAGGGAATGGGGACAGTATTTGGGGACGGAATTTGGGTACGGTGAGTGGGGACGGGGAGTGGGGACAGAGAGTGGGGACGGTGACTGGCGATGGTGAGTGGGGATGGTGAGTGGGGACGGTGACTGGGGTCGTTGAGTGGGGATGGTGAGTGGGGACGCGAGAGTGGGGACGGCGAATGGTTACGGTGCGTGGGGTTGGGGAGTGGGGACGGGGAGTGCGGACGGAGAGTGGGGACGGAGAGTGGGGACGCGAGAGTGGGGGCGCGAGAGCGGGGACGGGGAGTGGGGACGGGGAGTGTGGACGGTGAGTGGGGACGGAGAGTGGGGACGTGAGAGTGGGGACGCGAGAGTGGTGACGCCAGAGTGGGGACGCCAGAGTGGGGACAGAGAGTGGGGACAGAGATTGGGGACGGTGAGTGGGGATGGGTAGTGGGGACAGTGAGTGGGGACGGTCAGTGGGGACGGGGAGCGGCGACTGGGAGTGTGGACGGTGAGTGGGGACGGTGAGTGGGGACGGTGAGTGGGGAAAGGGAATGGGGACAGTGACTGGCGATGGTGAGTGGGGATGGTGAGTGGGGACGGTGACTGGGGTCGTTGAGTGGGGATGGTGAGTGGGGACGCGAGAGTGGGGACGGCGAGTGGTTACGGTTCGTGGGGACGGGGAGTGGGGACGGGGAGTGCGGACGGAGAGTGGGGACGGAGAGTGGGGACGCGAGAGTGGGGGCGCGAGAGCGGGGACGGGGGGTGGGGACGGGGAGTGTGGAAGGGGAGTGGTGACGCCAGAGTGGGGACGCCAGAGTGGGGACAGAGAGTGGGGACAGAGATTGGGGACGGTGAGTGGGGATGGGTAGTGGGGACTGTGAGTGGGGACGGTGAGTGGCGATGGTGAGTGGCGACGGGTACTGGGGATGGTGAGTTGGGATGGGGAGTGGGGGCGGTGAGTGGGGACGTTGAGTGGGGACGGTGACTGGGGATGGGGAGTGGGGACGGGGAGTGCGGATGGGGTGTGGGGATGGTGGCTGGGGATCGGGAGTGGGGACATGGTGTGGGGACGGGGAGTGGGGACCATGTGTGGCAACGGTGAGTGGGGACTGTAAGTGGGGATTGTGAGTGGAGACGGGGAGTGGGGACGGGGAGTGGCGACGGTGAGTGGGGAAGGTAAGTGGGGACGGGGAGTGGGGACGGGGAGTGGGGATGCTGTGTGGGGACGGAGAGTGAGGACGGAGAGTGGGGATGGTGAGTGGGGATGGTGAGTGGGGACAGTGAGTGGGGATGGTCAGTGGGGAAGGGGAGTGGCGACTGGTAGTGGGGACGGTGAGTGGGGACGGTGAGTGGGGAAGGGGAGTGGGGACAGAATTTGGGGACGGAATGTGGGGACGGAATGTGTGAATGGTGAGTGGGGATGGGGAGTGGGGACGGGGAGTGGTGACGGAGACTTGGGACGGTATGTGGTGACAGTGAGTGGGGACGGGGAGTGGGGACAGAGACTGGGGACGGGGAGTGGGGATGTTGTGTGGCAATGGTGAGTGGGGACGGTGAGTGGGGACGGTGAGTGGGGACTGTGACTGGGGACGGTGAGTGTGGACGGTGAGTGGGGACAGTGAGTGGGGACGGTCAGTGGGGACGGGGAGCGGCGACTGGGAGTGGGGACGGTGGGTGGGGACGGTGGGTGGGGACGGTGAGTGGGGAAAGGGAATGGGGACAGTATTTGGGGACGGAATTTGGGTACGGTGAGTGGGGACGGGGAGTGGGGACAGAGAGTGGGGACGGTGACTGGCGATGGTGAGTGGGGATGGTGAGTGGGGACGGTGACTGGGGTCGTTGAGTGGGGATGGTGAGTGGGGACGCGAGAGTGGGGACGGCGAATGGTTACGGTGCGTGGGGTTGGGGAGTGGGGACGGGGAGTGCGGACGGAGAGTGGGGACGGAGAGTGGGGACGCGAGAGTGGGGGCGCGAGAGCGGGGACGGGGAGTGGGGACGGGGAGTGTGGACGGTGAGTGGGGACGGAGAGTGGGGACGTGAGAGTGGGGACGCGAGAGTGGTGACGCCAGAGTGGGGACGCCAGAGTGGGGACAGAGAGTGGGGACAGAGATTGGGGACGGTGAGTGGGGATGGGTAGTGGGGACAGTGAGTGGGGACGGTCAGTGGGGACGGGGAGCGGCGACTGGGAGTGTGGACGGTGAGTGGGGACGGTGAGTGGGGACGGTGAGTGGGGAAAGGGAATGGGGACAGTGACTGGCGATGGTGAGTGGGGATGGTGAGTGGGGACGGTGACTGGGGTCGTTGAGTGGGGATGGTGAGTGGGGACGCGAGAGTGGGGACGGCGAGTGGTTACGGTTCGTGGGGACGGGGAGTGGGGACGGGGAGTGCGGACGGAGAGTGGGGACGGAGAGTGGGGACGCGAGAGTGGGGGCGCGAGAGCGGGGACGGGGGGTGGGGACGGGGAGTGTGGAAGGGGAGTGGTGACGCCAGAGTGGGGACGCCAGAGTGGGGACAGAGAGCGGGGACGGTGAGTGGGGATGGAGAGTGGGGACGGAGAGTGGGGAAGTGGAGTGGTGAAAGAATTTGGGGACGGAATGTGGGGACTGTGAGTGGGGACAGGGAGTGGGGACGGGGACTGGTGATGGGGAGTTGGGACGGTATGTGGTGACAGTGAGTGGGGACGGGGAATGGGGACAGAGAGTGGGGACAGGGAGTGGGGACGGGGAGTGGGGATGGTGTGTGGCGACGGTGAGTGGGGACTGTGAGTGGGGACGGTGACTGGGAACAGTGAGTGGGCACGGTGAGTGGGGATGGTGAGTGGGGACGGTGAGTGGGGAAGGGGAGTGGGGACAGAATTTGGGGATGGAATGTGGGGACGGAATGTGGGGACAGTGAGTGGGGACGGGGAGTGGGGATGGGGAGTGGGGACGGGGAGTTGGGACGGAATGTGGGGACAGTGAGTGGGGACGGGGAGTGGGGACAGAGAGTGGGGACGGGGAGTGGGGACGGGGAGAGGGGACGGTGTGTGGCGACCGCGATTGGGTCTGTGAGTGGGGACGGTGACTGGGGATGGTGAGTGGGGACGGGGAGTAGGGACGGGGAGTGGGGATGGTGAGTGGGGACGTGAGAGTGGGGACGGGGAGTGGGGACGGTGAGTGGGGATGCTGAGTGGGGAACGGAGAGTGGGGACGGAGAGTGGGGACACTGAGTGGGGATGGTGAGTGGGGACGGTGTGTGGGGACAGTGAGTGGGGATGGTCAGTGTGGAAGGGGAGTGGCGACTTGGAGTGGCGACAGTGAGTGTGGACGGTGAGTGGGGACAGTGAGTGGGGACGGTCAGTGGGGACGGGGAGTGCCGACTGGGAGTGGGGACCGTGAGTGGGGACGGTGAGTGGGGACGGTGAGTGGGGAAGTGGAATGGGGACAGTATTTGGGGACGGAATGTGGGGACGGAATGTGGGGACGGTGAGTGGGGATGGGGAGTGGGGACAGAGAGTGGGGACGGGGAGTGGGGACGGGGAGTGGGGACGGTGTGTGGCGACGGTGATTGGGTCGGTGAGTGGGGACGGTGAGTGGGGACAGTGAGTGGGGATGGTGAGTGGGGACGCAGAGTGTGGACGGAGAGTAGGGACGGAGAGTGGGGACGGAGAGTGGGGACACTGAGTGGGGACGTCGAGTAGGGACGGTTAGTGGTGAAGGGGAGTGGGGAAGCGGAGTGGGGAAGCGGATTGGGGATGGTGAGTGGGGAATGTGAGTGGGGAGTGTGTGTGGGGATGGTGTCTGGCGACGGGGAGTGGGGACGGAGAGTAGGGACGGAGAGTGGGGACGGAGAGTGGGGACACTGAGTGGGGACGTCGAGTAGGGACGGTTAGTGGTGAAGCGGAGTGGGGAAGCGGATTGGGGACGGTGAGTGGGGACGGTGAGTGGCGATGGTGAGTGGCGACGGGGAGTGGGGACAGTGAGTGGTGACGGGCACTGGGGTTGGTGAGTTGGGACGGGGAGTGGGGACCGTGACTGGGGACGGGAGTGGGGACGGGGAGTGGGGATGGGGTGTGGGGATGATGACTGGGGATGGGGAGTGGGGACCGGGTGTGGGGACGGGGAGTGGGGACCATGTGTAGCGACGGTGAGTGGGGACTGTATGTGGGGACTGTGAGTGGGGACGGGGAGTGGGGACGGGGAGTGGCGACGGTGAGTGGGGACGATGAGTGGGGACGGGGAGTGGGGACGGGGAGTGGGGATGCTGAGTGGGGACGGAGAGTGAGGACGGAGAGTGGGGATGCTGAGTGGGGATGGTGAGTGGGGACAGTGAGTGGGGACGGTCAGTGGGGACGGGGAGTGGCGACTGGGAGTGGGGACGGTGAGTGGGGACGGTGAGTGGGGAAGGAGAGTGGGGACAGAATTTGGGGACGGAATGTGGGGACGGAATGTGGGGATGGTGAGTGGGGATGGTGAGTGGGGACGGAGAGTTGGGACGGTATGTTGTGACAGTGAGTGGGGATGGTGAGTGGGGACGGGGACTGGGGACGGGGTGTGGGGACAGTGAGTGGGGACGGTCAGTGGGGACAGGAAGTGGCGACTGGGAGTGGGGACGGTGAGTGGGGACGGTGAGTGGGGAAGGGGAGTGGGGACAGAATTTGGGGATGGAATGTGGGGACGGAATGTGGGGATGGTGAGTGGGGATGGTGAGTGGGGACGGAGAGTTGGGACGGTATGTTGTGACAGTGAGTGGGGATGGTGAGTGGGGACGGGGAGTGGGGACGGGGTGTGGGGACAGTGAGTGGGGACGGTCAGTGGGGACGGGGAGTGGCGATTGGGAGTGGGGACGGTGAGTGGGGACGGTGAGTGGGGAAGGGGAGTGGGGACAGAATTTGGGGACGGAATGTGGGGACGGGGAGTGCGTACGGAGAGTGGGGACGGAGAGTGGGGACGCGAGAGTGGGGACGCGAGAGTGGTGACGCCAGAGTGGGGACGCCAGAGTGGGGACAGAGAGTGGGGACAGAGATTGGGGACGGTTAGTGGGGATGGGGAGTGGGGACTGTGAGTGGGGACGGTGTGTGGGGACGGTGAGTGGGGAAGGTGAGTGGGGAAGGTGAGCGGGGACGGTGAGTGGGGACGGAGAGTGTGGAGGGAGAGTGGAGACGGAGAGTGGGGACACTGAGTGGGGATGGTGAGCGGGGACGGTGAGTGGGGAGGGGTAGTGGGGAAAGAATTTGGGAACGGAATGTGGGGACGGAATGTGGGGACGGTGAGTGGGGACAGGGAGTGGGGACAGAATTTGGGGACGGAATGTGGGGACGGAATGTGGGGACAGTGAGTGGGGACGGGGAGTGGGGATGGGGAGTGGGGACGGGGAGTTGGGACGGAATGTGGGGACAGGGAGTGGGGACGGGGAGTGGGGACAGAGAGTGAGGACGGGGAGTGGGGACGGGGAGAGGGGACGGTGTGTGGCGACCGCGATTGGGTCTGTGAGTGGGGACGGTGACTGGGGATGGTGAGTGGGGACGGGGAGTAGGGACGGGGAGTGGGGATGGTGAGTGGGGATGTGAGAGTGGGGACGGGGAGTGGGGACGGTGAGTGGGGATGCTGAGTGGGGAACGGAGAGTGGGGACGGAGAGTGGGGACACTGAGTGGGGACGTTGAGTGGGGACGGTGAGTGGGGATGGTGAGTGGGGACGGTGTGTGGGGACAGTGAGTGGGGATGGTCAGTGTGGAAGGGGAGTGGCGACTTGGAGGTGCAACAGTGAGTGTGGACGGTGAGTGGGGACAGTGAGTGGGGACGGTCAGTGGGGACGGGGAGTGCCGACTGGGAGTGGGGACCGTGAGTGGGGACGGTGAGTGGGGACGGTGAGTGGGGAAGTGGAATGGGGACAGTATTTGGGGACGGAATGTGGGGACGGAATGTTGGGACGGTGAGTGGGGATGGGGAGTGGGGACAGAGAGTGGGGACGGGGAGTGGGGACGGGGAGTGGGGACGGTGTGTGGCGACGGTGATTGGGTCGGTGAGTGGGGACGGAGAGTGGGGACAGTGAGTGGGGATGGTGAGTGGGGACGCAGAGTGTGGACAGAGAGTAGGGACGGAGAGTGGGGACGGAGAGTGGGGACACTGAGTGGGGACGTCGAGTAGGGACAGTTAGTGGTGAAGGGGAGTGGGGAAGGGGAGTGGGGACGGTGAGTGGGGACGGTGAGTGGCGATGGTGAGTGGCGACGGGGAGTGGGGACAGTGAGTGGTGACGGGCACTGGGGTTGGTGATTGGGACGGGGAGTGGGGACGGTGAGTGGGGACGGTGAGTGGGGACCGTGACTGGGGAAGTGGAATGGGGACAGTATTTGGGGACGGAATGTGGGGACGGAATGTGGGGACGGTGAGTGGGGATGGGGAGTGGGGACAGAGAGTGGGGACGGGGAGTGGGGACGGGGAGTGGGGACGGTGTGTGGCGACGGTGATTGGGTCGGTGAGTGGGGACGGTGAGTGGGGACAGTGAGTGGGGATGGTGAGTGGGGACGCAGATTGTGGACGGAGAGTAGGGACGGAGAGTGGGGACGGAGAGTGGGGACACTGAGTGGGGACGTCGAGTAGGGACGGTTAGTGGTGAAGGGGAGTGGGGAAGGGGAGTGGGGAAGCGGAGTGGGGAAGCGGATTGGGGAAGCGGATTGGGGATGGTGAGTGGGGAATCTGAGTGGGGAGTGTGTGTCGGGACGGTGAGTGGCGACGGGGAGTGAGGACGGTGAGTGGGGACGGTGAATGGGGACGGTGAGTGGAGACGGTGAGTGGCGATGGTGAGTGGCGACGGGGAGTGGGGACAGTGAGTGGTGACGGGCACTGGGGTTGGTGAGTTGGGACGGGGAGTGGGGACGGTGAGTGGGGACGGTGAGTGGGGACCGTGACTGGGGACGGGGAGTGGGGACGGGGAGTGGGGATGGGGTGTGGGGATGGTGACTGTGGATGGGGTGTGGGGACCGGGTGTGGGGACGGGGAGTGGGGACCGTGTGTAGCGACGGTGAGTGGGGACTGTGAGTGGGGAATGTGAGTGGGGACGATGAGTGGGGATGGGGAGTGGCGACGGTGAGTGGGGACGATGAGTGGGGATGGGGAGTGGGGACGGGGAGTGGGGATGCCGAGTGGGGACGGAGAGTGAGGACGGAGAGTGGGGATGGTGAGTGGGGATGGTGAGTGGGGACAGTGAGTGGGGACGGTCAATGGGGACGGGGAGTGGCGACTGGGAGTGGGGACGGTGAGTGGGGACGCTGAGTGGGGAAGGGGAGTGGGGACAGAATTTGGGGACGGAATGTGGGGACGGAATGTGGGGATGGTGAGTGGGGATGGTGAGTGGGGACGGAGAGTTGGGACGGTATGTTGTGACAGTGAGTGGGGATGGTGAGTGGGGATGGGGAGTGGGGACGGGGTGTGGGGACAGTGAGTGGGGACGGTCAGTGGGGACGGGGAGTGGCGATTGGGAGTGGGGACGGTGAGTGGGGGCGGTGAGTGGGGAAGGGGAGTGGGGACAGAATTTGGGGACGGAATGTGGGGACGGAATGTGGGGACGGGGAGTGCGTACGGAGAGTGGGGACGGAGAGTGGGGACGCGAGAGTGGGGGCGCGAGAGTGGGGACGGGGAGTGGGGACGGGGAGTGTGGACGGGGAGTGGGGACGGAGAGTGGGGACGCGAGAGTGGGGACGCGAGAGTGGTGACGCCAGAGTGGGGATGCCAGAGTGGGGACAGAGAGTGGGGACAGAGATTGGGGACGGTTAGTGGGGATGGGGAGTGGGGACTGTGAGTGGGGACGGTGTGTGGGGACGGTGAGTGGGGAAGGTGAGTGGGGAAGGTGAGCGGGGACGGTGAGTGGAGACGGAGAGTGGGGACACTGAGTGGGGATGGTGAGCGGGGACGGTGAGTGGGGAGGGGTAGTGGGGAAAGAATTTGGGAACGGAATGTGGGGACGGAATGTGGGGATGGTGAGTGGGGACAGGGAGTCGGGACGGGGACTGGTGACGGGGCGTTGGGACGGTATGTGGTGACAGTGAGTGGGGACGGGGAGTGGGGACAGCGAGTGGGGACAGGGAGTGGGGCCGGGGAGTGGGGATGGTGTGTGGCAATGGTGAGTGGGGACGGTGAGTGGGGACGGTGACTGGGGACGGTGAGTGGGGACGGTGAGTGGGGACACTGAGTGGGGATGGTGAGTGGGGACGCAGAGTGTGGACGGAGAGTAGGGACGGAGAGTGGGGACGGAGAGTGGGGACACTGAGTGGGGACGTCGAGTAGGGACGGTTAGTCGTGAATGGGAGTGGGGATGGTGAGTGGCGACGGGGAGTGGGGACGGTGAGTGGGGACAGTGAGTGGGGACGGTGAATGGCGATGGTGAGTGGCGACGGGGAGTGGGGACAGTGAGTGGTGAAGGGTACTGGGGATGGTGAGTTGGGACGGGGAGTGGGGACGGTGAGTGGGGACGGTGAGTGGGGACCGTGACTGGGGACGGGGCGTGGGGACGGGGAGTGGGGATGGGGTGTGGCGATGGTGACTGGGGATGGGGAGTGTGGACCGGGTGTGGGGACGGGGAGTGGGGACCGTGTGTAGCGACAGTGAGTGGGGCCGTGAGTGTGGACTGTGAGTGCGGACGGGGAGTGGGGACGTGGAGTGGCGACGGTGAGTGGGGACGGTGAGTGGGGACGGGGAGTGGGGACGGGGAGTGGGGATGCTGAGTGGGGACGGAGAGTGGGGATGGGGAGTGGGGACTGTGAGTGGGGACGGTGTGTGGGGGCGGTGAGTGGGGAAGGTGAGTGGGGAAGGTGAGCGGGGACGGTGAGTGGGGACGGAGAGTGGGGACACTGTGTGGGGATGGTGAGCGGGGATGGTGAGTGGCGACGGTGAGTGGTGACGGGTACTGGGGATGGTGAGTTGGGATGGGGAGTGGGGGCAGTGAGTGGGGACGTTGAGTTGGGACGGTGACTGGGGATGGGGAGTGGGGACGGGGAGTGGGGATGGGGTGTGGGGATGGTGACTGGGGATCGGGAGTGGGGACATGGTGTGGGGATGGGGAGTGGGGACCATGTGTGGCGACGGTGAGTGGGGACATTGAGTGGGGACTGTGAGTGGGGACGGGGAGTGGGGACGGGGAGTGGCGACGGTGAGTGGGGACGGTAAGTGGGGACGGGGAGTGGGGACGGGGAGTGGGGATGCTGTGTGGGGACGGAGAGTGAGGACGGAGAGTGGGGATGGTGAGTGGGGATGGTGAGTGGGGACAGTGAGTGGGGACGGTCAGTGGGGAAGGGGAGTGGTGACTGGTAGTGGGGACGGTGAGTGGGGACGGTGAGTGGGGAAGGGGAGTGGGGACAGAATTTGGGGACGGAATGTGGGGACGGAATGTGTGAATGGTGAGTGGGGATGGGGAGTGGGGACGGGGAGTGGTGACGGAGACTTGGGACGGTATGTGGTGACAGTGAGTGGGGACGGGGAGTGGGGACAGAGACTGGGGACGGGGAGTGGGGACGGGGAGTGGGGATGTTGTGTGGCGATGGTGAGTGGGGACGGTGAGTGGGGACGGTGAGTGGGGACTGTGACTGGGGACGGTGAGTGTGGACGGTGAGTGGGGACAGTGAGTGGGGACGGTCTGTGGGGATAGGGAGCGGCGACTGGGGGTGGGGACGGTGAGTGGGGACGGTGAGTGGGGACGGTGAGTGGGGAAAGGGAATGGGGACAGTATTTGGGGACGGAATTTGGGTACGGTGAGTGGGGACGGGGAATCGGGACAGAGAGTGGGGACGGTGAGTGGGGACGGTGAGTGGGGTCGGTGAGTGGGGACAGTGACTGGGGACGGTGAGTGGGGACGGTGAGTGGGGACACTGAGTGGGGATGGTGAGTGGGGACGCAGAGTGTGGACGGAGAGTAGGGACGGAGAGTGGGGACGGAGAGTGGGGACACTGAGTGGGGACGTCGAGTAGGGACGGTTAGTCATGAATGGGAGTGGGGATGGTGAGTGGCGACGGTGAGTGGGGACGGTGAGTGGGGACGGTGAGTGGGGACGGTGAATGGCGATGGTGAGTGGCGACGGGGAGTGGGGACAGTGAGTGGTGACGGGAACTGGGGATGGTGAGTTGGGACGGGGAGTGGGGACGGTGAGTGGGGACGGTGAGTGGGGACCGTGACTGGGGACGGGGCGTGGGGACGGGGAGTGGGGATGGGGTGTGGCGATGGTGACTGGGGATGGGGAGTGTGGACCGGGTGTGGGGACGGGGAGTGGGGACCGTGTGTAGCGACAGTGAGTGGGGCCGTGAGTGGGGACTGTGAGTGCGGACGGTCTGTGGGGATGGGGAGCGGCGACTGGGAGTGGGGACGGTGAGTGGGGACGGGGAGTGGGGACGGGGAGTGGGGATGCTGAGTGGGGATGGAGAGTGGGGATGGGGAGTGGGGACTGTGAGTGGGGACGGTGTGTGGGGGCGGTGAGTGGGGAAGGTGAGTGGGGAAGGTGAGCGGCGACGGTGAGTGGGGACGGTGAGTTGGGACGGGGAGTGGGGACGGGGAGTGGGGATGCTGAGTGGGGATGGAGAGTGGGGATGGGGAGTGGGGACTGTGAGTGGGGACGGTGTGTGGGGGCGGTGAGTGGGGAAGGTGAGTGGGGAAGGTGAGCGGGGACGGTGAGTGGGGACGGAGAGTGGGGACACTGTGTGGGGATGGTGAGCGGGAATGGTGAGTGGCGACGGTGAGTGGTGATGGGTACTGGGGATGGTGAGTTGGGATGGGGAGTGGGGGCGGTGAGTGGGGACGTTGAGTGGGGACGGTGACTGGGGATGGGGAGTGGGGACGGGGAGTGGGGATGGGGTGTGGGGATGGTGACTGGGGATCGGGAGTGGGGACATGGTGTGGGGATTGGGAGTGGGGACCATGTGTTGCGACGGCGAGTGGGGACTGTGAGTGGGGATGCTGTGTGGGGACGGAGAGTGAGGACGGAGAGTGGGGATGGTGAGTGGGGACAGTGAGTGGGGACGGTCAGTGGGGAAGGGGAGTGGTGACTGGTAGTGGGGACGGTGAGTGGGGACGGTGAGTGGGGAAGGGGAGTGGGGACAGAATTTGGGGACGGAATGTGGGGACGGAATGTGTGAATGGTGAGTGGGGACTGTGACTGGGGACGGTGAGTGTGGACGGTGAGTGGGGACAGTGAGTGGGGACGGTCTGTGGGGATGGGGAGCGGCGACTGGGAGTGGGGACGGTGAGTGGGGACGGTGAGTGGGGACGGTGAGTGGGGAAAGGGAATGGGGACAGTATTTGGGGACGGAATGTGGGGACGGAATTTGGGGCGGTGAGTGGGGACGGGGAGTGGGGACAGAGAGTGGGGACGCTGACTGGCGATGGTGAGTGGGGATGGTGAGTGGGGACGGTGACTGGGGTCGTTGAGTGGGGATGGGGAGTGGGGACGGGGAGTGGGGATGGTGAGTGAGGACGCGAGAGTGGGGACGGTGAGTGGTTACGGTGCGTGGGGACGGGGAGTGGGGACGGTGAGTGCGGACGGAGAGTGGGGACGGAGAGTGAGGACGCGAGAGTGGGGGCGCGAGAGCGGGGACGGGGAGTGGGGACGGGGAGTGTGGACGGGGAGTGGGGACGGAGAGTGGGGACGCGAGAGTGGGGACGCGAGAGTGGTGACGCCAGAGTGGGGACGCCAGAGTGGGGACAGAGAGTGGGGACAGAGATTGGGGACGGTGAGTGGGGATGGGTAGTGGGGACAGTGAGTGGGGACGGTGAGTGGGGACGGTGAGTGGGGAAGGTGAGTGGGGAAGGTGAGCGGGGACGGTGAGTGGGGATGGAGAGTGGGGACGGAGAGTGGGGAAGTGGAGTGGTGAAAGAATTTGGGGACGGAATGTGGGGACAGTGAGTGGGGACAGGGAGTGGGGACGGGGACTGGTGACGAGGAGTTGGGATGGTATGTGGTGACAGTGAGTGGGGACGGGGAATGGGGACAGAGAGTGGGGACAGGGAGTGGGGACGGGGAGTGGGGATGGTGTGTGGCGACGGTGAGTGGGGACTGTGAGTGGGGACGGTGAGTGGGCACGGTGAGTGGGGATGGTGAGTGGGGACGGTGAGTGGGGAAGGGGAGTGGGGACAGAATTTGGGGACGGAATGTGGGGACGGAATGTGGGGACTGTGAGTGGGGACGGGGAGTGGGGACAGAGAGTGAGGACGGGGAGTGGGGACTGGGAGAGGGGACGGTGTGTGGCGACCGCGATTGGGTCTGTGAGTGGGGACGTTGACTGGGGATGGTGAGTGGGGACGGGGAGTAGGGACGGGGAGTGGGGATGGTGAGTGGGGACGTGAGAGTGGGGACGGGGAGTGGGGACGGTGAGTGGGGATGCTGAGTGGGGAACGGAGAGTGGGGACGGAGAGTGGGGACACTGAGTGGGGACGTTGAGTGGGGACGGTGAGTGGGGATGGTGAGTGGGGACGGTGTGTGGGGACAGTGAGTTGGGATGGTCAGTGTGGAAGGGGAGTGGCGACTTGGAGTGGCGACAGTGAGTGTGGACGGTGAGTGGGGACAGTGAGTGCGGACGGTCAGTGGGGACGGGGATAGGCGACTGGGAGTGGGGACGGTGAGTGGGGACGGCGAGTGGGGACGGTGAGTGGGGAAGTGGAATGGGGACAGTATTTGGGGACGGAATGTGGGGACGGAATGTGGGGACGGTGAGTGGGGATGGGGAGTGGGGACAGAGAGTGGGGACGGGGAGTGGGGACGGGGAGTGGGGACGGTGTGTGGCGACGGTGATTGGGTCGGTGAGTGGGGACGGTGAGTGGGGACAGTGAGTGGGGATGGTGAGTGGGGACGCAGAGTGTGGACGGAGAGTAGGGACGGAGAGTGGGGACGGAGAGTGGGGACACTGAGTGGGGACGTCGAGTAGGGACGGTTAGTGGTGAAGGGGAGTGGGGAAGGGGAGTGGGGAAGCGGAGTGGGGAAGCGGATTGGGGATGGTAAGTGGGGAATGTGAGTGGGGAGTGTGTGTGGGGACGGTGAGTGGCGACGGGGAGTGGGGACGGTGAGTGGGGACGGTGAGTGGGGACGGTGAGTGGCGATGGTGAGTGGCGACGGGGAGTGGGGACAGTGAGTGGTGACGGGCACTGGGGTTGGTGAGTTGGGACGGGGAGTGGGGACGGTCAGTGGGGATGGTGAGTGGGGACCGTGACTGGGGCCGGGGAGTGGGGACGGGGAGTGGGGATGGGGTGTGGGGATGGTGACTGGGGATGGGGAGTGGGAACCGGGTGTGGGGACGGGGAGTGGGGACCGTGTGTAGCGACGGTGAGTGGGGACTGTGAGTGGGGACTGTGAGTGGGGACGGGGAGTGGGGACGGGGAGTGGCGACGGTGAGTGGGGACGATGAGGGGGGACGGGGAGTGGGGACGGGGAGTGGGAATGCTGAGTGGGGACGGAGAGTGAGGACGGAGAGTGGGGATGGTGAGTGGGGACAGTGAGTGGGGACGGTCAGTGGGGACGGGGAGTGGCGACTGGGAGTGGGGACGGTGAGTGGGGACGGTGAGTGGGGACGGTGAGTGGGGAAGGGGAGTGGGGACAGAATTTGGGGACGGAATGTGGGGACGGAATGTGGGGATGGTGAGTGGGGATGGTGAGTGGGGACGGAGAGTTGGGACGGTATGTTGTGACAGTGAGTGGGCATGGTGAGTGGGGACGGGGAGTGGGGACGGGGTGTGGGGACAGTGAGTGGGGACGGTCAGTGGGGACAGGCAGTGGCGACTGGGAGTGGGGACGGTGAGTGGGGACGGTGAGTGGGGAAGGGGAGTGGGGACAGAATTTGGGGATGGAATGTGGGGATGGAATGTGGGGATGGTGAGTGGGGATGGTGAGTGGGGACGGAGAGTTGGGACGGTATGTTGTGACAGTGAGTGGGGATGGTGAGTGGGGACGGGGAGTGGGGACGGGGTGTGGGGACAGTGAGTGGGGACGGTCAGTGGGGACGGGGAGTGGCGATTGGGAGTGGGGATGGTGAGTGGGGGCGGTGAGTGGGGAAGGGGAGTGGGGACAGAATTTGGGGACGGAATGTGGGGACGGAATGTGGGGACGGGGAGTGCGTACGGAGAGTGGGGACGGAGAGTGGGGACGCGAGAGTGGGGGCGCGAGAGTGGGGACGGGGAGTGGGGATGGGGAGTGTGGACGGGGAGTGGGGACGGAGAGTGGGGACGCGAGAGTGGGGACTCGAGAGTGGTGACGCCAGAGTGGGGACGCCAGAGTGGGGACAGAGAGTGGGGACAGAGATTGGGGACGGTTAGTGGGGATGGGGAGTGGGGACTGTGAGTGGGGACGGTGTGTGGGGACGGTGAGTGGGGAAGGTGAGTGGGGAAGGTGAGCGGGGACGGTGAGTGGGGACGGAGAGTGGGGACGGAGAGTGGAGACGGAGAGTGGGGACACTGAGTGGGGATGGTGAGCGGGGACGGTGAGTGGGGAGGGGTAGTGGGGAAAGAATTTGGAAACGGAATGTGGGGACGGAATGTGGGGACGGTGAGTGGGGACAGGGAGTCGGGACGGGGACTGGTGACGGGGAGTTGGGACGGTATGTGGTGACAGTGAGTGGGGACGGGGAGTGGGGACAGCGAGTGGGGACAGGGAGTGGGGACGGGGAGTGGGGATGGTGTGTGGCAATGGTGAGTGGGGACGGTGAGTGGGGACGGTGAGTGGGGACGGTGAGTGGGGACACTGAGTGGGGATGGTGAGTGGGGACGCAGAGTGTGGACGGAGAGTAGGGACGGAGAGTGGGGACAGAGAGTGGGGACACTGAGTGGGGACGTCGAGTAGGGACGGTTAGTCGTGAATGGGAGTGGGGATGGTGAGTGTCGACGGGGAGTGGGGACGGTGAGTGGGGACGGTGAGTGGGGACGGTGAATGGCGATGGTGAGTGGCGACGGGGAGTGGGGACAGTGAGTGGTGACGGGTACTGGGGATGGTGAGTTGGGACGGGGATTGGGGACGGTGAGTGGGGACGGTGAGTGGGGACCGTGACTGGGGACGGGGCGTGGGGACGGGGAGTGGGGATGGGGTGTGGGGATGGTGACTGGGGATGGGGAGTGTGGACCGGGTGTGGGGACGGGGAGTGGGGACCGTGTGTAGCGACGGTGAGTGGGGCCGTGAGTGGGGACTGTGAGTGCGGACGGGGAGTGGGGACGTGGAGTGGCGACGGTGAGTGGGGACGGTGAGTGGGGACGGGGAGTGGGGACGGGGAGTGGGGATGCTGAGTGGGGACGGAGAGTGGGGATGGGGAGTGGGGACTGTGAGTGGGGACGGTGTGTGGGGGCGGTGAGTGGGGAAGGTGAGTGGGGAAGGTGAGCGGGGACGGTGAGTGGGGACGGAGAGTGGGGACGGAGAGTGGAGACGGAGAGTGGGTACACTGTGTGGGGATGGTGAGCGGGGACGGTGAGTGGGGAAGGGTAGTGGGGAAAGAATTTGGGAACGGAATGTGGGGACGGAATGTGGGGACAGTGAGTGGGGACAGGGAGTCGGGACGGGGACTGGTGACGGGGAGTTGGGACGGTATGTGTTGACAGTGAGTGGGGACGGGGAGTGGGGACAGCGAGTGGGGACAGGGAGTGGGGACGGGGAGTGGGGATGGTGTGTGGCGATGGTGAGTGGGGACGGTGAGTGGGGACGGTGACTGGGGACGGTGAGTGGGGATGGTGAGTGGGGACACTGAGTGGGGATGGTGAGTGGGGACGCAGAGTGTGGACGGAGAGTAGGGACGGAGAGTGGGGACGGAGAGTGGGGACACTGAGTGGGGACGTCGAGTAGGGACGGTTAGTGGTGAATGGGAGTGGGGAAGGGGATTGGGGAAGGGGAGTGGGGAAGCGGATTGGGGATGGTGAGTGGGGAAGGTGAGTGGGGAACGGTGAGTAGGGACGGAGAGTGGGGACACTGAGTGGGGATGTTGAGTGGGGACAGTGAGAGGGGTTGGGGAGTGGGGACGGTGTGTGTGGACAGTGAGTGGGGAAGGTCAGTGTGGAAGCGAAGTGGCGACTTGGAGTGGCGACAGTGAGTGGGGACGGTGAGTGGTGACAGTGAGTGGGGACGTGGAGTGGGGACAGAGAGTGGGGACGGGGAGTGGGGATGGGGAGTGAGGATGGTGTGTGGGGACAATGAGTGCGGATGGTGAGTGGGGACGGTGAGTGGGGAAGGGGAGTGGGGAAAGAATTTGGGGATGGAATGTGGGGACGGAAAGTGGGGATGGTGAGTGGGGACGGGGAGTGGGGACGGTGAGTGGTGACGGGGAGTTGGGACGGTATGTGGTGACAGTGAGTGGGGACGGGGAGTGGAGACAGAGAGTGGGGACGGGGAGTGGGGACGGGGAGTGGCGATGGTGTGTGGGGACGGTGAGTGGGGACGGTGAGTGGGGACAGTGACTGGGGACGGTGAGTGGGGACGGTGAGTGGGGACAGTGAGTGGGGACGGTCAGTGGGGACGGGGAGTGGCGACTGGGAGTAGGGACGGTGAGTGGGGACGGTGAGTGGGGACGGTGAGTGGGGAAGGGGAGTGGGGACAGAATTTGGGGACGGAATGTGGGGACGGTGAGTGGGGATGGGGAGTGGGGACGGGGCGTGGTGACGGTGAGTGGGGACGATGAGTGGTGACGGGGAGTGGGGACGGGGAGTGGGGATGGTGGGTGGGGATGGTGGGTGGGGACAGTGAGTGGGGACAGTGAGTGGGGACAGTGAGTGGGGAAGGGCAGTGGCGACTGGGAGTGGGGACGGTGAGTGGGGACAGTGAGTGGGGAAGGGGAGTGGGGACAGAATTTGGGGACGGAATGTGGGGACTGAATGTGGGGATGGTGAGTGGGGACGGGGAGTGGGGACGGGGAGTGGTGACGGAGAGTTGGGACGGTATGTGGTGACAGTGAGTGGGGAAGGGGAGTGGGGACAGAGGCTGGGGACGGGGAGTGGGGACGGGGAGTGGGGATGTTGTGTGGAGACGGTGAGTGGGGACGGTGAGTGGGGACGGTGAGTGGGGACTGTGACTAGGGACGGTGAGTGGGGACGGTGAGTGGGGACAGTGAGTGGGGACGGCCAGTGGGGATGGGGAGTGGCGACTGGGAGTGGGAACGGTGAGTGGGGACGGTGAGTGGGGACGGTGAGTGGGGAAGGGGAATGGGGACAGTATTTGGGGACGGAATGTGGGGACGGAATGTGGGGACGGTGAGTGGGGATGGGGATTGGGGACAGAGAGTGGGGACGGGGAGTGGGGACGGGGAGTGGGGACGTTGTGTGGCGACGGTGATTGGGCCGATGAGTGGGGACAGTGAGTGGGGACACTGAGTGGGGATGTTGAGTGGGGATGCAGAGTGTGGACGGAGAGTGGGGATGGAGAGTGGGGACGGAGAGTGGGGACACTGAGTGGGGACGTCGAGCGGGGATGGTTAGTGGTGAAGGGGAGTGGGGAAGGGGAGTGGGGAAGCGGATTGGGGATGGTGAGTGGGGAAAGTGAGTGGGGAGTGTGAGTGGGGACGGTGAGTGGGGACGGTGAGTGGGGACGTTGACTGGGGACGGGGAGTGGGGACGGGGACTGGGGATGGGGTGTGGGGATGGTGACTGGGGATGGGGAGTGGGGACGGGGTGTGGGGACGGGGAGTGGGGACCGTGTGTGACGACGGTGAGTGGGGACTGAGAGTGGGGACTGTGAGTGGGGACGGGGAGTGGGGACGGGGAGTGGCGATGGTGAGTGGGGACGGTGAGTGAGGACGGGGAGTGGGGACGGGGAGTGGGGATGCTGAGTGGGGATGGAGAGTGAGGACGGAGAGTGGGGATGGTGAGTGGGAATGGTGAGTGGGGACAGTGAGTGGGGAAGGGGAGTGGGGACAGAATTTGGGGACGGAATGTGGGGACGGAATGTGGGGACGGTGAGTGGGGACGGGGAGTGGGGACGGGGAGTGGTGACGGAGAGTTGGGACTGTATGTGGTGACAGTGAGTGGGGACGGGGAGTGGGGACAGAGACTGGGGACGGGGAGTGGGGACGGGGAGTGGGGATGTTGTGTGGCGACGGTGAGTGGGGACGGTGAGTGGGGACAGTGAGTGGGGACTGTGACTGGGGATAGTGAGTGTGGATGGTGAGTGGGGACAGTGAGTGGGGACGGTGAGTGGGAACGAGGAGTGGCGACTGGGAGTGGGGACGGTGAGTGGGGACGATGAGTGGGGATGGTGAGTGGGGAAGGGGAATGGGGACAGTATTTGGGGACGGAATGTGGGGACGGAATTTGGGGACGGTGAGTGGGGACGGGGAGTGGGGACAGAGAGTGGGGACGGGGAGTGGGGACGGGGAGTGGGGACTGTGTGTGGCGACGTTGATTGGGTCGGTGAGTGGGGACAGTGAGTAGGGACGGTGACTGGCGACGGTGTGTGGTGATGGTGAGTGGGGACGGTGACTGGGGACATTGAGTGGGGACGGGGAGTGGGGACGGGGAGTGGTGATGGTGAGTGGGGACGCGAGAGAGGGGACGGGGAGTGGGTATGGTGCGTGGGGATGGGGAGTGGGGACGGGAGTGCGGACGGAGAGTGGGGACGGAGAGTGGGGATGCGAGAGTGGGGACGCGAGAGTGGTGACGCCAGAGTGGAGACGCCAGAGTGGGGACAGAGAGTTTGGACAGAGATTGGAGACGGTGAGTGGGGATGGGTAGTGGGGACTATGAGTGGGGATGGTGAGTGGGGACGGTGAGTGGGGAAGGTGAGTGGGGAAGGTGAGCGGGGACGGTGAGTGGGGATGGAGAGTGGGGACGGAGAGTGGGGACGGAGAGTGGGGACACTGAGTGGGGATGGTAAGTGGGGACGGTGAGTGGGGATGGGGAGTAGGGACAGAGAGTGGGGACAGGGAGTGGGGACGGGGAGTGGGGATGGTGTGTGGCGTCGGTGAGTGGGGACGGTGTGTGGGGACGGTGAGTGGGGATGGTGAGAGGGGACGGTGAGTGGGGAAGGGGAGTGGGGACAGAATTTGTGGACGGAATGTGGGGACGGAATGTGGGGATGGTGGGTGGGGACGGGGAGTGGGGACGGGGAGTGGGGACGGGGAGTTGGGACGGAATGTGGGGACAGTGAGTGGGGACGGTGAGTGGGGACAGAGAGTGGGGACGGGGAGTGGGGACGGTGAGTGGGGAAGGTGAGTGGGGATGCTGAGTGGGGAACGGAGAGTGGTGACGGAGATTGGGGACACTGAGTGGGGACGTTGAGTGGGGACGGTGAGTGAGGATGGTGAGTGGGGACGGTGTGTGGGGACAGTGACTGGGGACAGTCAGTGTGGAAGGGGAGTGGCGACTTGGAGTGGCGACAGTGAGTGGGGACAGTGAGTGGGGACGGTGAGTGGGGACTGTGACTGGGGACGGTGAGTGTGGATGGTGAGTGGGGACAGTGAGTGGGGACGGTCAGTGGGGACGGGGAGTGGCGACTGGGAGTGGGGACGGTGAGTGGGGACGGTGAGTGGGGAAGTGGAATGGGGACAGTATTTGGGGATGGAATGTGGGGACGGAATGTGGGGACGGTGAGTGGGGATGGGGAGTGGGGACAGAGAGTGGGGACGGGGAGTGGGGACGGGGAGTGGGGACGGTTTGTGGCGATGGTGATTGGGTCGGTGAGTGGGGACGGTGAGTGGGGACACTGAGTGGGGATGGTGAGTGGGGACGGTTAGTGGTTCAGGGGAGTGGGGAAGGGGAGTGGGGAAGGGGAGTGGGGAAGCGGATTGGGGATGGTGAGTGGGGAATGTGAGTGGGGAGCGTGAGTGGCGACGGGGAGTTGGGACGGTGAGTGGGGATGGTGAGTGGGGACGGTGAGTGGGGACGGAGAGTGGGGACGCGAGAGTGGGGACGCGAGAGAGTGGACGCCAGAGTGGGGACACCAGAGTGGGGACAGAGAGTGGGGACAGAGATTGGGGACGGTAAGTGGGGACGGGGAGTGGGGACGGGGACTGGTGACGGGGAGTTGGGACGGTATGTGGTGACAGTGAGTGGGGACGGGGAGTGGGGACAGAGAGTGGGGACGGGGAGTGGGGACGGGGAGTGGGGACGTTGTGTGGCGACGGTGATTGGGCCGATGAGTGGGGACAGTGAGTGGGGACACTGAGTGGGGATGTTGAGTGGGGATGCAGAGTGTGGACGGAGAGTGGGGATGGAGAGTGGGGACGGAGAGTGGGGACACTGAGTGGGGACGTCGAGCGGGGATGGTTAGTGGTGAAGGGGAGTGGGGAAGGGGAGTGGGGAAGCGGATTGGGGATGGTGAGTGGGGAAAGTGAGTGGGGAGTGTGAGTGGGGACGGTGAGTGGGGACGGTGAGTGGGGACGTTGACTGGGGACGGGGAGTGGGGACGGGGACTGGGGATGGGGTGTGGGGATGGTGACTGGGGATGGGGAGTGGGGACGGGGTGTGGGGACGGGGAGTGGGGACCGTGTGTGACGACGGTGAGTGGGGACTGAGAGTGGGGACTGTGAGTGGGGACGGGGAGTGGGGACGGGGAGTGGCGATGGTGAGTGGGGACGGTGAGTGAGGACGGGGAGTGGGGACGGGGAGTGGGGATGCTGAGTGGGGATGGAGAGTGAGGACGGAGAGTGGGGATGGTGAGTGGGAATGGTGAGTGGGGACAGTGAGTGGGGAAGGGGAGTGGGGACAGAATTTGGGGACGGAATGTGGGGACGGAATGTGGGGACGGTGAGTGGGGACGGGGAGTGGGGACGGGGAGTGGTGACGGAGAGTTGGGACTGTATGTGGTGACAGTGAGTGGGGACGGGGAGTGGGGACAGAGACTGGGGACGGGGAGTGGGGACGGGGAGTGGGGATGTTGTGTGGCGACGGTGAGTGGGGACGGTGAGTGGGGACAGTGAGTGGGGACTGTGACTGGGGATAGTGAGTGTGGATGGTGAGTGGGGACAGTGAGTGGGGACGGTGAGTGGGAACGAGGAGTGGCGACTGGGAGTGGGGACGGTGAGTGGGGACGATGAGTGGGGACGGTGAGTGGGGAAGGGGAATGGGGACAGTATTTGGGGACGGAATGTGGGGACGGAATTTGGGGACGGTGAGTGGGGACGGGGAGTGGGGACAGAGAGTGGGGACGGGGAGTGGGGACGGGGAGTGGGGACTGTGTGTGGCGACGTTGATTGGGTCGGTGAGTGGGGACAGTGAGTAGGGACGGTGACTGGCGACGGTGTGTGGTGATGGTGAGTGGGGACGGTGACTGGGGACATTGAGTGGGGACGGGGAGTGGGGACGGGGAGTGGTGATGGTGAGTGGGGACGCGAGAGAGGGGACGGGGAGTGGGTATGGTGCGTGGGGATGGGGAGTGGGGACGGGAGTGCGGACGGAGAGTGGGGACGGAGAGTGGGGATGCGAGAGTGGGGACGCGAGAGTGGTGACGCCAGAGTGGAGACGCCAGAGTGGGGACAGAGAGTTTGGACAGAGATTGGAGACGGTGAGTGGGGATGGGTAGTGGGGACTGTGAGTGGGGATGGTGAGTGGGGACGGTGAGTGGGGAAGGTGAGTGGGGAAGGTGAGCGGGGACGGTGAGTGGGGACGGAGAGTGGGGACGGAGAGTGGGGACGGAGAGTGGGGACGGAGAGTGGGGACACTGAGTGGGGATGGTAAGTGGGGACGGTGAGTGGGGATGGGGAGTGTGGATGGTGAGTGGGGACAGTGAGTGGGGACGGTCAGTGGGGACGGGGAGTGGCGACTGGGAGTGGGGACGGTGAGTGGGGACGGTGAGTGGGGAAGTGGAATGGGGACAGTATTTGGGGATGGAATGTGGGGACGGAATGTGGGGACGGTGAGTGGGGATGGGGAGTGGGGACAGAGAGTGGGGACGGGGAGTGGGGACGGGGAGTGGGGACGGTTTGTGGCGATGGTGATTGGGTCGGTGAGTGGGGACGGTGAGTGGGGACACTGAGTGGGGATGGTGAGTGGGGACGGTTAGTGGTTCAGGGGAGTGGGGAAGGGGAGTGGGGAAGGGGAGTGGGGAAGCGGATTGGGGATGGTGAGTGGGGAATGTGAGTGGGGAGCGTGAGTGGCGACGGGGAGTTGGGACGGTGAGTGGGGATGGTGAGTGGGGACGGTGAGTGGGGACGGAGAGTGGGGACGCGAGAGTGGGGACGCGAGAGAGTGGACGCCAGAGTGGGGACACCAGAGTGGGGACAGAGAGTGGGGACAGAGATTGGGGACGGTAAGTGGGGACGGGGAGTGGGGACGGGGACTGGTGACGGGGAGTTGGGACGGTATGTGGTGACAGTGAGTGGGGACGGGGAGTGGGGACAGAGAGTGGGGACGGGGAGTGGGGACGGGGAGTGGCGATGGTGTGTGGGGACGGTGAGTGGGGACGGTGAGTGGGGACAGTGACTGGGGACGGTGAGTGGGGACGGTGAGTGGGGACAGTGAGTGGGGACGGTCAGTGGGGACGGGGAGTGGCGACTGGGAGTAGGGACGGTGAGTGGGGACGGTGAGTGGGGACGGTGAGTGGGGAAGGGGAGTGGGGACAAAATTTGGGGACGGAATGTGGGGACGGTGAGTGGGGACGATGAGTGGTGACGGGGAGTGGGGACGGGGAGTGGGGATGCTGAGTGGGGACGGAGAGTGAGGACGGAGAGTGGGGATGGTGGGTGGGGACAGTGAGTGGGGACAGTGAGTGGGGACGCTCAGTGGGGAAGGGGAGTGGCGACTGGGAGTGGGGACGGTGAGTGGGGACAGTGAGTGGGGAAGGGGAGTGGGGACAGAATTTGGGGACGGAATGTGGGGACTGAATGTGGGGATGGTGAGTGGGGATGGGGAGTGGGGACGGGGAGTGGTGACGGAGAGTTGGGACGGTATGTGGTGACAGTGAGTGGGGAAGGGGAGTGGGGACAGAGGCTGGGGACGGGGAGTGGGGACGGGGAGTGGGGATGTTGTGTGGAGACGGTGAGTGGGGACGGTGAGTGGGGACGGTGAGTGGGGACTGTGACTAGGGACGGTGAGTGGGGACGGTGAGTGGGGACAGTGAGTGGGGACGGCCAGTGGGGATGGGGAGTGGCGACTGGGAGTGGGGACGGTGAGTGGGGACGGTGAGTGGGGACGGTGAGTGGGGAAGGGGAATGGGAACAGTATTTGGGGACGGAATGTGGGGACGGAATGTGGGGACGGTGAGTGGGGACGGGGAGTGGGGACGGAGAGTGGGGACGCGAGAGTGGGGACGCGAGAGAGTGGACGCCAGAGTGGGGACGCCAGAGTGGGGACAGAGAGTGGGGACAGAGAGTGGGGACAGAGATTGGGGACGGGGAGTGGGGACGGGGACTGGTGACGGGGAGTTGGGACGGTATGTGGTGACAGTGAGTGGGGACGGGGAGTGGGGACAGAGAGTGGGGACGGGGAGTGGGGACGGGGAGTGGCGATGGTGTGTGGGGACGGTGAGTGGGGACGGTGAGTGGGGACAGTGACTGGGGACGGTGAGTGGGGACGGTGAGTGGGGACAGTGAGTGGGGACGGTCAGTGGGGACGGGGAGTGGCGACTGGGAGTAGGGACGGTGAGTGGGGACGGTGAGTGGGGACGGTGAGTGGGGAAGGGGAGTGGGGACAGAATTTGGGGACGGAATGTGGGGACGGTGAGTGGGGATGGGGAGTGGGGACGGGGCGTGGTGACGGTGAGTGGGGACGATGAGTGGTGACGGGGAGTGGGGACCGTGTGTGACGACGGTGAGTGGGGACTGAGAGTGGGGACTGTGAGTGGGGACGGGGTGTGGGGACGGGGAGTGGGGACCGTGTGTGACGACGGTGAGTGGGGACTGAGAGTGGGGACTGTAAGTGGGGACGGGGAGTGGGGACGGGGAGTGGCGATGGTGAGTGGGGACGGTGAGTGAGGACGGGGAGTGGGGATGCTGAGTGGGGACGGAGAGTGAGGACGGAGAGTGGGGATCGTGGGTGGGGACAGTGAGTGGGGACAGTGAGTGGGGACGCTCAGTGGGGACGGTGAGTGGGGACGGTGAGTGGGGAAGGGGAGTGGGGACAGAATTTGGGGACGGAATGTGGGGACGGTGAGTGGGGATGGGGAGTGGGGACGGGGCGTGGTGACGGTGAGTGGGGACGATGAGTGGTGACGGGGAGTGGGGACCGTGTGTGACGACGGTGAGTGGGGACTGAGAGTGGGGACTGGGAGTGGGGACGGGGTGTGGGGACGGGGAGTGGGGACCGTGTGTGACGACGGTGAGTGGGGACTGAGAGTGGGGACTGTGAGTGGGGACGGGGAGTGGGGACGGGGAGTGGCGATGTTGAGTGGGGACGGTGAGTGAGGACGGGGAGTGGGGATGCTGAGTGGGGACGGAGAGTGAGGACGGAGAGTGGGGATGGTGGGTGGGGACAGTGAGTGGGGACAGTGAGTGGGGACGCTCAGTGGGAAAGGGGAGTGGCGACTGGGAGTGGGGACGGTGAGTGGGGACAGTGAGTGGGGAAGGGGAGTGGGGACAGAATTTGGGGACGGAATGTGGGGACTGAATGTGGGGATGGTGAGTGGGGATGGGGAGTGGGGACAGAGGCTGGGGACGGGGAGTGGGGACGGGGAGTGGGGATGTTGTGTGGAGACGGTGAGTGGGGACGGTGAGTGGGGACGGTGAGTGGGGACTGTGACTAGGGACGGTGAGTGGGGACGGTGAGTGGGGACAGTGAGTGGGGACGGCCAGTGGGGATGGGGAGTGGCGACTGGGAGTGGGGACGGTGAGTGGGGACGGTGAGTGGGGACGGTGAGTGGGGAAGGGGAATGGGGACAGTATTTGGGGACGGAATGTGGGGACGGAATGTGGGGACGGTGAGTGGGGACGGGGAGTGGGGACAGAGAGTGGGGACGGGGAGTGGGGACGGGGAGTGGGGACGGTGTGTGGCGATGGTGATTGGGCCGGTGAGTGGGGACGGTGAGTGGGGACACTGAGTGGGGATGTTGAGTGGGGATGCAGAGTGTGGACGGAGAGTGGGGATGGAGAGTGGGGACGGAGAGTGGGGACACTGAGTGGGGACGTCGAGTGGGGACGGTTAGTGGTGAAGGGGAGTGGGGAAGGGGAGTGGGGAAGCGGATTGTGGATGGTGAGTGGGGAGTGTGATTGGGGAGTGTGAGTGGGGACGGTGAGTGGGGACGGTGAGTGGGGACGTTGACTGGGGACGGGGAGTGGGGACGGGGACTGGGGATGGGGTGTGGGGATGGTGACTGGGGATGGGGAGTGGGGACGGGGTGTGGGGACGGGGAGTGGGGACCGTGTGTGACGACGGTGAGTGGGGACTGAGAGTGGGGACTGTGAGTGGGGACGGGGAGTGGGGACGGGGAGTGGCGATGGTGAGTGGGGACGGTTAGTGGGGACGGGGAGTGGGGACGGGGAGTGGGGATGCTGAGTGGGGATGGAGAGTGAGGACGGAGAGTGGGGATGGTGAGTGGGAATGGTGAGTGGGGACAGTGAGTGGGGAAGGGGAGTGGGGACAGAATTTGCGGACGGAATGTGGGGACGGAATGTGGGGACGGTGAGTGGGGACGGGGAGTGGGGACGGGGAGTGATGACGGAGAGTTGGGACTGTATGTGGTGACAGTGAGTGGGGACGGGGAGTGGGGACAGAGACTGGGGACGGGGAGTGGGGACGGGGAGTGGGGATGTTGTGTGGCGACGCTGAGTGGGGACGGTGAGTGGGGACGGTGAGTGGGGACTGTGACTGGGGACAGTGAGTGTGGATGGTGAGTGGGGACAGTGAGTGGGGACGGTGAGTGGGGACGAGGAGTGGCGACTGGGAGTGGGGACGGTGAGTGGGGACGATGAGTGGGGACGGTGAGTGGGGAAGGGGAATGGGGACAGTATTTGGGGACGGAATGTGGGGACGGAATTTGGGGACGGTAAGTGGGGACGGGGAGTGGGGACAGAGAGTGGGGACGGGGAGTGGGGACGGGGAGTGGGGACTGTGTGTGGCGACGTTGATTGGGTCGGTGAGTGGGGACAGTGAGTGGGGACGGTGACTGGCGACGGTGTGTGGGGATGGTGAGTGGGGACGGTGACTGGGGACATTGAGTGGGGACGGGGAGTGGGGACGGGGAGTGGTGATGGTGAGTGGGGACGCGAGAGAGGGGACGGGGAGTGGGTATGGTGCGTGGGGATGGGGAGTGGGGACGGGAGTGCGGATGGAGAGTGGGGACGGAGAGTGGGGACGCGAGAGTGGGGGCGTGAGAGTGGATCGGGGAGTGGGGACGGGGAGTGTGGATGGGGAGTGGGGACGGAGAGTGGGGACGCGAGAGTGGGGACGCGAGAGTGGTGACGCCAGAGTGGGGACGCCAGAGTGGGGACAGAGAGTTTGGACAGAGATTGGGGACGGTGAGTGGGGATGGGTAGTCGGGACTGTGAGTGGGGACGGTGAGTGGGGACGGTGAGTGGGGAAGGTGAGTGGGGAAGGTGAGCAGGGACGGTGAGTGGGGACGGAGAGTGGGGACGGAGAGTGGGGACGGAGAGTGGGGACACTGAGTGGGGATGGTAAGTGGGGACGGTGAGTTGGGAAGGGGAGTAGGGACAGAGAGTGGGGACAGGGAGTGGGGACGGGGAGTGGGGATGGTGTGCGGCGACGGTGAGTGGGGACGGTGTGTGGGGACGGTGAGTGGGGATGGTGAGTGGGGACGGTGAGTGGGGAAGGGGAGTGGGGACAGAATTTGTGGACGGAATGTGGGGACGGAATGTGGGGACGGTGGGTGGGGACGGGGAGTGGGGACGGGGAGTGGGGACGGGGAGTTGGGACGGAATGTGGGGACAGTGAGTGGGGACGGTGAGTGGGGACAGAGAGTGGGGACGGGGAGTGGGGACGGTGAGTGGGGAAGGTGAGTGGGGATGCTGAGTGGGGAACGGAGAGTGGGGACGGAGATTGGGGACACTGAGTGGGGACGTTGAGTGGGGACGGTGAGTGAGGATGGTGAGTGGGGACGGTGTGTGGGGACAGTGATTGGGGACGGTCAGTGTGGAAGGGGAGTGGCGTCTTGGAGTGGCGACAGTGAGTGGGGACGGTGAGTGGGGATGGTGAGTGGGGACTGTGACTGGGGACGGTGAGTGTGGATGGTGAGTGGGGACAGTGAGTGGGGACGGTCAGTGGGGACGGGGAGTGGCGACTGGGAGTGGGGACGGTGAGTGGGGACGGTGAGTGGGGAAGTGGAATGGGGACAGTATTTGGGGATGGAATGTGGGGACGGAATGTGGGGACGGTGAGTGGGGATGGGGAGTGGGGACAGAGAGTGGGGACGGGGAGTGGGGACGGGGAGTGGGGACGGTTTGTGGCGACGGTGATTGGGTCGGTGAGTGGGGACGGTGAGTGGGGACGGTGAGTGGGGACACTGAGTGGGGATGGCGAGTGGGGACGGTTAGTGGTTCAGGGGAGTGGGGAAGGGGAGTGGGGAAGGGGAGTGGGGAAGCGGATTGGGGATGGTGAGTGGGGAATGTGAGTGGGGAGCGTGAGTGGCGACGGGGAGTTGGGACGGAGAGTGGGGAAGCGAGAGTGGGGACGCGAGAGAGTGGACGCCAGAGTGGGGACGCCAGAGTGGGGACAGAGAGTGGGGACAGAGATTGGGGACGGTAAGTGGGGACGGTGAGTGGGGACGGTGAGTGGGGACGGTGAGTGGGGACGGAGAGTGGGGAAGCGAGAGTGGGGACGCGAGAGAGTGGACGCCAGAGTGGGGACGCCAGAGTGGGGACAGAGAGTGGGGACAGAGATTGGGGACGGTAAGTGGGGACGGGGAGTGGGGACTGTGAGTGGGGACAGTGAGTGGGGACGGTGAGTGGGGAAGGTGAGTGGGGAAGGTGAGCGGGGACACTGAGTGGGGATGGTGAGTGGGGACGCTGAGTGGGGACGGAGAGTGGAGACGGAGATTGGGGACGGAGAGTGGGGACACTGAGTGGGGACGTTGAGTGGGGACGGTGAGTGGGGACTGTGAGGAGGGAAGGTGAGAGGTGAAGGGGAGTGGGGAATGTGAGTGGGGAATGTGAGTGGGGACGGTGAGTGGGGATGGTGAGTGGGGACGGAGAGTGGGGACGGAGAGTGGGGACGGAGAGTGGGGACACTGAGTGGCGAATGTGAGTGGGGACGGGGACACACTCTCCTCACTTATACTGTTCACCTGGTAACATGTCCCGTGTATATTAAACCATCAGGGGAATACACTCTCCTCACTTATACTGTTAACCTCGTTAGATGTCCGGTGTGTACTAAAACATCAGGGGTGCTCACTCTCCTCATTTATACTGTTCACCTGGTAACATGTCCCGTCTGTCTTAAACTATCAGGGGAACACACTGTCCTCACATACACTGTTCACCTGGTAACATGTTTCTGTATATTCAACCATCAGTGGAACACACTGTCCTCACTTATACTCTTCACCTGGGAACATGTCCCGTATGTATTAAACCATCAGGGGAAAACACTCTCCTCACTTATACTGTTCACTTGGTGACACCTCCCGTCAGTATTAAACAATCAGGGGAACACAATCTCCTCACTTATACTGTTCACCTGGTAACATGTCCCGCGTGTATTGAACAGACAGGGGAACACACTCTCCTCACTTCTACTCTTCGCCTGGTGAATTGTCCCGTGTATATAAAACCGTGAGGGGAAAATACTCTCCTCACTTATACTGTTCACCTGATAAAATGTCCTGTGTGTATTAAACAATCAGGGGAATACACTCTCCTCGCTTATACTGTTCACCTGGTAACATGTCCCGTGTATATTAAACCATCATGGGAACACGCTCTCCTCAATTATACTGTTTAACTGGTAACATGTCCGGTGTATATGAAACCGTCAGGGGAACACACTCTCCTCACTTATACTGTTAACCTGGTAACATGTCCTGTGTATATTAAACCATCAGGGGAACACACTCTCCTCACTTATACAGTTCACCTGGTGACATGTCCCGTGTGTATTAAAACATCAGGGGAGCTCACTCTCCTCAATTATAATGCTCACCTGGTAACATGTCCCGTCTGTTTTAAACTATCAGGGGAACACACTTTCCTCAGTTATACTGTTCATCTTCTGTCACGTCCCGTCAATATTAAAAAATCAGGGGAAAACACTCTCCTCAATTAAACTGTTCGCCTGGTGACCTGTTCCGTGTATATTAACCCGTCAGGGGAACACACTCTCCTCACTTATACAGTTCACCTGGTGACATGTCCCGTGTATGTTAAACGGTTAGGGGAACACTCTCTCCTCATTTATACTGTTCACCTCGTAACATGTCCCGTGTATATTCAACCATCAAGGGAACATGCTCTCCTCACTTATACTGTTCAACTGTTGAAACGTCCCGTCAGTATTAAACAATCAGGGGAACACACTCTCCTCACTGATACTGTTCACCTGGTGACATGTCCCGTCAGTATGAAACAATCAGGGGAACACACTCTCCCCACATATACTGTTCACCTCGCAACATGTCCCGTGTATATTGAACCATCAGGGGAACACACTCTCCTCACTTATACTGTTCACCTGGTGACATGTCCTGTGTCTATTAAACCGTCAGGGGAACACACTCTCCTCACTTATACAGTTCACCTGTTAACATGTCCCGTCAGTATTAAACCATCAGGGGAACACACTCTCCTCACCTATACTGTTCGCCTTGTGACATGTCCCGTGTATATGAAACCATCAGTGGAACACACTCTCCTCACTTATACTGTTCGCCTGGTAACATGTCCCGTGTGTATTAAACCATCAGTGGAACACACTCTCCTCACTTATACTGTTCACCTGGTAACATGTCCCGTCTGTATTAAACGGTCAGGGGAACACACTCTCCTCACTTATACTGTTCACCTGATAACATGTCCCTTGTGTATTAAACAGTCAGGGGAACACACTCTCCTCACTTATACTGTTCACCTGGTGACATGTCCCGTGCAGATTAGACAATCAGGCGAACACACTCTCCTCACTTATAATGTTGACCTGGTGACATGTCCCGTGTATATTAAACCATCAGGGGAACACACTCTCCGCGCTTATACCGTTCAGCTGGTAAAATGTCCCTTGTATATTAAACCATCAGAGGAACACAATCTCCTCACTTTTCCTGTTCAGCTGGTAAAATGTCCCTTGTATATTAAACCATCAGGGGATCACACTCTCCTCATTTATACTGTTCACTTGGTGACATGTCCGGTGCGTATTAACCATCAGGGGAACACACGCTCCTCACTTATACTGTTCACCCGGTGACACGTCCTGTGTATATTAAACCATCAGGGGAACACACTCTCCTCATTTATTCTGTTCACCTGTTGACATGTCCCGTGTATATTAAACCATCAGGGCAACACTCTCTCCTCACTTATACTGTTCACCTGGTAACATTCCCGTGTGTATGAAACTATCAGGGGAACGCACTCACCTCACTTATATTGTTCATCTGGTGTCACGTCACGTCAGTATTAAACCTTCAGGGGAACACACTCTCCTCACTTATACTGTTCACCTGGTGACATGTCCCGTGTATATTAAACCGTCAGGGGAACACACTCTCCTCAATTATGCAGTTCACCTGGCAACATGTCCATTGTCCAATAAACCGTCAGTGGAACTCACTCTCCTCACTCATACTGTTCACCTGGTAACATGTCCCGTGTATATTAAACGATCAGTTGAACACACTCTCCTCACTTATACTGTTCCCTGGTAACATGTCCCCATAATATTAAACCGTGAGGTGAACACACTCTCCTCACTTATACTGTTCACCTGGTAACGCGTCCCGTGTATATTAAACCATCAGTGGAACAAACTCTCCTCCCTAATGCTGTTCACCTGGTAACATGTCCCGTGTATATTAAACCATCAGTGGAACAAGCTCTCCTCACTGATACTGTTCACCTGGTGACATGTCCGCGTGTATTGAACAAACAGGGGAACACACTCTGCACACTTGTACTGTTCACCTGGTAACATGTCCCGCGTGTTTTGATCAAACAGGGGAACAGACTCTCCTCACTGATACTGTTCACCTGGTAACATGTCCCGTGTATATTAAACCATCAGTGGAACAAACTCTCCTCCCTAATGCTGTTCACCTGGTAACATGTCCCGTGTATATTAAACCATCAGTGGAACAAACTCTCCTCACTGATACTGTTCACCTGGTAACATGTCCCGCATGTATTGAACAAACAGGGGAACACACTCTCCTCACTTACACTGTTCACCTGGTGACATGTCCCGTCAGTATGAAACAATCAGGGGAACACACTCTCCCCACATATACTGTTCACCTCGCAACATGTCCCGTGTATATTGAACCATCAGGGGAACACACTCTCCTCACTTATGCTGTTCACCTGGTGACATGTCCTGTGTATATTAAACCGTCAGGGGAACACACTATCCTCACTTATACAGTTCACCTGTTAACATGTCCCGTCAGTATTAAACCATCAGGGGAACACACTCTCCTCACTTATACTGTTCGCCTTGTGACATGTCCCGTGTATATTAAACCATCAGTGGAACACACTCTCCTCACTTATACTGTTCGCCTGGTAACATGTCCCGTGTGTACTAAACCATCAGGGGAACACACTCTCCTCACTTATACTGTTCACCTGGTAACATGTCCCGTCTGTATTAAACAGTCAGGGGAACACAGTCTCCTCACTTATACTGTTCACCTGGTGACATGTCCCGTGCAGATTAGACAATCAGGCGAACACACTCTCCTCACTTATACTGTTGACCTGGTGACATGTCCCGTGTATATTAAACCATCAGGGGAACACACTCTCCGCGCTTATACTGTTTAGCTGGTAAAATGTCCCTTGTATATTAAACCATCAGAGGAACACAATCTCCTCACTTTTCCTGTTCAGCTTGTAAAATGTCCCTTGTATATTAAACCATCAGGGGATCACACTCTCCTCATTTACACTGTTCACCTGGTGACATGTCCGGTGTGTATTAACCATCAGGGGAACACACGCTCCTCACTTATACTGTTCACCCGGTGACACGTCCTGTGTATATAAACCATCAGGGGAACACACTCTCCTCATTTATTCTGTTCACCTGTTGAGATGTCCCGTGTATATTAAACCATCAGGGGAACACTCTCTCCTCACTTAATCTGTTCACCTGGTAACATTCCCGTGTGTATGAAACTATCAGGGGAACACACTCTCCTCACTTATACAGTTCACCTGGCAACATGTCCATTGTCCAATAAACCGTCAGTGGAACTCACTCTCCTCACTCATACTGTTCATCTGGTAACATGTCCCGTGTATATTAAACGATCAGTTGAACACACTCTCCTCCCTAATGCTGTTCACCTGGTAACATGTCCCGTGTATATTAAACCATCAGTGGAACAAGCTCTCCTCACTGATACTGTTCACCTGGTGACATGTCCGCGTGTATTGAACAAACAGGGGAACACACTCTGCACACTTGTACTGTTCACCTGGTAACATATCCCGCGTGTTTTGATCAAACAGGGGAACAGACTCTCCTCACTGATACTGTTCACCTGGTAACATGTCCCGTGTATATTAAACCATCAGTGGAACAAACTCTCCTCCCTAATGCTGTTCACCTGGTAACATGTCCCGTGTATATTAAACCATCAGTGGAACAAACTCTCCTCACTGATACTGTTCACCTGGTAACATGTCCCGTCAGAATGAAACAATCAGGGGAACACACTCTCCCCACATATACTGTTCACCTCGCAACATGTCCCGTGTATATTGAACCATCAGGGGAACACACTCTCCTCACTTATGCTGTTCACCTGGTGACATGTCCTGTGTATATTAAACCGTCAGGGGAACACACTATCCTCACTTATACAGTTCACCTGTTAACATGTCCCGTCAGTATTAAACCATCAGGGGAACACACTCTCCTCACTTATACTGTTCGCCTTGTGACATGTCCCGTGTATATTAAACCATCAGTGGAACACACTCTCCTCACTTATACTGTTCGCCTGGTAACATGTCCCGTGTGTACTAAACCATCAGGGGAACACACTCTCCTCACTTATACTGTTCACCTGGTAACATGTCCCGTCTGTATTAAACAGTCAGGGGAACACAGTCTCCTCACTTATACTGTTCACCTGGTGACATGTCCCGTGCAGATTAGACAATCAGGCGAACACACTCTCCTCACTTATACTGTTGACCTGGTGACATGTCCCGTGTATATTAAACCATCAGGGGAACACACTCTCCGCGCTTATACTGTTTAGCTGGTAAAATGTCCCTTGTATATTAAACCATCAGAGGAACACAATCTCCTCACTTTTCCTGTTCAGCTTGTAAAATGTCCCTTGTATATTAAACCATCAGGGGATCACACTCTCCTCATTTACACTGTTCACCTGGTGACATGTCCGGTGTGTATTAACCATCAGGGGAACACACGCTCCTCACTTATACTGTTCACCCGGTGACACGTCCTGTGTATATAAACCATCAGGGGAACACACTCTCCTCATTTATTCTGTTCACCTGTTGAGCTGTCCCGTGTATATTAAACCATCAGGCGAACACTCTCTCCTCACTTAATCTGTTCACCTGGTAACATTCCCGTGTGTATGAAACTATCAGGGGAACACACTCTCCTCACTTATACAGTTCACCTGGCAACATGTCCATTGTCCAATAAACCGTCAGTGGAACTCACTCTCCTCACTCATACTGTTCATCTGGTAACATGTCCCGTGTATATTAAACGATCAGTTGAACACACTCTCCTCACTTATACTGTTCCCTGGTAACATGTCCCCTAATATTAAACCGTGAGGTGAACACACTCTCCTCACTTATACTGTTCACCTGGTAACATGTCCCGTGTATATTAAACCATCAGTGGAACAAACTCTCCTCCCTAATGCTGTTCACCTGGTAACATGTCCCGTGTATATTAAACCATCAGTGGAACAAACTCTCCTCACTGATACTGTTCACCTGGTAACATGTCCCGCGTGTATTGAACAAACAGGGGAACACACTCTGCACACTTGTACTGTTCACCTGGTGACATGTCCCGTCAGTATTAAACAATCAGGGGAACACACTCTCCCCACATAGACCGTTCACCTCGTAACATGTCAAGTGTATATTGAACAATCTGGGGAACACAATCTCCTCACTTATACTGTTCACCTGGTGACATGTCCGGTGTATATTAAACCGTCTGGGGAACACACTCTCCTCACTTATAGAGTTCACCTGGTAACATTCCCGTCAGTATTAAACCATCAGGGGAACACACTCTCCTCACTTATACTGTTCACCTGGTGACATGTCCTGTGTATATTAAACCGTCAGGGGAACACACTCTCCTCACTTATACAGTTCACCTGGTAACATGTCACGTCAGTATTAAACCATCAGGGGAACACACTCTCCTCACTTATACTTTTCGCCTTGTGACATGTGCCGTGTATATTAAACCATCAGTGGAACACACTCTCCTCACTGATACTGTTCGCCTGGTAACATGTCCCGTGTGTATTAAACCATCAGGGGAACACACTCTCCTCACTTATACTGTTCACCTGGTAACATGTCCCGTGTATATTAATCCATCAGTGGAACAAACTCTCCTCACTTATACTGTTTACCTGGTGACATGTCCCGTGTATATTAAACCATCAGTGGAACAAACTCTCCTCACTGATACTGTTCACCTGGTAACATGTCCCGTGTATATTAAAACATCAGTGGAACAAACTCTCCTCACTGATACTGTTCACCTGGTAACAATTCCCGCGTGTATTGATCAAACAGGGGAACACACTCTCCTCACTTATACTGTTCACCTGGTAGCATGTCCCGTGTGTATTAAAACATCAGTGGAACAAACTCTCCTCACTGATACTGTTCACCTGGTAACAATTCCCGCGTGTATTGATCAAACAGGGGAACACACTCTCCTCACTTATACTGTTCACCTGGGGACACGTCCCGTCAGTATTAAACAATCAGGGGAACACACTCTCCTCACTTACACTGTTCGCCTGGTAACATGTCCCGTGTGTATTAAACCATGAGGGGAAAATACTCACCTCACTTATACTGTTCACCTCGTAACATGTCCCGTGTATATTAAACAATCAGGGGAACACACTCTCCTCACTTATACAGTTCACCTGGTAACATGTCCCGTGTATATTGAAACATCAGTGTAACAAACTCTCCTCACTTATACTGTTCACCTGGTAGCATGTCCCGCGTGTATTGATCAAACAGGGGAACACACTCTCCTCACTGATACTGTTCACCTGGTAACATTTCCCGCGTGTTTTGATCAAACAGGGGAACAGACTCTCCTCAGTTATACTGTTCACCTGGTAACATGTCCCGTGTATATTAAACCATCAGTGGAACAAACTCTCCTCACTAATGCTGTTCACCTGGTAACATGTCCCGTGTATATTAAACCATCAGTGGAACAAACTCTCCTCACTGATACTGTTCACCTGGTAACATGTCCCGCGTGTATTGAACAAACAGGGGAACACACTCCCCTCACTTACACTGTTCACCTGGTGACATGTCCCGTCAGTATTAAACAATCAGGGGAACACACTCTCCCCACATGTCCTGTTCACCTCGCAACATGTCCCGTGTATATTGAACCATCAGGGGAATACACTCTCCTCACTTATACTGTTCACCTGGTGACATGTCCTGTGTATATTAAACCGTCAGGGGAACACACTCTCCTCACTTATACAGTTCACCTGGTAACATGTCCCGTCAGTATTAAACCATCAGGGGAACACACTCTCCTCACTTATACTGTTCGCCTTGTGACATGTCCCGTGTATATTAAACCATCAGTGGAACACACTATCCTCACTTATACTGTTCGCCTGGTAACATGTCCCGTGTGTATTAAACCATCAGGGGAACACACTCTCCTCACTTATACTGTTCACCTGGTAACATGTCCCGTCTGTATTAAACGGTCAGGGGAAAACACTCTCCTCACTTATACTGTTCACCTGATAACATGTCCCTTGTGTATTAAACAGTCAGGGGAACACACTCTCCTCACTTATACTGTTCACCTGGTAACATGTCCCGTGTATATTAGACAATCAGGCGAACACACTCTCCTCACTTATACTGTTCACCTGGTGACATGTCCCGTGTATATTAAACCATCAGGGGAACACACTCTCTGCGCTAATACTGTTCAGCTGGTAAAATGTCCCTTGTATATTAAACCATCAGAGGAACACAATCTCCTCACTTTTCCTGTTCAGCTGGTAAAATGTCCCTTGTATATTAAACCATCAGGGGATCACACTCTCCTCATTTATACTGTTCACCTGGTGACATGTCCGGTGTGTATTAACCATCAGGGGAACACACGCTCGTCACTTATACTGTTCACCCGGTGACACGCCCCGTGCATATTAAACCATCAGGGGAACACACTCTCCTCATTTATTCTGTTCACCTGGTGACATGTCCCGTGTATATTAAACCATCCGGGGAACACTCTCTCCTCACTTATACTGTTCATCTGGTGTCACGTCACGTCAGTATTAAACCTTCAGGGGAACACACTCTCCTCACTTATACTGTTCACCTGGTGACATGTCCCGTGTATATTAAACCGTCAGGGGAACACACTCTCCTCACTTATGCAGTTCACCTGGTAACATGTCCATTGTCTAATAAACCGTCAGCGGAACTCACTCTCCTCACTCACACTGTTCACCTGGTAACATGTCCCGTGTATATTAAACGATCAGTTGAACACACTCTCCTCACTTATACTGTTCCCTGGTAACATGTCCCCATAATATTAAACCGTGAGGTGAACACACTCTCCTCACTTATACTGTTCACCTGGTAACATGTCCCGTGTATATTAAACCATCAGTGGAACAAACTCTCCTCCCTAATGCTGTTCACCTGGTAACATGTCCCGTGTATATTAAACCATCAGTGGAACAAACTCTCCGCACTGATACTGTTCACCTGGTAACATGTCCCGCGTGTATTGAACAAACAGGGGAACACACTCTGCTCACTTGTACTGTTCACCTGGTGACATGTCCCGTCATTATTAAACAATCAGGGGAACACACTCTCCCCACATATACTGTTCACCTCGTAACATGTCCCGTGTATATTGAACAATCAGGGGAACACACTCTCCTCACTTATACTGTTCACCTGGTGACATGTCCCGTGTATATTAAACCGTCAGGGGAACACACTCTCCTCACTTATAGAGTTCACCTGGTAACATGTCCCGTCAGTATTAAACCATCAGGGGAACACACACTCCTCACTTATACTGTTCACCTGGTGACATGTCCTGTGTATATTAAACGGTCAGGGGAACACACTCTCCTCACTTATACAGTTCACCTGATAACATGTCCCGTCAGTATTAAACCATCAGGGGAACACACTCTCCTCAATGATACTGTTCACCTGATAACATGTCCCTTGTGTATTAAACAGTCAGGGGAACACACTCTCCTCACTTATACTGTTCACCTGGTGACATGCCCCGTGTATATTAGACAATCAGGCGAACACACTCTCCTCACTTATACTGTTCACCTGGTGACATGTCCCGTGTATATTAGACAATCAGGCGAACACACTCTCCTCACTTATACTGTTCACCTGGTGACATGTCCATTGTATATTAAACCATCAGGGGAACACACTCTCCGCGCTTATACTGTTCAGCTGGTAAAATGTGCCTTGTATATTAAACCATCAGAGGAACACAATCTCCTCACTTTTCCTGTTCAGCTGGTAAAATGTCCGTTGTCTATTAAACCATCAGGGGATCACACTCTCCTCATTTATACTGTTCACCTGGTGACATGTCCGGTGTGTATTAACCATCAGGGGAACACACGCTCCTCCCTTATACTGTTCACCCGGTGACACGTCCCGTGCAAATTAAACCATCAGGGGAACACACTCTCCTCACTTATGCAGTTCACCTGGTAACATGTCCATTGTCTAATAAACCGTCAGTGGAACTCACTCTCCTCATTCACACTGTTCACCTGGTAACATGTCCCGTGTATATTAAACGATCAGTTGAACACACTCTCCTCACTTCTACTGTTCCCTGGTAACATGTCCCCATAACATTAAACCGTGAGGTGAACATTCTCTCCTCACTTATACTGTTCACCTGGTAACATGTCCCGTGTATATTAAACCATCAGTGGAACAAAGTCTCCTCCCTAATGCTGTTCACCTGGTAACATGTCCCGTGTATATTAAACCATTAGTGGAACAAACTCTCCTCACTGATACTGTTCACCGGGTAACATGTCCCGCGTGTATTGAACAAACAGGGGAACACACTCTGCTCACTTGTACTGTTCACCTGGTGACATGTCCCGTCAATATTAAACAATCAGGGGAACACACTCTCCCCACATATACTGTTCACCTCGTAACATGTCCCGTGTATATTGAACAATCAGGGGAACACACTCTCCTCACTTATACTGTTCACCTGGTGACATGTCCCGTGTATATTAAACCGTCAGGGGAACACACTCTCCTCACTTATAGAGTTCACCTGGTAACATGTCCCGTCAGTATTAAACCATCAGGGGAACACACTCTCCTCACTTACACTGTTCACCTGGTGACATGTCCTGTGTATATTAAACCGTCAGGGGAACACACTCTCCTCACTTATACAGTTCACCTGGTAACATGTCCCGTCAGTATTAAACCATCAGGGGAACACACTCTCCTCACTGATACTGTTCGCCTTGTGACATGCCCCGTGTATATTAAACGATCAGTGGAACACACTCTCCTCACTTATACTGTTCGCCTGGTAACATGTCCCGTGTGTATTAAACCATCAGGGGAACACACTCTCCTCACTTATACTGTTCACCTGGTGACATGTCCTGTGTATATTAAACCGTCAGGGGAACACACTCTCCTCACTTATACAGTTCACCTGGTAACATGTCCCGTCAGTATTAAACCATCAGGGGAACACACTCTCCTCACTTATACTGTTCGCCTTGTGACATGTCCCGTGTATATTAAACCATCAGTGGAACACACTCTCCTCACTTATACTGTTCGCCTGGTAACATGTCCCGTGTGTATTAAACCATCAGGGGAACACACTCTCCTCACTTATACTGTTCACCTGATAACATGTCCCTTGTGTATTAAACAGTCAGGGGAACACACTCTCCTCACTTATACTGTTCACCTGGTGACATGCCCCGTGTATATTAGACAATCAGGCGAACACACTCTCCTCACTTATACTGTTCACCTGCTGACATGTCCCGTGTATATTAGACAATCAGGCGAACACACTCTCCTCTCTTATACTGTTCACCTGGTGACATGTCCCGTGTATATTAAACCATCAGGGGAACACACTCTCCGCGCTTATACTGTTCAGCTGGTAAAATGTCCCTTGTATATTAAACCATCAGAGGAACACAACCTCCTCACTTTTCCTGTTCAGCTGGTAAAATGTCCCTTGTATATTAAACCATCAGGGGATCACACTCTCCTCATTTATACTGCTCACCTGGTGACATGTCCGGTGTGTATTAACCATCAGGGGAACACACGCTCCTCCCTTATACTGTTCACCCGGTGACACGTCCCGTGCATATTAAACCATCAGGGGAACACACTCTCCTCACTTATGCAGTTCACCTGGTAACATGCCCATTGTCTATTAAACCGTCAGTGGAACTCACTCTCCTCACTCACACTGTTCACCTGGTAACATGTCCCGTGTATATTAAACGATCAGTTGAACACACTCTCCTCACTTCTACTGTTCCCTGGTAACATGTCCCCATAACATTAAACCGTGAGGTGAACACACTCTCCTCACTTATACTGTTCACCTGGTAACATGTCCCGTGTATATAAAACCATCAGTGGAACAAACTCTCCTCCCTAATGCTGTTCACCTGGTAACATGTCCCGTGTATATTAAACCATTAGTGGAACAAACTCTCCTCACTGATACTGTTCACCTGGTAACATGTCCCGCGTGTATTGAACAAACAGGGGAACACACTCTGCTCACTTGTACTGTTCACCTGGTGACATGTCCCGTCAGTATTAAACAATCAGGGGAACACACTCTCCCCACATCTGCTGTTCACCTCGTAACATGTCCCGTGTATATTGATCAATCAGGGGAACACACTCTCCTCACTTATACAGTTCACCTGGTAACATGTCCCGTCAGTATTAAACCATCAGGGGAACACACTCTCCTCACTTATACTGTTCACCTGGTGACATGTCCTGTGTATATTAAACCATCAGGGGAACACACTCTCCTCACTTATACAGTTCACCTGGTAACATGTCCCGTCAGTATTAAACCATCAGGGGAACACACTCTCCTCACTGATACTGCTCGCCTTGTGACATGCCCCGTGTATATTAAACCATCAGTGGAACACACTCTCCTCACTTATACTGTTCGCCTGGTAACATGTCCCGTGTGTATTAAACCATCAGGGGAACACGCTCTCCTCACTTATACTGTTCACCTGGTGACATGTCCTGTGTATATTAAACCGTCAGGGGAACACACTCTCCTCACTTATACAGTTCACCTGGTAACATGTCCCGTCAGTATTAAACCATCAGGGGAACACACTCTCCTCACTTATACTGTTCGCCTTGTGACATGTCCCGTGTATATTAAACCATCAGTGGAACACACTCTCCTCACTTATACTGTTCGCCTGGTAACATGTCCCGTGTGTATTAAACCATCAGGGGAACACACTCTCCTCACTTATACTGTTCACCTGATAACATGTCCCTTGTGTATTAAACAGTCAGGGGAACACACTCTCCTCACTTATACTGTTCACCTGGTGACATGCCCCGTGTATATTAGACAATCAGGCGAACACACTCTCCTCACTTATACTGTTCACCTGGTGACATGTCCCGTGTATATTAGACAATCAGGCGAACACACTCTCCTCACTTATACTGTTCACCTGGTGACATGTCCCGTGTATATTAAACCATCAGGGGAACACACTCTCCGCGCTTATACTGTTCAGCTGGTAAAATGTCCCTTGTATATTAAACCATCAGAGGAACATAATCTCCTCACTTTTCCTGTTCAGCTGGTAAAATGTCCCTTGTATATTAAACCATCAGGGGATCACACTCTCCTCATTTATACTGCTCACCTGGTGACATGTCCGGTGTGTATTAACCATCAGGGGAACACACGCTCCTCACTTATACTGTTCACCCGGTGACACGTCCCGTGCATATTAAACCATCAGGGGAACACACTCTCCTCACTTATGCAGTTCACCTGGTAACATGTCCATTGTCTAATAAACCGTCAGCGGAACTCACTCTCCTCACTCACACTGTTCACCTGGTAACATGTCCCGTGTATATTAAACGATCAGTTGAACACACTCTCCTCACTTCTACTGTTCCCTGGTAACATGTCCCCATAACATTAAACCGTGAGGTGAACACACTCTCCTCACTTCTACTGTTCACCTGGTAACATGTCCCGTGTATATAAAACCATCAGTGGAACAAACTCTCCTCCCTAATGCTGTTCACCTGGTAACATGTCCCGTGTATATTAAACCATTAGTGGAACAAACTCTCCTCACTGATACTGTTCACCTGGTAACATGTCCCGCGTGTATTGAACAAACAGGGGAACACACTCTGCTCACTTGTACTGTTCACCTGGTGACATGTCCCGTCAGTATTAAACAATCAGGGGAACACACTCTCCCCACATCTGCTGTTCACCTCGTAGCATGTCCCGTGTATATTGAACAATCAGGGGAACACACTCTCCTCACTTATACTGTTCACCTGGTGACATGTCCCGTGTATATTAAACCGTCAGGGGAACACACTCTCCTCACTTATCGAGTTCACCTGGTAACATGTCCCGTCAGTATTAAACCATCAGGGGAACACACTCTCCTCACTTATACTGTTCACCTGGTGACATGTCCTGTGTATATTAAACCGTCAGGGGAACACACTCTCCTCACTTATGCAGTTCACCTGGTAACATGTCCCGTCAGTATTAAACCATCAGGGGAACACACTCTCCTCACTTATACTGTTCGCCTTGTGACATGTCCCGTGTATATTAAACCATCGGTGGAACACACTCTCCTCACTTATACTGTTCGCCTGGTAACATGTCCCGTGTGTATTAAACCATCAGGGGAACACACTCTCCTCACTTATACTGTTCACCTGATAACATGCCCCTTGTGTATTAAACAGTCAGGGGAACACACTCTCCTCACTTATACTGTTCACCTGGTGACATGCCCCGTGTATATTAGACAATCAGGCGAACACACTCTCCTCACTTATACTGTTCACCTGGTGACATGTCCCGTGTATATTAAACCATCAGGGGAACACACTCTCCGCGCTTATACTGTTCAGCTGGTAAAATGTCCCTTGTATATTAAACCATCAGAGGAACACAATCTCCTCACTTTTCCTGTTCAGCTGGTAAAATGTCCCTTGTATATTAAACCATCAGGGGATCACACTCTCCTCATTTATACTGTTCACCTGGTGACATGTCCGGTGTGTATTAACCATCAGGGGAGCACACGCTCCTCACTTATACTGTTCACCCGGTGACACGTCCCGTGTATATTAAACCATCAGGGGAACACACACTCCTCATTTATTCTGTTCACCTGGTGACATGTCTCGTGTATATTAAACCATCAGGGGAACACTCTCTCCTCACTTATACTGTTCACCTGGTAACATTCCCGTGTGTATGAAACTATCAGGGGAACACACTCACCTCACTTATACTGTTCACCTGGTGACATGTCCCGTGTATATTAAACCGTCAGGGGAACACACTCTCCTCACTTATACAGTTCACCTTGTAACATGTCCATTGTCTAATAAACCGTCAGGGGAACACACTCTCCTCACTTATACTGTTCCCTGGTAACATGTCCCCATAATATTAAACCGTGAGGTGAACACATTCTCCTCACTTATACTGTTCACCTGGTAACATGTGCCGTGTATATTAAACCATCAGTGGAACACACTCTCCTCACTGATACTGTTCACTTGGTAACATGTCCCGCGTGTATTGAACAAACAGGGGAACACACTCTGCACACTTGTACTGTTCACCTGGTGACATGTCCCGTCAGTACTAAACAATCAGGGGAACACACTCTCCCCACATATACTGTTCACCTCGTAACATGTCAAGTGTATATTGAACAATCAGGGGAACACAATCTCCTCACTTATACTGTTCACCTGGTGACATGTCCTGTGTATATTAAACCGTCAGGGGAACACACTCTCCTCACTTATAGAGTTCACCTGGTAACATGTCACGTCAGTATTAAACCATCAGGGGAACACACTCTCCTCACTTATACTGTTCGCCTTGTGACATGTGCCGTGTATATTAAACCATCAGTGGAACACACTCTCCTCACTGATACTGTTCGCCTGGTAACATGTCCCGTGTGTATTAAACCATCAGGGGAACACACTCTCCTCACTTATACTGTTCACCTGGTAACATGTCCCGTGTATATTAATCCATCAGTGGAACAAACTCTCCTCACTTATACTGTTTACCTGGTGACATGTCCCGTGTATATTAAACCATCAGTGGAACAAACTCTCCTCACTGATACTGTTCACCTGGTAACATGTCCCGTGTATATTAAAACATCAGTGGAACAAACTCTCCTCACTGATACTGTTCACCTGGTAACAATTCCCGCGTGTATTGATCAAACAGGGGAACACACTCTCCTCACTTATACTGTTCACCTGGTAGCATGTCCCGTGTATATTAAAACATCAGTGGAACAAACTCTCCTCACTGATACTGTTCACCTGGTAACAATTCCCGCGTGTATTGATCAAACAGGGGAACACACTCTCCTCACTTATACTGTTCACCTGGGGACACGTCCCGTCAGTATTAAAACAATCAGGGGAACACACTCTCCTCACTTACACTGTTCACCTGGTAACATGTCCCGTGTATATTAAACAATCAGGGGAACACACTCTCCTCACTTATACTGTTCACCTGGTAACATGTCCCGTGTATATTAATCCATCAGTGGAACAAACTCTCCTCACTTATACTGTTTACCTGGTGACATGTCCCGTGTATATTAAACCATCAGTGGAACAAACTCTCCTCACTGATACTGTTCACCTGGTAACATGTCCCGTGTATATTAAAACATCAGTGGAACAAACTCTCCTCACTGATACTGTTCACCTGGTAACAATTCCCGCGTGTATTGATCAAACAGGGGAACACACTCTCCTCACTTATACTGTTCACCTGGTAGCATGTCCCGTGTATATTAAAACATCAGTGGAACAAACTCTCCTCACTGATACTGTTCACCTGGTAACAATTCCCGCGTGTATTGATCAAACAGGGGAACACACTCTCCTCACTTATACTGTTCACCTGGGGACACGTCCCGTCAGTATTAAAACAATCAGGGGAACACACTCTCCTCACTTACACTGTTCACCTGGTAACATGTCCCGTGTATATTAAACAATCAGGGGAACACACTCTCCTCACTTATACAGTTCACCTGGTAACATGTCCCGTGTATATTGAAACATCAGTGTAACAAACTCTCCTCACTTATACTGTTCACCTGGTAGCATGTCCCGCGTGTATTGATCAAACAGGGGAACACACTCTCCTCACTGATACTGTTCACCTGGTAACATTTCCCGCGTGTTTTGATCAAACAGGGGAACAGACTCTCCTCAGTTATACTGTTCACCTGGTAACATGTCCCGTGTATATTAAACCATCAGTGGAACAAACTCTCCTCACTAATGCTGTTCACCTGGTAACATGTCCCGTGTATATTAAACCATCAGTGGAACAAACTCTCCTCACTGATACTGTTCACCTGGTAACATGTCCCGCGTGTATTGAACAAACAGGGGAACACACTCTCCTCACTTACACTGTTCACCTGGTGACATGTCCCGTCAGTATTAAACAATCAGGGGAACACACTCTCCCCACATGTACTGTTCACCTCGCAACATGTCCCGTGTATATTGAACCATCAGGGGAACACACTCTCCTCACTTATACTGTTCACCTGGTGACATGTCCTGTGTATATTAAACCGTCAGGGGAATACACTCTCCTCACTTATACTTTTCATCTGGTGTCACGTCACGTCAGTATTAAACCTTCAGGGGAACACACTCTCCTCACTTATACTGTTCACCTGGTGACATGTCCCGTGTATATTAAACCGTCAGGGGAACACACTCTCCTCACTTATGCAGTTCACCTTGTAACATGTCCATTGTCTAATAAACCGTCAGCGGAACTCACTCTCCTCACTCACACTGTTCACCTGGTAACATGTCCCGTGTATATTAAACGATCAGTTGAACACACTCTCCTCACTTATACTGTTCCCTGGTAACATGTCCCCATAATATTAAACCGTGAGGTGAACACACTCTCCGCACTTATACTGTTCACCTGGTAACATGTCCCGTGCATATTAAACCATCAGTGGAACAAACTCTCCTCACTTATACTGTTCACCTGGTGACATGTCCTGTGTATATTAAACCGTCAGGGGAATACACTCTCCTCACTTATACAGTTCACCTGGTAACATGTCCCGTCAGTATTAAACCATCAGGGGAACACACTCTCCTCACTTATACTGTTCGCCTTGTGACATGTCCCGTGTATATTAAACCATCAGTGGAACACACTATCCTCACTTATACTGTTCGCCTGGTAACATGTCCCGTGTGTATTAAACCATCAGGGGAACACACTCTCCTCACTTATACTGTTCACCTGGTAACATGTCCCGTCTGTATTAAACGGTCAGGGGAACACACTCTCCTCACTTATACTGTTCACCTGATAACATGTCCCTTGTGTATTAAACAGTCAGGGGAACACACTCTCCTCACTTATACTGTTCACCTGGTGACATGTCCCGTGTATATTAGACAATCAGGCGAACACACTCTCCTCACTTATACTGTTCACCTGGTGACATGTCCCGTGTATATTAAACCATCAGGGGAACACACTCTCCGCGCTTATACTGTTCAGCTGGTAAAATGTCCCTTGTATATTAAACCATCAGAGGAACACAATCTCCTCACTTTTCCTGTTCAGCTGGTAAAATGTCCCTTGTGTATTAAACCATCAGGGGATCACACTCTCCTCATTTATACTGTTCAGCTGGTGACATGTCCGGTGTGTATTAACCATCAGGGGAACACACGCTCCTCACTTATACTGTTCACCCGGTGACACGTCCCGTGCATATTAAACCATCAGCGGAACACACTCTCCTCATTTATTCTGTTCACCTGGTGACATGTCCCGTGTATATTAAACCATCAGGGGAACACTCTCTCCTCACTTATACTTTTCATCTGGTGTCACGTCACGTCAGTATTAAACCTTCAGGGGAACACACTCTCCTCACTTATACTGTTCACCTGGTGACATGTCCCGTGTATATTAAACCGTCAGGGGAACACACTCTCCTCACTTATGCAGTTCACCTGGTAACATGTCCATTGTCTAATAAACCGTCAGCGGAACTCACTCTCCTCACTCACACTGTTCACCTGGTAACATGTCCCGTGTATATTAAACGATCAGTTGAACACACTCTCCTCACTTATACTGTTCCCTGGAAACATGTCCCCATAATATTAAACCGTGAGGTGAACACACTCTCCGCACTTATACTGTTCACCTGGTAACAAGTCCCGTGCATATTAAACCATCAGTGGAACAAACTCTCCTCACTTATACTGTTCACCTGGTGACATGTCCTGTGTATATTAAACCGTCAGGGGAATACACTCTCCTCACTTATACAGTTCACCTGGTAACATGTCCCGTCAGTATTAAACCATCAGGGGAACACACTCTCCTCACTTATACTGTTCGCCTTGTGACATGTCCCGTGTATATTAAACCATCAGTGGAACACACTATCCTCACTTATACTCTTCGCCTGGTAACATGTCCCGTGTGTATTAAACCATCAGGGGAACACACTCTCCTCACTTATACTGTTCGCCTTGTGACATGTCCCGTGTATATTAAACCATCAGTGGAACACACTATCCTCACTTATACTGTTCGCCTGGTAACATGTCCCGTGTGTATTAAACCATCAGGGGAACACACTCTCCTCACTTATACTGTTCACCTGGTAACATGTCCCGTCTGTATTAAACGGTCAGGGGAACACACTCTCCTCACTTATACTGTTCACCTGATAACATGTCCCTTGTGTATTAAACAGTCAGGGGAACACACTCTCCTCACTTATACTGTTCACCTGGTGACATGTCCCGTGTATATTAGACAATCAGGCGAACACACTCTCCTCACTTATACTGTTCACCTGGTGACATGTCCCGTGTATATTAAACCATCAGGGGAACACACTCTCCGCGCTTATACTGTTCAGCTGGTAAAATGTCCCTTGTATATTAAACCATCAGAGGAACACAATCTCCTCACTTTTCCTGTTCAGCTGGTAAAATGTCCCTTGTGTATTAAACCATCAGGGGATCGCACTCTCCTCATTTATACTGTTCAGCTGGTGACATGTCCGGTGTGTATTAACCATCAGGGGAACACACGCTCCTCACTTATACTGTTCACCCGGTGACACGTCCCGTGCATATTAAACCATCAGCGGAACACACTCTCCTCATTTATTCTGTTCACCTGGTGACATGTCCCGTGTATATTAAACCATCAGGGGAACACTCTCTCCTCACTTATACTTTTCATCTGGTGTCACGTCACGTCAGTATTAAACCTTCAGGGGAACACACTCTCCTCACTTATACTGTTCACCTGGTGACATGTCCCGTGTATATTAAACCGTCAGGGGAACACACTCTCCTCACTTATGCAGTTCACCTGGTAACATGTCCATTGTCTAATAAACCGTCAGCGGAACTCACTCTCCTCACTCACACTGTTCACCTGGTAACATGTCCCGTGTATATTAAACGATCAGTTGAACACACTCTCCTCACTTATACTGTTCCCTGGTAACATGTCCCCATAATATTAAACCGTGAGGTGAACACACTCTCCGCACTTATACTGTTCACCTGGTAACATGTCCCGTGCATATTAAACCATCAGTGGAACAAACTCTCCTCCCTAATGCTGTTCACCTGGTAACATGTCCCGTGTATATTAAACCATCAGTGGAACAAACTCTCCTCACTGACACTGTTCACCTGGTAACATGTCCCGCGTGTATTGAACAAACAGGGGAACACACTCTGCTCACTTGTACTGTTCACCTGGTGACATGTCCCGTCAGTATTAAACAATCACGGGAACACACTCTCCCCACATCTACTGTTCACCTCGTAACATGTCCCGTGTATATTGAACAATCAGGGGAACACACTCTCCTCACTTATACTGTTCACCTGGTGACATGTCCCGTGTATATTAAACCGTCAGGGGAACACACTCTCCTCACTTATAGAGTTCACCTGGTAACATGTCCCGTGAGTATTAAACCATCAGGGAAACACACTCTCCACACTTATACTGTTCACCTGGTGACATGTCCTGTGTATATTAAACCGTCAGGGGAACACACTCTCCTCACTTATACAGTTCACCTGGTATCATGTCCCGTCAGTATTAAACCATCAGGGGAACACACTCTCCTCACTTATACTATTCGCCTTGTGACATGTCCCGTGCATATTAAACCATCAGTGGAACACACTCTCCTCACTTATACTGTTCGCCTGGTAACATGTCCCGTGTGTATTAAACCATCAGGGGAACACACTCTCCTCACTTATACTGTTCACCTGATAACATGTCCCTTGTGTATTAAACAGTCAGGGGAACACACTCTACTCACTTATACTGTTCACCTGGTGACATGCCCCGTGTATATTAGACAATCAGGCGAACACACTCTCATCACTTATACTGTTCACCTGGTGACATGTCCCGTGTATATTAGACAATCAGTTGAACACACTCTCCTCACTTCTACTGTTCCCTGGTAACATGTCCCCATAACATTAAACAGTGAGGTGAACACACTCTCCTCACTTATACTGTTCACCTGGAAACATGTCCCGTGTATATTAAACCATCAGTGGAACAAACTCTCCTCCCTAATGCTGTTCACCTGGTAACATGTCCCGTGTATATTAAACCATTAGTGGAACAAACTCTCCTCACTGATACTGTTCACCTGGTAACATGTCCCGCGTGTATTGAACAAACAGGGGAACACACTCTGCTCACTTGTACTGTTCACCTGGTGACATGTCCCGTCAGTATTAAACAATCAGGGGAACACACTCTCCCCACATATACTGTTCACCTCGTAACATGTCCCGTGTATAATGAACAATCAGGGGAACACACTCTCCTCACTTATACTGTTCACCTGGTGACATGTCCCGTGTATATTAAACCGTCAGGGGAACACACTCTCCTCACTTATAGAGTTCACCTGGTAACATGTCCCGTCAGTATTAAACCATCAGGGGAACACACTCTCCTCACTAATACTGTTCACCTGGTGACATGTCCTGTGTATATTAAACCGTCAGGGGAACACACTCTCCTCACTTATACAGTTCACCTGGTAACATGTCCCGTCAGTATTAAACCATCAGGGGAACACACTCTCCTCACTTATACTGTTCGCCTTGTGACATGTCCCGTGTATATTAAACCGTCAGGGGAACACACTCTCCTCACTTATGCAGTTCACCTGGTAACATGTCCATTGTCTAATAAACCGTCAGCGGAACTCACTCTCCTCACTAACACTGTTCACCTGGTAACATGTCCCGTGTATATTAAACGATCAGTTGAACACACTCTCCTCACTTATACTGTTCCCTGGTAACATGTCCCCATAATATTAAACCGTGAGGTGAACACACTCTCCGCACTTATACTGTTCACCTGGTAACATGTCCCGTGCATATTAAACCATCAGTGGAACAAACTCTCCTCCCTAATGCTGTTCACCTGGTAACATGTCCCGTGTATATTAAACCATCAGTGGAACAAACTCTCCTCACTGACACTGTTCACCTGGTAACATGTCCCGCGTGTATTGAACAAACAGGGGAACTCACTCTGCTCACTTGTACTGTTCACCTGGTGACATGTCCCGTCAGTATTAAACAATCAGGGGAACACACTCTCCCCACATCTACTGTTCACCTCGTAACATGTCCCGTGTATATTGAACAATCAGGAGAACACACTCTCCTCACTTATACTGTTCACCTGGTGACATGTCCCGTGTATATTAAACCGTCAGGGGAACACACTCTCCTCACTTATAGAGTTCACCTGGTAACATGTCCCGTCAGTATTAAACCATCAGGGGAACACACTCTCCTCACTTATACTGTTCACCTGGTGACATGTCCTGTGTATATTAAACCGTCAGGGGAACACACTCTCCTCACTTATACAGTTCACCTGGTAACATGTCCCGTCAGTATTAAACCATCAGGGGAACACACTCTCCTCACTTATACTGTTCGCCTTGTGACATGTCCCGTGCATATTAAACCATCAGTGGAACACACTCTCCTCATTTATACTGTTCGCCTGGTAACATGTCCCGTGTGTATTAAACCATCAGGGGAACACACTCTCCTCACTTATACTGTTCACCTGATAACATTTCCCTTGTGTATTAAACAGTCAGGGGAACACACTCTCCTCACTTATACTGTTCACCTGGTGACATGTCCCGTGTATATTAGACAAAATGGCGAACACACTCTCCTCACTTATACTGTTCACCTGGTGACATGTCCCGTGTATATTAAACCATCAGGGGAACACACTCTCCGCGCTTACACTGTTCACCTGGTAACATGTCCCGTGTATATTAAACGATCAGTTGAACACACTCTCCTCACTTCTACTGTTCCCTGGTAACATGTCCCCATAACATTAAACCGTGAGGTGAACACACTCTCCTCACTTATACTGTTCACCTGGTAACATGTCCCGTGTATATTAAACCATCAGTGGAACAAACTCTCCTCCCTAATGCTGTTCACCTGGTAACATGTCCCGTGTATATTAAACCATTAGTGGAACAAACTCTCCTCACTGATACTGTTCACCTGGTAACATGTCCCGTGTGTATTAAACCATCAGGGGAACACACTCTCCTCACTTATACTGTTCACCTGGTGTCATGTCCTGTGTATATTAAACCGTCAGGGGAACACACTCTCCTCACTTATACTGTTCACCTGGTGACATGTCCCGTGTATATTAAACCATTAGTGGAACAAACTCTCCTCACTGATACTGTTCACCTTGTAACATGTCCCGCGTGTATTGAACAAACAGGGGAACACACTCTGCTCACTTGTACTGTTCACCTGGTGACATGTCCCGTGTATATTGAACAATCAGGGGAACATACTCTCCTCACTTATACTGTTCACCTGGTGACATGTCCCGTGTATATTAAACCGTCAGGGGAACACACTTTCCTCACTGATAGAGTTCACCTGGTAACATGTCCCGTCAGTATTAAACCATCAGGGGAACACACTCTCCTCACTTATACTGTTCACCTGGTGACATGTCCTGTGTATATTAAACCGTCAGGGGAACACACTCTCCTCACTTATACAGTTCACCTGGTAACATGTCCCGTCAGTATTAAACCATCAGGGGAACACACTCTCCTCACTTATACTGTTCGCCTTGTGAAATGTCCCGTGTATATTAAACCATCAGTGGAACACACTCTCCTCACTTATACTGTTCGCCTGGTAACATGTCCCGTGTGTATTAAACCATCAGGGGAACACACTCTCCTCACTTATACTGTTCACCTGGTGACATGTCCTGTGTATATTAAACCGTCAGGGGAACACACTCTCCTCACTTATACAGTTCATCTGGTAACATGTCCCGTCAGTATTAAACCATCAGGGGAACACACTCTCCTCACTTATACTGTTCACCTGGTGACATGTCCCGTGTATATTAGACAATCAGGCGAACACACTCTCCTCCCTTATACTGTTCACCTGGTGACATGTCCCGTGTATATTAAAACATCAGGGGAACACACTCTCCGCGCTTATACTGTTCAGCTGGTAAAATGTCCCTTGTATATTAAACCATCAGAGGAACACAATCTCCTCACTTTTCCTGTTCAGCTGGTAAAATGTCCCTTGTTTATTAAACCATCAGGGGATCACACTCTCCCCATTTATACTGTTCACCTGGTGACATGTCCGGTGTGTATTAACCATCAGGGGAACACACGCTCCTCACTTATACTGTTCACCCGGTGACACGTCCCGTGCATATTAAACCATCAGGGGAACACACTCTCCTCACTTATGCAGTTCACCTGGTAACATGTCCATTGTCTAATAAACCGTCAGTGGAACTCACTCTCCTCACTCACACTGTTCACCTGGTAACATGTCCCGTGTATTTTGAACGATCAGTTGAACACACTCTCCTCACTTCTACTGTTCCCTGGTAACATGTCCCCATAACATTAAACCGTGAGGTGAACACACTCTCCTCACTTATACTGTTCACCTGGTAACATGTCCCGTGTATATTAAACCATCAGTGGAACAAACTCTCCTCCCTAATGCTGTTCACCTGGTAACATGTCCCGTGTATATTAAACCATTAGTGGAACAAACTCTCCTCACTGATACTGTTCACCTGGTAACATGTCCCGCGTGTATTGAACAAACAGGGGAACACACTCTGCTCACTTGTACTGTTCACCTGGTGACATGTCCCGTCAGTATTAAACAATCAGGGGAACACACTCTCCCCACATATACTGTTCACCTCGTAACATGTCCCGTGTATATTGAACAATCAGGGGAACACACTCTCCTCACTTATACTGTTCACCTGGTGACATGTCCCGTGTATATTAAACCGTCAGGGGAACACACTCTCCTCACTTATAGAGTTCACCTGGTAACATGTCCCGTCAGTATTAAACCATCAGGGGAACACACTCTCCTCACTTATACTGTTCACCTGGTGACATGTCCTGTGTATATTAAACCGTCAGGGGAACACACTCTCCTCACTTATACAGTTCACCTGGTAACATGTCCCGTGTATATTAAACCATCAGTGGAACACACTCTCCTCACTTATACTGTTCACCTGATAACATGTCCCTTGTGTATTAAACAGTCAGGGGAACACACTCTCCTCACTTATACTGTTCACCTGGTGACATGTCCTGTGTATATTAGACAATCAGGCGAACACACTCTCCTCACTTATACTGTTCACCTGGTGACATGTCCCGTGTATATTAAACCATCAGGGGAACACACTCTCCGCGCTTATACTGTTCAGCTGGTAAAATGTCCCTTGTATATTAAACCATCAGGGGAACACAATCTCCTCACTTTTCCTGTTCAGCTGGTAAAATGTCCCGTGTATATTAAACCATCAGGGGATCACACTCTCCTCATTTATACTGCTCACCTGGTGACATGTCCGGTGTGTATTAACCATCAGGGGAACACACGCTCCTCACTTATACTGTTCACCCGGTGACACGTCCCGTGTATATTAAACCATCAGGGGAACACACTCTCCTCATTTATTCTGTTCACCTGGTGACATGTCTCGTGTATATTAAACCATCAGGGGAACACTCTCTCCTCACTTATACTGTTCACCTGGTAACATTCCCGTGTGTATGAAACTATCAGGGGAACACACCCACCTCAGTTATATTGTTCATCTGGTGTCACGTCACGTCAGTATTAAACCTTCATTGGAACACATTCTCCTCACTTATACTGTTCACCTGGTGACATGTCCCGTGTATATTAAACCGTCAGGGCAACACACTCAACTCACTTATACAGTTCACCTGGTAACATGTCCATTGTCTAATAAACCTTCAGTGGAACTCACTCTCCTCACTCACAATGTTCACCTGGTAACATGTCCCGTGTATATTAAACGATCAGTTGAACACACTCTCCTCACTTATACTGTTCCCTGGTAACATGTCCCCATAATATTAAACCGTGAGGTGAACACACTCTCCTCACTTATACTGTTCACCTGGTAACATGTCCCGTGTATATTAAACCATCAGTGGAACAAACTCTCCTCCCTAATGCTGTTCACCTGGTAACATGTCCCGTGTATATTAAACCATCAGTGGAACAAACTCTCCTCTCTGATACTGTTCACCTGGTAACATGTCCCGCGTGTATTGAACAAACAGGGGAACACACTCTGCTCACTTGTACTGTTCACCTGGTGACATGTCCCGTCATTATTAAACAATCAGGGGAACACACTCTCCCCACATATACTGTTCACCTCGTAACATGTCCCGTGTATATTGAACAATCAGGGGAACACACTCTCCTCACTTATACTGTTCACCTGGTGACATGTCCCGTGTATATTAAACCGTCAGGGGAACACACTCTCCTCACTTATCGAGTTCACCTGGTAACATGTCCCGTGCATATTAAACCATCAGGGGAACACACTCTCCTCACTTCTGCAGTTCACCTGGTAACATGTCCATTGTCTAATAAACCGTCAGTGGAACTCACTCTCCTCACTCACACTGTTCACCTGGTAACATGTCCCGTGTATTTTGAACGATCAGTTGAACACACTCTCCTCACTTCTACTGTTCCCTGGTAACATGTCCCCATAACATTAAACCGTGAGGTGAACACACTCTCCTCACTTATACTGTTCACCTGGTAACATGTCCCGTGTATATTAAACCATCAGTGGAACAAACTCTCCTCCCTAATGCTGTTCACCTGGTAACATGTCCCGTGTATATTAAACCATTAGTGGAACAAACTCTCCTCACTGATACTGTTCACCTGGTAACATGTCCCGCGTGTATTGAACAAACAGGGGAACACACTCTGCTCACTTGTACTGTTCACCTGGTGACATGTCCCGTCAGTATTAAACAATCAGGGGAACACACTCTCCCCACATATACTGTTCACCTCGTAACATGTCCCGTGTATATTGAACAATCAGGGGAACACACTCTCCTCACTTATACTGTTCACCTGGTGACATGTCCCGTGTATATTAAACCGTCAGGGGAACACACTCTCCTCACTTATAGAGTTCACCTGGTAACATGTCCCGTCAGTATTAAACCATCAGGGGAACACACTCTCCTCACTTATACTGTTCACCTGGTGACATGTCCTGTGTATATTAAACCGTCAGGGGAACACACTCTCCTCACTTATACAGTTCACCTGGTAACATGTCCCGTGTATATTAAACCATCAGTGGAACACACTCTCCTCACTTATACTGTTCACCTGATAACATGTCCCTTGTGTATTAAACAGTCAGGGGAACACACTCTCCTCACTTATACTGTTCACCTGGTGACATGTCCTGTGTATATTAGACAATCGAGCGAACACACTCTCCTCACTTATACTGTTCACCTGGTGACATGTCCCGTGTATATTAAACCATCAGGGGAACACACTCTCCGCGCTTATACTGTTCAGCTGGTAAAATGTCCCTTGTATATTAAACCATCAGAGGAACACAATCTCCTCACTTTTCCTGTTCAGCTGGTAAAATGTCCCGTGTATATTAAACCATCAGGGGATCACACTCTCCTCATTTATACTGTTCACCTGGTGACACGTCCGGTGTGTATTAACCATCAGGGGAACACACGCTCCTCACTTATACTGTTCACCCGGTGACACGTCCCGTGTATATTAAACCATCAGGGGAACACACTCTCCTCATTTATTCTGTTCACCTGGTGACATGTCTCGTGTATATTAAACCATCAGGGGAACACTCTCTCCTCACTTATACTGTTCACCTGGTAACATTCCCGTGTGTATGAAACTATCAGGGGAACACACCCACCTCAGTTATATTGTTCATCTGGTGTCACGTCACGTCAGTATTAAACCTTTATTGGAACACATTCTCCTCACTTATACTGTTCACCTGGTGACATGTCCCGTGTATATTAAACCGTCAGGGGAACACACTCTCCTCACTTATACAGTTCACCTGGTAACATGTCCATTATCTAATAAACCTTCAGTGGAACTCACTCTCCTCACTCACACTGTTCACCTGGTAACATGTCCCGTGTATATTAAACGATCAGTTGAACACACTCTCCTCACTTATACTGTTCCCTGGTAACATGTCCCCATAATATTAAACCGTGAGGTGAACACACTCTCCTCACTCACACTGTTCACCTGGTAACATGTCCCGTGTATATTAAACGATCAGTGGAACAAACTCTCCTCACTGATACTGCTCACCTGGTAACATGTCCCGCGTGTATTGGACAAACAGGGGAACACACTCTGCTCACTTGTACTGATCACCTGGTGACATGTCCCGTCAGTATTAAACAATCAGGGGAACACACTCTCCCCACATATACTGTTCACCTCGTAACATGTCCCGTGTATATTGAACAATCAGGGGAACACACTCTCCTCACTTATACTGTTCACCTGGTGACGTGTCCCGTGTATATTAAACCGTCAGGGGAACACACTCTCCTCACTTATACTGTTCACCTGGTAACATGTCCCGTCAGTATTAAACCATCAGGGGAACACACTCTCCTCACTTATACTGTTCACCTGGTAACATGTCCCGTCTGTCTTAAACGGTCAGGGGAACACACTCTCCTCACTTATACTGTTCACCTGATAACATGTCACTTGTGTATTAAACAGTCAGGGGAACACACTCTCCTCACTTATACTGTTCACCTGGTGACATGTCCCGTGTATATTAGACAATCAGGCGAACATACTCTCCTCACTTATACTGTTCACCTGGTGACATGTCCCGTGTATATTAAACCATCAGGGAAACACACTCTCCGTGCTTATACTGTTCAGCTGGTAAAATGTCCCTTGTATATTAAACCATCAGAGGAACACAATCTCCTCACTTATACTGTTCAGCTGGTAAAATGTCCCTTGTATATTAAACCATCAGGGTATCACACTCTCCTCATTTATACTCTTCACCTGGTGACATGTCCGGTGTGTATTAACCATCAGGGGAACACACGCTCCTCACTTATACTGTTCACCAGGTGACATGTCCCGTGTATATTAAACCATCAGGGGAACACACTCTCCTCATTTACTCTGTTCACCTGGCGACATGTCCCGTGTATATTAAACCATCAGGGGAACACTCTCTCCTCACTTATACTGTTCACCTGGTAACATTCCCGTGTGTATGAAACTATCAGGGGAACACACTCACCTCACTTATATTGTTCATCTGGTGTCACGTCCCGTCAGTATTAAACCTTCAGGCGAACACACTCTCCTCACTTATACTGTTCCCTGGTAACATGTCCCGTGTGTATTAAACCATCAGGGGAACACTCTCTCCTCACTTATACTGTTCACCTGGTAACATTCCCGTGTGTATGAAACTATCAGCGGAGCACACTCACCTCACTTATATTGTTCATCTGGTGTCACGTCCCGTCAGTATTAAACCTTCAGGGGAACACACTCTCCTCACTTATACTGTTCCCTGGTAACATGTCCCGTCTACATTAAACCATCAGGGGAACACAGTCTCCTCACTTATACTGTTCACCTGGTGACATGTCCCGTGTGCGTTAAACAATCAGGTGAACACACTCGCCTCATTTATACTGTTGACCTGGTGACATGTCCCGTGTATATTAGACAATCAGGCGAACACACTCTCCTCACTTATACTGTTCACCTGGTGACATGTCCCGTGTGCATTAAGCAATCATCGGAACACACTCTCCTCACTTATACTGTTCACCTGGTGCCATGTCATGTGTATATTAAACAATCAGGGGAACACACTCTCCTCACTTATACTGTTCACCTGATGACATGTCCCGTGTGTATTAAACCATCAGGGGAACACACTCTCCTCATGGTATAACACTCACCAGGTGAACAGTATAAGTGAGGAGAGTGTGTTCCTGTGATTGTTTAATACACACGGGACATGTTACCAGGTGAACAGTCTAAGTGAGGAGATTGTGTTCGCTTGATTGTTTAATACACACGGGACATGTTACCAGGTGAACAGTATAAGTGAGGAGAGTGTGTCCCCGTCCCCACCCACCTTCGCCACTCACCGTCGCCACTCACCTTCCCCACTCCCCTTCCCCGTGGGGACACATGAAAGGGAGAAGATAGATCAGAATCTGAGAGCAGTAGATTGAAATGTTCTAACAATGGATCAGAATCTGAAAACAATTGACTGGAATGTTACAACAATGGGTCAGAACATGAGGACAACAGATTGGAATGTTACAACAATGGGTCAGACTCTGACTACAATAGATTGGAATGTTACAACAATGGTTCAGAATCTGAGAACAGTAGAGTGGAATGTTACAACAATGTGTCAGAATCTCAGAACAATAGAATGGAATGTTGCAACAATGGGCAGGAGTTTCATTTGGGTGTTTGACTATCTTTCTGCCAATTATGATCGGTTCCCATTAGACTATCGGATCGATCTCGCATTGAAGATTATGCAACACATTTACTATCCCATCCTTGCTATTATCAGTATCCCTGGTAAGTCTCTCTATCCAGCTATGAATGTTATAAACCAAGTTTAGCAACATTACTGTTCTTGTCATTTACACTGCCCTCCTTGTTACTTTTGTTATCCCTGGCAAAACTCTATCTCCAGCTATGAGCTCCATAAACCATTGCTACTTGTATTAGAGTTCATGGAATTTACTCTGCTATGTTTTCTGCTGTTGCTGCCCCTGCTAAGTCCCTATTTCCCGCTATGTGATCTGTAAACAGCGTTTCACTGAAATAATGTTCTTACAATTTTAATTTTGGGAAGAGTGGAGCTTGTGCAATCGGTCTCCTTCGGTCCATCTCCATGAACGACGTACCCCTAACTGGCTAATATCTGAGGTTGAACCAGACAGTTTGCATCCTCTGCGTTCTATTTAACCCTCAGCTGAGTTCTGAACCCTTATTCTCTCCATCACCTGCCCTGCCTACTACCAGCTCTGTAATATCACCCATCTGCCTCAGCTCATTTGCTACATTAACCCTCATCTGTGCCGTTGTTAACATAGAAACATGGGAAATAGGTGCAGGAATAGTCCATTCGGCCCTTCGATCCTGCACCGCCATTCATTATGATCATGGCTGATCGTCCAACTCAGCGACCTGTTTGCACTTTCCCCCCATTTCCTTTGATCCCTTTCATCCGAAGAGCTATATCTAACTCCTTCTTGAAAATATGCAATGTTTTGGCCTCAACTGCTTTCTGCTGCAGCGAATTCCACTGGCTCACCACTCTCTGGGTGTAGAAATTTCGCATATCAGTCCTGAAAGGTTTACCCCGTATCCTGAGACGACGACCACTGGTTCTGGACTTCCCCACCATCGGGGACATCCTTCCTGTATCTGTTCTGTCAAGTCCTGTTAGAATTCTATAGGTTCCTATGAGATCCCCCATCAATCTTCTGACCTCCAGCGAACATAATCCTAACCGACTCAATCTCTCCTCATACGTCAGTCCCGCCATCCAGGGAATCAGTCTGGTAAACCTATAGCAATAACATCCTTCCTTAAATAAGGAGACCAAAACTGCACACAATTTTCCAAGTGCGGCCTCACCAAGGCCCAGTATAAGTGCAGCAAAACATCCCTGCTCCTGTACTCGAATCATCTCGCTGCGAAGGCCAACATACCATTTGCCTTCTTTACTGTCCTTTGCACCTGCATTCTTACCTTCAGTGACTGGTGTACGAGAACACCCAGCTCTCCTTGCATATTCCCCTCTCTCAGTTTATAGCCATTCAGATAATAATCTGCCTTCCTGCTTTTGCTACCAACGTGATTAACCTCACATTTATCCACATTGCACTGCATCTGCCATGCATTAGCCCACTCACTCAATTTGTCCAAATCACCCTGAAGCCTCTCTGCATCCTCCTCACAGCTCACCCTCCCACCCTGTTTCATGTCATCTGCAAATTTGGAGATATTACATTTAGTTCCCTCATCGAAATCAGTAAGATATATTGTGAATAGCTGGGGTCCTATCACCAATCCCTATGGTACCCCACTAGTGACATTAGCAGGTGAATAGCCTGCCATTCGGAATAAAAGACCCATTTATTCCTACTCTTGGGTTTCCTGTCTGCCAACCAATTTTCTATATATCACAATACACGGGCACCAATCTCATGCGCTTTAATTTTACAGGCTAATGTGTTACGTGGGACTTTGTCGAAAGCCTTCTGAAAGTCCAAATAAACCACACCCACTGGCTCCCACTCTACTAGTGACATCCTCGAAGAATTCTTATAGATTTGTCAAGCGTGATTTCCCTTTCGTAAATCCATGCTGACGCTGTCCGATTCTACCACTTTTCTCCAAGTGCACCGCTATAAAATCGTTGATAATGGACTCTAGAATTTTCCCCACCACCGACGTCAGGCTGACTTGTCGAGAATTCCCTGCTTTCTCTCAACCTCCCTGGGGTTACATTAGCTACATTCCAATCGTTAGGAAATGTGCCAGAATCTATAGAATTTTGGAAGATGACCACCAATGCATCCATTATTTCTAGGACTACTTCCTTCAGCACTCTGAGATGTAGATTATCAGGCCCTGGGAATTTATCGGCCTTCAATACCATCAATTTCCCCAACACTATTTCTCTACTAATACTGTTTTCCTTAAGTTCCTCTCTATCTCTAAACCCCGTGTTCCCCAACATTTCTGGTATGATATTTGTGTTCTCCTTTGTGAAGACAGAACCAAAGTATGCATTTAGTTGGTCAGCCATTTCTTTGTTCCCCATAATTAATTCCACTGTTTCTGACGGTAACGGACCTACATTTGTCTTCACCAATCTTTAAATCTGTTAAATCCACACTTGACTATTCCAATTCTATCCTGGTCACCCTCCCAGTTATAAACCTCCATAAACCACAGCCCATCCAGAACTCTGCTGCCTGTACACTAATATGTACCAAATCCTCATCACCCGTCACCCCAAATCCTGATCATCCATCACCCCTGTGCTCACTGATCTACATTGGCGCCGGGACCAGCAGCATCTTAAATTTAATATTCTCATTCTTGTGTTTGAACCTCACCCTCAATTAGTCCCATTGCCCTGTCCATTCCCATATTCCTGCCTTCAAGTCTTTTCTTCAATTCCCATTTAAAGAAGGCTTCTTTCCCTCTGTTTCTGTCTATGGCAGGTATTCTCAGCTCTGCAGTGTCACTGGGCCCAATGTCATGGAAGTGTGGATCCATAAAATGGTATGGGCTGAGCTGCCGGTCACTTTCAGTGCTGCATGCTAAACAGGGCTCTTGTCCCTGTTCAGCAAATATGTGCTGGTAGTGTGCAGAGGGATTTGATCTGACACCAATCAGCCATTCCAGCAGCTTTGATACTCGTCTTTGAAACTAAGTGATGGGGGTGTGGTACATTGAGCAGTGTGAGAGGTTGGTGATGTAGGGGGTAGGAGATGCCATGTAGAAATGAATTGACTGACATTGACCACCCGTGTGTGCTCATTAAATTCTTCTGGCTCTGCTGCCAGGTCCTTGGGGCCAGACTTCTTGCATTGACCTCCCTGGCCACCTGCTCCCATTCCCTTCGGAAAACGTTCCTTGAGGTTCTCCGCCGCACCCCACACAAACATGGCCTCTCTCCTCCGGTCAATCTCCATGACTAAGGCCTCCAGCACGACATCCGTGAACAGCAGAGCCCTCTCTCTGCCCTGGTATTCCATTTACCTTGTCTCCATTTGCAGCATTCACAGTCAGCAGCAGCAGCCTCCTGTGATTCAGTACAGCTTCCCTTTAAGAGAGACAGACTACCTTTAAGAGCAGAATCCTGGCTGAAGCACGTGCCAGCCTCACACACAGTTAGGTCCCTGTTAAGCTTGCAGACAGACAGCAGCGCGAGTCACCCTGGGCAGCACGTAGAATTCATGCAAATGAGGAGGCAGCAGGAAGTCTGTGTGTCACCTGCCTCAACAGGAATGGGCACGGGCAGATCACGAATCACTGTCCCAACCCCTGAAAACTGGTACAAACTTCTCTTTAACTCTGTATCTATTTTCCTTTTCTCTTTCACCCTTTCTCCCTCTCTCTCTTTGTCCCTTGTTCATATAATCATAGATTGATGCAGCACAGAATGTCCATTGTCTCAGTGCTGTCTCCTTTAAAGAGCTAACTAATTAGTCGCACTCCCTCTTCTTTCCCCAGACTCCTGTTGTTTTTTTTCCTTGTCAAGTTTTTGTTAAATTCCCTTCTGAAAGATATTATTGAATCTGCTTCCACCATGATTTCAGGCATTGAATTCCAGATCCCACCCACAGACCGATAGGACTAAATATCCTTGGAAGGGTTCTGGCACAAAAGGAGGCTATTCAGCCCAATGTGTCTCGGCTGGCTGAAAAAACTAGCCACCCAATCTAATCCCATCTACCAGCCGCTGGTCCATGGCCTTGCCAGTTGCAGCACTTCAGGTGTAGGTCCAGGTACCTTTTAAAATAATTGATGGTTTTTGCCTCCACCACCGTTCCTGGCAGTGAATTCCAGACACACACCACCCTCTGGGTGAAAATGTTTTTCCTCACGTCCCCTTTGATCCGTCTACCAATCAATTAAATCTGTGCCCCCTGGTAATTGACCTCTCCAATGGGGGAAACATGTCCTTCCTGTCTACTCTACCTGGGCCCCCTCATAATTTTGTACACCTCAATCAAGTCACCCCTCAGTCTCCTCTGTTCGAAAGAGAACAATCTTAGCCTATCCAATCTTTCATCATGGATGCAATTTTCCATCACTGGCAACATTCTTGAAAATCTTCTCTGTACTCTCTCCAAAGCAATTATGTACTTCCTGTAATGTGGTGACCAGAACTGTACACAATACTCCAGCTGTGGCCTAACCAGTGTTTTATACAATTCCAGCATTACATCCCTCCTTTTGTATTCTATATATCCGCCAGTAAAGGAAAGCATTCCATATGCCTTCTTCACCACTCTGTCTACCTGTCTTGCCATCTTCCAGGAACTGTGGACTAACACTCCAATGTCTCTGACATCTTCTACCCCTTTCAATATCCTCCTGTCTGCTGTGTATTCCCTCGCTTTATTTGCCCTTCCCAACTGCATTACCTCACAGTTCCCCAGATTGACTTCCATTTGCCACTTTTTCGCCCACTCAACCAAACCATTTAAACCATTGATATAATTCTGGAGTCTACAGCTATCCTCTTCACTATCAACTACATGACCAATTTTTGTGTCATCAGCAAATTTTCCAATCATGCCTCCCACATTTAAGTCCAAAGCATTAATATCTATCACAAATTGCAAGGGACCCAACACTGAGACCTGGAACGCCACTAGACACCGCTTTCCATTCACAAGAAACATCTGTCGACCATTACCCTTTGTTTCCTGACATTGGGCCAAGTTTGGATCCAACTTGCCACATTCCCCTGCATCTCATGAGCTTTCACTGTTCTGATCAGTCTGCCATGTGGGGCCTTGTCAAACGCCTTACTAAAATCCATGTAGACCACATCCACTGCACTACCTTTATCAATCCTTCTTGCTCCTTCCTCAAAAAACTTAGTTATCTTAGTAAGACAAGACCCTCCCTCAACAAATCCATGCTGACTATCCCTGATTAATCTTTGCCTTTCTAAGTGACTGTTTATCGTGGCTCTGAGAATTGATTCTAATAATTTGCCCACCGATGTCCGACTAATGGCCTGCGACTAAAGGCCTGCTCGGGTCCGGAAATAAAACCGACCGAACCTCACAGAACCACATTGGACCCGAGTCCGAGCGGCCCGAGCCTGACCCGACCATATTGCACTCACTGTACTTAGCACTTTTGGATTGAATGGAAGGAAGCTGCATCATGAGCGCCGTGACATCATAGAGACACTCACTTGCTCACTGCGCAGACTCACAGTCTGTTGAATCCGGATGCACGTTTCCCTCCTTGACTTCACAGACTCCCAGCTCTGGCAGGCTTTTCAAATTTTGATGCTTACTTATTCAACTTCTCTTTTCTTCCCAGCCGAGCAAAAGGTAGTACTGTGTGTGTCCGACCCAACCTGAGCCCGAAAGCCGGATCCGGAAGAGCGATCGGACCCGAACCCGACATATGACGTCGGGTCTCATCGGGTTTGGGTCGGGTAGCAGGCCTTTAGGCCAGACTGACCAGCCTATAATTATTTGGCCTAACCTTTGCACCATTTTTAAACATTGGTACTATGTTCACAGACCTCCAATCGTCTAATGCCTCGCCTGTATCTAGTGAGTATCTGAAGATGATCCTCAGAGTACCTGTGATTTCCTCCCTGGCTTCCTTTAACAGCCTGGGATACCATCCATCCTGCCCTAGCGGTTAATCCACTTTCAAGGATTTCAGACCCTCGAGTACTTCCTCTCTCATTATACTGATTGTATCTAATATTTCACACTCCTCCTCTTTAATTACAATGTCTGCATCATCCCTTTACTTTGTGAAGACAGAGACATAAAATCCATTACGGACCCTGCCAACATCTTTTGCATCCACGCACAAACGACCTTGTACATCTCTGATATCTCCTCCCCTTTCCTTAGTTATCCTTTTATTCTTAATGTACTGATAAACCATCTTTGGGTTTTCCTTGATTTTACCTGCCAATATTTTTTCATGCCGTCTCTTTGCTTTTCTAATTTCCTTTCTTTACTTCACCCCTGCACTTTCTTTACTCCTCTTGGCTTTCTAAATTTTAATTTGTTTGTGACCGTCATAAGCTTTATTTTTCTGATTTATGTTTCTGTATGTTTCTAGATAACCAGGGGCTCTAAATTTGGCAACTCACTGAGTAAGAAAATTCTCTTCAATTTGTCTCTGGTTCTTTGCCAATTACCTTAAATCTGCATATTTTTAATGATGTTGTGAGCACAGTCCTAGCAGCTACAGACCAATTAGTTTAACATCAGTAGAGGGTAATGTTCAGCAAACAATAATTGGAGAAGAAATCAACAGAAACTTGGAGAGGTTTGAGTGAATGAAGGATAGCAAGCACGTGTTTGCAGGAACATAGGAGCAGGAGTAGGCCATTCAGCCCATCGACCATGCTCTGTCATTCAATTAGATCATGGCTAATCATCTACCTAAACGCCACATTCCCGTGCTATCCCTGTATCCCTTGATGTCATTTGTCTCCCGCAATCCATTGATTTCTGTCTTGAACATGCTCAATATTGAGCTTCCACACCCTCTGTGGTAGTGAATTCCAAAGATTTACCACCCTCTGAGTGAAGGTACTCTTCTTCATCTCAGTCTTAATTTGCCTGCCCCTTATTCTGAGTTTATGTCCCCTGGTTGTAGACTCACCAGACAGGGGAAACATCCGATCTGCAGCCACCCCATCACCCCCTGTAAGAATTTTGTATGAGATCACTGCTCATTTTTTGAAATGCGAGAGAATACAGGCCCATTTTTCTCAATCTCTCCTCATATGACAATCCTGCCATCCCATGGATATCCTGCTGAACCTAAGTTGCAATCCCTGCATGGCAAATATATCCTTCTGTGCCACGTGCCAGTGAGGCTAGAAATAGGAAGATAGTGCAGCTAAACACGTGGCTGAGCAGCTGGAGTAGAAGCGAGGGTTTCAGATATCTGGACCATTGCGATCTCTTCAGGGACAGATGAGACCTGCACAAGAAGGACGGGTTGCATTTGAACTGGAGGGGCACGAATAACCTGGCTGCGAGGTTTGCTAGCGTCACTCGGTAGGGTTTAAACTAGTGTGGCAGGGGGGTGGGAACCAGAGCAGTAGGACCGCAAGTGAAATAAATGAGGGGGAACTAGGACAGTAAGGACAGTAAGACTAAGAGGAAGAGCAGGCAGGGAGATGTTGCAGAGCACAGCGGGACTGGTGGTCTGTAGTACAATTGTTTCAATGTGAGAAGTATAACAGGTAAGGCAGATGAACTTAGAGCTTGGATTAATACTTGGAACTATGATGTTGTTGCTATTACAGAGACTTGGTTGAGGGAGGGACAGGATTGGCAGCTAAATGTTCCAGGATTTAGAAGCTTCAGGCGGGAACGAGGGGGATGTAAAAGGGGTGGGGGAGTTGCATTACTGGTTAAGGAGAATATCACAGCTGGACTGCGGGAGGACACCACGGAGGGGTCATGAAGCGAGGCAATATGGGTGGAGTTCAGGAATAGGAAAGGTGCAGTCACGATGTTGGGGGTTTACTCCAGGCCTCCCAACAGCCAGCGGGAGGTAGAGGAGCAGATATGTAGACAGATTTCGGAAAGATGTAAAGGTAACAAGGTTGTAGTGGTGGGTGATTTTAACTTCCCTGATATTGACTGGGACTCACTTTGTGCTAGGGGCTTGGATGGGGTAGAATTTGTAAGGAACATCCAGGAGGGCTTCTTGAAACAATACGTCGATAGTCCATCGAGGAATGGGGCCGTACTGGACCTGGTATTGGGTAATGAGCCCGGCCAGGTGGTCGAAGTTTCAGAGGGGAGCATTTCGGGAACAGTGACCATAATTCCATAAGTTCTAAGGTACTTGTGGATAAGGATAAGAGTAGTCCTCGGCTGTAGGTGCTAAATTGCGGGAAGGCTAATTATAACAATATTAGGCAGGAACTGAAGAATTTAGATTGGGGAAGACTATTTGAGGGTAAATCAACATCTGACATGTGGGAGTCTTTCAATCGTCCGCTGATTAGAATCCAGGACCAACATGTTCCTGTGAGGAAGAAGGATACGTTTGGCAAGTTTCGGGAACCTTGGATAACGCGGGATATTGTGAGCCTCGTCTAAAAGAAAAAGGAAGCATTCGTAAGAGCTGGAAGGCTGGGAACAGACGAATCCCTTGAGGAATATAAAGACAGTAGGAAGGAACTTAAGCAAGGAGTCAGGAGGGCTCAAAGGGGTTATGAGATGTCATTGGCAAACAGGATTAAGGAAAATCCCAAGGCTTTGTATACGTATATAAAGAGCAAGAGGGTAACCAGGGAAAGGGTTGACCCACTCAAGGTCAGAGAAGGGAATCTATGTGTGGAGCCAGAGGAAATGGGCGAGGTACTAAATGAGTACTTTGCATCAGCATTCACCAAGGAGAAGGACTTGGTGGATGCTGAGCCGAGGGAAGGGAGTGTAGATAGTCTCATTCATCTCATTATCGAAAAGGAGGAGGTGTTGGGTGTCTTGCAAAGCATTTAGGTAGATAAGTGCCCAGGGCCTGGTGGGATCTACCCCAGAATACTGAGGGAGTCAAAGGAAGAAATTGCTGGGGCCTTGACAGAAATGTTTGCATCCTCATTGGCTACAGTTGAGGTCCCAGAGGACTGGAGAATAGCCAATGTTGTTCCTTTGTTTAAGAAGGGTAGCAAGGATAATCCAGGAAATTATAAGCCGGTTCGCCTTACGTCAGTGGCTAGGGAAATTATTAGAGAGGATTCTTCGGGACAGGATTTACTCCCATTTGGAAACAAATGGACTTATTAGCGAGAGGCAGCATGGTTTTGTAAAGGGGAGGTCGCGTCTCTCTAATTTGATCGTGTTTTTTGAGGAAGTGACGAAGATGATTGATGAAGGAAGGGCAGTGGATGTTATCGAGATGGACTTCAGTAAAGCCTTTGACAAGGTCCCTCATGGCAGACTGGTACAAAAGGTGAAGTCACATGAGATCAGAGGGGAGCTGGCAAGATGGATACATAACTGGCTCAGTCACAGAAGACACAGGGTGCTTTTCTGAATGGAGGAATGTGACTAGTGGTGTTCCGCAGGGATCAGTGCTGGGACCTTTGTTGTTTGTAGTATATATAAATGATTTGGAGGAAAAAGTAGCTGGTCTGATAATTAGTTTGTGGGTGACACAAAGGTTGGTGCAGTTGCGGACAGTGATGAGGATTGTCAGAGGGTACAGCAGGAGATAGATCGGTTGGAGACTTGGGCGGAGAAATGGCAGATGGACTTTAATCCGGACAAATGTGAGGTAACGCATTTTGGAAGGTCTAATGCAGGTGGGAAGTATACAGTAAATGGCAGAACCCTTAGGAATATTGACAGGCAGAGAGTTCTGGGCGTACAGGTCCACAGGTCGCTGAAAGTGGCAGGGCAGGTGGATAAGGTAGTCAAGAAGGCATACGGCATGCTTGCCTTCATTGGTCGAAGCACAGAGTATAAAAATAGGCAAGTCATGCTGCAGCTGTACAGAACTTTAGTTCGGCCACACTTCGAATATTGTGTGCAATTCTGGTCGCCACACTACCAGAAGGAAGTGGAGGCTTTGGAGAGGGTACAGAAGATGTTTACCAGGATGTTGCCTGGTCTGGAGGGCATTAGCTTTGAGGAGAGGTTGGATAAACTCGGATTGTTTTCACTGCAAGGACGGAGGTTGAGGGGCGACATGATAGAGGTTTACAAAGTTATAAGCGGCAAGGACAGAGTGGATATTCAGAAGCTTTTTCCCAGGGTGAAAGAGTCAGTTAAAAGGGGACATAATTTTAAGGTGAGAGGGGAAAAGTTTAGAGGGGATGTGCGAGGCAATTGCTTTACACAGAGGGTGGTGAGTGCCTGGAACTTGTTGCCGAGGGAGGTGGTGGAAGCAGGTACCATAGAGACGTTTAAGAGGCATCTTGACAAATACATGAATAGGATAGGAATAGAGGGATACGGACCACGGAAGTGCAGAAGGTTTTAGTTTGGGCAGACATCAAGATCAGTGCAGGCCTGGAGGACCGAATGGCCTGTTCCTGTTCTGTACTGTTCTTTTTTCTTTGTTCTTTTAGACAAGGAGACCAAGACTGTACGCAATACTCCAGGTGCAGTCTCAGCAAGGTGGGATACAATTGCAGCCAGACATCTTTACTCCTGTATTCAAAACCCATTTGAGACGGAGGCCAACATACCATTTGCCTTCCAAATTGATTGGTGCACCTGCACATTTGCTTTCAGTGACTCATGCACAAGGAAACACAGGTCACTTTGAAAATCAACACGTCGCAACCTCTCGCCAGTCAAGAAATATTCTGTCTTTCTGTTTTTGTTTTACCGGAGTGGAGCACTTGATACTTATTCATATTATATTCCAGCTGCCATGTTCTTGCCCACTTACTTTGCCTGTCCAAATCCATTTGAAGCCTCCTTGCATCCTCTTCACAAACTACTTTCCCACCTAGTTTTGTGTCATCAGTAAATTTGTAAATATTACATTTGGTCCCCAAATTCAAATTATTTGCATAGATTGTGAACAGAAGTGGCCCTAGTACTGATCCTTGTGTTACCCCACGAGTAACATCCTGCCATCCGGAGAATGACCCGTTTATTCCTGATCTCTCTTTTCGGTCTGTTAACCAGTTCTCAATCCATACCAGCATATTGCCCCCAATCCCATGTGCTGTAATTTCATTTACTAATCACCTGTGTGGGACCTTACCAAAAGCCTTCTATCGGTCCAAATGCACCACACCTGCTGGTTCTCCTTTAGTAATGCTGCAAGTAACATCCTCAAAAAACTTCAACAGGTTTGTTCCACAGGTCGGCGCAACATCGAGGGCCGAAGGGCCTGTACTGCGCTGTAATGTTCTAATTCTAATTCTAATTCTAACATAATACCCCTTTCATAAATCCACGTTGACTCTGCCAATTTTACTATTATTTTAGAAGTATCCAGTTATCACATCCTTGACAATAGATTCTAACATTTTCCCTATTACTGATGTTAAACTAAAAGGCCTGCAGTTCTCATTCTCCCTCTCCCACCCTTCTTAAATAGTGGGATTCCATTTGTTACTTACCAGTCCTCAGGAACTCTTCCCGAATCGAGAAGCTTGAACGATTCCCATAAATACATCCACCATCTATAATGCCACCTCCTTTAACACTCTGGGATGTAGCTCATCTGTTCCAGGGATTTATCAGCCTTCAATCCAGTTACATTTTCAATTACTACCTCTTTGCTAACACTAAATTGACAATTTTCCCCCGTACCTTTATGGTTTCCCTTGTTCAGATTGAACACCCTAGTTTCAGATTTATCACATTCAAATGGAATGTGAAATTTTATCATAATATGGTCATTATTTCCCAAAAGCTCCTTTATAGCAGTGTTATAAACGAATCCTTTCTCGTTATATAAAATAGCCCGATTCTTAGTCCTTCATTTTTCTGCTCCAGAAACCCATCTCGTACACACTCCAGTAAATGTAGATCATACTTCACTCATTTACTTGAAGTTTTCGATCATGTAACAGAGACGGTTGATGAAGGGAATGCCGTGGATATTGTTTATATGTATTCTAAGAACGTGTTTGATAAGGTACCACGTAAAAGGCTGGTAAGCAAAATTGATGCTCATGGAATAAGAGGATCATTGTCAAATTGGATTAAGGATAGAAAACAGCGAGTGGTAATAAATGGTTGTTTTTAAGTTTGGAGGATGGTAGACAGTGGGAGTTCCCCAAAGTTCAGTGTTGGGGCCATTGTGATTTTGCGGTATATAAATGACTTAGTTCTTGTAATACAGAGTAGAATCTCCAAATTTGCCAATGCCACCAGCATCGAAATTTCTGAGCCAGTCCCAACGCTAATCACATGTTTTAGAGTGTACATTCTCTCTCTCCAGCTCTCTGTCACAAAATTCCTACGTAGACTTTGCAATAACCACAGGCATCTGGCCGATTGTAATCTCTTTCTGTCTCCAAATCTCCTACCCAGTCCCAGCAAAGATCGCTCAACTGAGTTTGTCATTTCTCACAAACCAATTTATCCAAGCCTATGATCCAGATCTCTGTGATCGCTCTCCTACACAACTGTAAGATCTGATCAACGGTCACAGATTAACCAAAAGGAGGGAGAAGAGTCACAAGCAGTTAATTGAGTAATGACAGTTCAAATACAGCACAAAATCAGATTAGAAACAGGCGACAGGTGATGGCTTTCTGGCTACAGATTAGTTATTGGAAGCGAGTATGAAAGACGATATAGCAGGGCACATAGAAATATTCAAGGTGATCAGGTGGAGTCAACATGGTTTTGTGAAAGGGAAATCATGTTTAACCAATTGATTGGAGTTCTTTGAAGAAGTAACATGTGCGGTGGCTAAAGGGGAACTGGTGGATGCACTGGACTTAGATTACCAGAAGGCATTTGATAATGTGTCACATCAAATGTCAATGCGGAAAATAAAAGCTCATGGTTAAGGGGGCAACATATTGGCATGGATAGAAGATTGGCTAGCTAACAGGAAACAGAGTGCAGGCAAGAATTGCTAATTAATATAAACACAAGAAATGCTGGAACCACTCAGCAGGTCTGGCAGCATCTGTGGAAAGAGAAGCAGAGTTAACGTTTTGGGTCAGTGACCCTTCTTCGGAACTAGAGTATTGTGTACAGTATTAGTCTCCTTATTTAAGGAAGGATGTAAATGCGTTGGAAGCAGTTTAGAGAAGGTTTACTAGACTAATATCTGGAATGGGTGTGCTGTCTTATGCGGAAAGGCTGGAAAGACTCGGCTTACATCAGCTGGAGTTGAGGGAATTAAAAGGCGACTTGATAGAAACATATAAGATCCAGAGGGGGGCAGAGCAAGTGAAGGCGACAAAGAGAGAAACAGAAAGAGAGAAAGAGAAAGTGCGAGAGAGAGATAGAGCTCAGCTCATCTGCTGCTGAAACCCTCATCCATGCCTTTCTACCTCGAGATTTGACTATTCTAACACACTCCTGGCTGGTCTCCCACATTCTACTCACTGTAACTTTTTGGTCATCCAAAACTCTGCTGGCATCTTCTAATTTATACCAAATTCTGTTCACCCAACAACCCTGTGCTCACTGACCTACATTGACTCTTGGTCCAGTAACACTTTAATTTTAATATTCTCAATCGTATGATCAAATCCCTTCATGGCCTCACCGCTCTGATTATCCCAATCCCCTGTCCATTTCCAATATTCCTGAAACTTGTTCATATTAAAGTCTTTTTCTAATTCACTTTTTAAAGTGAGTTTGTTTCCCTCTGTCCTTCTCCCTGACCACACATTTCATCTCTCCAGCTCCACTTGTGCTTTGGAAGTTTGGATCAATAAAATGGTGGGAGCTGCACTGCTGGATCAGGCATCCAACTTACAGGTGAGGGGCTTTTGACTTGCTTCTGCTATTGTAAAGTTAGTGGAGGTGCTGTGTATGGTGTTCTGGAGGTTGTGTTGTGAGCTGCTGCAGACATTCAGGGACGGCAGAGGATTTGGTGACCCAACTCTGGACGAGGTATGGGGACTGTAGTTGCAGTGTCTCTGGGTCTGTAACATGACCAACAAATGGAGCAGAGGCTGCAGAGAGGGGAAGCTCTGTAAAGCGGGAGGAGGAGGGGTCTCTGTCCTACCCACCTCGTGTTTTCCAAGAGCAAAAAGAGCAGCGCTCCTAATACCGAGTCCTGGGGAAAACCACTGTATACTCCCATCGAGTCTGAACAACAACGTTTCACTACTTCTCTCTGTTTACTGTTCCTTAGCCAATATTAAATATTGGGAAGACTGAAATCATTGTTTTGACTCCCCACTCCAACTCTGTTCCCTTGCTATTGATTCCATCCCTCTCCCTGGTGACAGTCTGAGATTCAGACAGTCTGTTTGCAACCTTGGTGTCACATTTCGCCACAAAATGAGCTTTAACCTCATTTTCAGGATATAATTACAACCGCCTATTTCCACCTCAGTAACATCACCCGACTTCACCATGTCTCAGTCCATCTGCTGCTGAAACCTCATTCGTGCATTTGTCACCTCCAGATGTGACTATTACATCTCACTCCTGGCTGATCTCCCACATCTACTCTCTTGTAAACGTGAGGTCATCCAAATGTCTGCTGCCCATGTCTTGGCTCACACCAAGTCCGGTTCATCAACCAAAGACCGACATTGTCTCCCAGTCAGGCAATGTCTTGATTTTAAAATTCTCCACCTTGATGTGACATCCCTCCATGGCCTCGTCCCTCCCTACCTCTGTCATCTCCTCCAGCTCCACAATCCCCCGAGATGTCTGTGCTCCTCTAATTCTGCTCTCTTATGCATCCCTGATTTTAATTACTGCACCACTGGCGGCCGTGCCTTCAGCTGCCGGGTCCCATAGCTGTGCAATATCTTCCCTGCACCTCTTCTCCTCTCCACATCCCTTTCCTCCTTTCAGATACACCTTAAAACCTACCTCTTTGACTGAGCTGTTGGTCATCTGATCTAATATCTCCTGTTGTGTCTCAGCGTTATACTTTGCTTCTTAATGCTCCTGTGAAGCACCTTGGGATGCTTTCCAACGTTAAAGGCAATATATAATTATAAGTTGTTGTTGTTGAATTTTGCCAGACATGATTGTCCTTCAGCATATCCATGTTGCTAGCCAGTTACAAACCAATGGTTTTCCAAGTAACAAATATTTTTCTCCTGGGTTGTCACCTCTAGATTTTTCCCCAGTGGTGACATCGGTCTGATTGGTCAATAATTGTAGAGTTTATCCTATCTCTCCTTTTTTAAACAGGTTGTAACATTTGCAACCCTCCAGTCCTCTGTCACCACTCCCATATCCAAGGATAATTGAATGATTCTGGCCAGTGCCTCTGCTATTTCCACCATTCCTTCCCTCAGCAACCCTCATACATCCCATCCAGACTGGGTAAATGTTTTACTTTATTGTGATAAAGAAAGTGCCTGGATTGAAAGTGGTTAACTGAACCTGTTTGTTCAGTGACTGTAATTAAGTCAGTCTCCATGGATCCTAATTGTGTCACTGGAGGGTTTCCATCTTGTATTAAAACGGGACTCCTTTCAATGTGTGATCCCATACTGTGAGCTGGACCATAACTCCGGCACTAACAGGGATCAGCCGCTCTAGAGAGAGGGAGAGGATGGATCAGAATCTGAGAACAATTGATTGGAATGTTCCAACAATGGACAGGAGTTTATCCTGGGATATTTACATTCTTTCTACATATTATGATCGGCTCTCATTAAATGCTCGGATCCATCGCGCATTTAAGATTATTCAATACATTTACTATCCTTCCTCGCTATTGTTGGTATCCCTGGTAAGTCTCTCTCTCTCTGTCTAGCTATTAATTCTATAAACCGTTTTTTAACTGCATTACTGCTCCAGTCATTTACTCTGCCCTGCTTACTGCTGTTATTATTCTTGGTGAATCTCTATCTCCAACTATTAGCTCTATAAACCATTGCTAATAGTATTACAGTTCTTGTCATTTACTCTCTCATCTTTGCTTCTGCTGCTGTTTCTATTTCCAGCTAGGAGATCTGTCAACCCTGTTTCACTGAAATACGGTTCTGTAATGTACACTTTGGGAAGACTGAAGCCAGTGTCATTGGTTTCCATACAAACTCCATCCCCTATCTGTCAAACTCATTCTCCACCCTGGCTAATGACTGAGGCAGAACCAGACAGTTTACAACCTCTGTGTTCTATATAAACCTGAGCTGAGTGCATCTCCATTTTTTCTCCATCATCAGCCGTGCCTACTCCCACCTCTGTAATATCACCGTCTCCACCTCTGCCTCCGTCCACCTGCTGCATAAACCCTCATCTGTACCTTTGCTAAATCCACACTTGACTATTCCAAGACTATCCTGGTCACCCCCCCCCCCCCCCGCCCCCAGTTATAAAACTCCATAAACCACAGATCATCCAGAACTCTGCTGCCTGTATCCTAACTCACACCAAATCCCGATCACCCATCACCCCTGTGCTCACTGATCTACATTGACTCCAGGTCTGACAGCAACTTATTTTTAATATTCTCATTCTGGTGTTTGAATCTCTCCATGGCCTCGCCCCTCCAATTAATCTCATTCCCCTGTCCATATTCTTGAAAATCTTATACCTTCAACTTTACATCCAATTTCCTTTACAAAGTGAGTTATTTTAAATCCTTAACTTCCCCTGCTATGATTTTCAATCTATGGCGCCGCTGGTGCCAACGCTATGGTAAGGTGGTTTCAGAAAATGACGTCAACTGCACAGCCGGCTACTTCTATCATGGTCAGCACAGTGTCCCATGCTGGACAGGGCGCCAGTGTGGTCAGCACAATGCCCCATGCTGGACAGGGCGCTAGTGTGGTCAGCACAGTGCCCCATGCTGGGCAGTGCGCCAGTGTGGTCAGCACAATGCCCCATGCTGGACAGGGCGCCAGTGTGGTCAGCACAGTGCCCCATGCTGGACAGGGCGCTAGTGTGGTCAGTACAGTGCCCCATGCTGGACAGCGCTCTCGTGTGGTCAGCACAGTGCCCCATGCTGGACAGCGCTCGAGTGTGGTCAGCACAGTGCCCCATTCTGGACAGGGCGCTAGTGTGGTCAGCACAATGCCCCATGCTGGACAGGGCTCTAGTGTTGTCAGCACAGTGCCCCATGCTGGGCAAGGGTCTAGTCCTGTTGCAACATGCATGTGATGCTCATATGAGGAGAGTTTCAATGTGATGTCCGTGAGCGATTCTGACAGCTTTGATGTATATCTTTGAAACTTGGTCTGTGCATGTCCACTGACCGCTTGTGTTAGTCACTCTCAGCTGAACATACATTCAGCAGCACGAGGAACCCCCTCTCGTGTTATTTAAAAGGACCAGACATCCAACTTGGAGGTGAGGGGGTTTTGACTTACTTCTGCTATTGTAAAGTTAGTGGAGGTGCTGTGGATGGTCTTCTGGAGGTTGTGTTGTGAGTTGCTGCGGACATTCAGGGAGGACAAAGGATCTGGTGACTCAACTCTGGACGAGGTATGTGGACTGCAGTTAGAGTGTCTCTGGGTCTGTAAAACGAGCAACAAATGTGGCAGAGGCTACAGATAGGGGAAGCTCTGTAAAGAGGGAGGAGGAAGGGGAATCTGCCCTACCCACCCCGGGTTTTCCAAGAGCACTTTTCCTACCGAAACCTAACCCAGGAGCAGTATGTGAGTTGACTCTGATTCAATAACGATGTGGTCACAGAGCTGTGTCACCTCCTGTAAGACGACCTGGAGCCTCACACGAGGGTGAGGACATAGCTGTCAGTGGCTGTGAAGATCACAGTTTCATTGAACTTCCATGCATTTGGATCTTTCCAGGCAGGAGCAGGAGACATATCTAACATAGAGTCACAGAGAGTGATAGAGACATCTTCGACACAGGAGAAGGCCATTCGACCCCTTCGTGCCATCCCTGTGTGGAACAATTCAGACAGTCCCACTCTCCCTCACAATCCCCGTGTCCCTGCAAGTTCATTTCCTTCAGGTGCCCATCCCGTTTCCTTTTGAAATCATTCATTGTCTCGGCTTCCACCACCCTCACGGGCAGTGAGTTCCAGGTCATTAACATCCATAGTGTAAAAAAGTTCTTCCTCATATTCCCCCTGCATCTCTTACCCAAACCTTGCATCTATGTCCCCGAGTCCGTGTTTCATCAGTTAATGGGAACCGTTTTTCCTTGTCTATCTTATCTTCTTCTTCTTTGGCCTCCTTGTCTCGGGAGACAATGGGTAAGCGCCTGGTGGTGGTCAGTGGTCTGTGAAGCAGCGCCTGGAGTGGCTTGTAAAGGCCAATTCTAGAGTGACAGACTCTTCCACAGGTGCTGCAGATAAAATTGGTTGTTGGGGCAGTCCCACAGTTGGCTTATCGAATCTTATCTAAGCCGATCATAATCGTGTACACCTTAATCATACCTCTCTCATCCTCCTTTACTCAAGGGAGAACAACTCCATCTTCTCCAAATTAACCTTGTAATAAACCATCCCGCTCCCCGCCCCCCCACCCAACCCCCAATCCCTGGAACCATTCTGGTAAATCTCCTCGGCACCCTCTCACGGACCTTCACATCCTTCCTAAAGTGTGATGACCAGAACTGGACACAGTTCTCTAGTTGGGGCCTAACCAATGCTTTATAAAATTTCAGCACAACTTCCCTGCTTTTGTATCTTTGCCTCTAATCATGAAGCCCAAGATCTGATAAGCTTTACTTAACACTCTCCATATATGTTCTTCCACCTTCAAAGATCAATGCATGTAGAGCCCCAGGTCCCTCCGTTCCTGCGCAATCTTTAGAACTGTCCCATTAAGTCTATATTGCTTTCCTAATCCATCTGACAAAATGCATCACCTCACACTCCTCTGTATTAAGTTCCACCTGCCACTTCTCTGTCAATTCTGCTGGCCTATCTATATCCTGTTGTAGGCATTTTGCATCATCCTCACTGTTTACTATACCCCCAATTATGGTATCATCGGAAAATTTTCAATTTCTAATCTTGAATTCCAAGATCCATCTTATATATATATAGCAGAAAAAAAGCAGTTGGTCCTAGCACTGACCCTTGGAAAATCCTGCACACACTGTAGTAACTCTTGCCTCCCTCCGCCCTTTACATTACTACTATCCCAGTTCTTATTCGGATAATGAATGTTCCCCCATTGTAACTACTCTATAATTCTTGCATCTTTCAGTAATTTTCTTGCAGATTTTTTCCTCCACATCCTTCCCATTAGCCGATGGCCTATAGACAACAACGAGCAATGTAAATGCACCTTTTTTTGTTCTTTAGCTCTATCCAAATAGATTCTGTCCTTCACCCACCCACGCACCCCCCCACCCCCACTCCCACCTCCCATCTCCCCACACACGCCCCCGGGACTTTACTCTGTCCAGCACTATAATGTTCTCCTTAATCAATATCACCACCCATAATTCTTTTCTCCCTTTCCTATTTTTTCTGAACACCTTGTATCCAGGAATATTTAACACCCACTTCTGCCCTTCTTTGAGCCATATCTCTGTTGTAGCCACAACATCATATTTCCATATGGCAATCTGCACCTGTACCTCACCAGTCTTATTAACCACACTCCGTATTCACATACATGCACATCAACCCTGATGTAAACTTTATTACTTCCTCCCCAACTAATAACTTTCTAAACTCTACTATAGTGTTATCCATCTCTCCCAGTATTCTGTGCACTTTAGAATTGCTCTCTGATGTTTACTCCTGGTTCCCACACACCTGCCAATTTAGTGTAAACCCTCTCCAATATTATTAACATATCACCCTGCAAGGAAATTAGTTCCAGCTCTGTTCAGGTGCAACCGTCCGGCCTGTACAGATCGCACATTCTCCAGAACTGGTCCCGGTGTCCCAGCAATGCAAACCTCACCGCTTCTGCAGCATCCTTCCAGCCACACATCCATCTGTACTATCCTCCTATTTCTATACTCACTCGCACGGGGTACTGGCAGTAATCCGGAGATACTACTTTGAGATGGCTAACTTCTTTCCCAGCGCCCGGAATTCAGACTGCAGGACCACCTCCCTCTGTCTGCCCAGCTCATTCGTACCGATGTGGCCCACGACTGCTGGCTGTTCATCACACCCCCCGACCACCACCACCGCCCCACCCCCCCCCCCACCGACCTTCAGGATGCTCTGCAGCTGCCCAGTGATATCCTTGAACCTGACACAAGGGAGGAAACACATTTTCCTGGATACATGTTTGCGGCCTCAGAAACGCTCGTCTGTTCCCGTGACTACGGAATCTCCTGTCACTATCAACATTCTCGTCCTGCCTGTACCCCTCAGTTCAGCTGAGACAGCCCTGGGACCATGGCCTTGTCTCTGGCTGCAGTCCCCAGATGAACCATCACTTTCCTCAGTATTGAATACTGGTTGAAGAGTGAGATGCACTTTGGGGTCTCCTGTGCTACCTGCCTGATTCTTCTTGACTGTCTGGTGATCACCCATTACCTCTCTCCCTGCATACTCTTAAACTGTGAGGTGACCACTTCCATAAAAATGCTCCCCACAAATCACTCAACCTCACGTACACACCACAGTGACATCCATGGTCCCACCATCTGCAGCTTGTACATCATCCCAGACAGCAGGATGAGAGGGAGGTGGGAGTTAAGAAGGGACATAAGGCAGGAACATAGTATCATCCTGAATGCTTTCGGGGATGCCGGATGCTACGGGCTCTGTCACAGCCGCTCCCATGATGTGGAGAACCATCTCCTCCCTCAGTCTCAGGGGATGAAGGTGTGCCTGACCGACGCCAGTTCACTGCTGCTCCCTGTGATTATGGGCCACCTTGTCCTGTACGAGAGAGAGCAGAATGTCAGTGATTGTGTTGCACTGTGTATGGGTGATGTGCCTGCCATAGCTGAATAGCTGGAGGTATGTGAAGGCAGTGAGAGGTGGGTATGAGGCTGATATCAGTGGAAGGTGTGCAAGGGTGATGTGGAGTATGTGAATGTTAGGTGTGAGTCCTGAGTGTTACGGACTGCAGATGGGTGAGTGATGGAGGTGTGGTACATTGAGCAGTGTGAGAGGGTGGTGATGTTGGGGGTACGAGATGCCATGTCGAGATGAATTCTCTGACATTGACCACCCGTGTGAACTCATTAAACTTCTTCTGGCTCTGCTGCCAGGTCCTTGGGGCCAGATTTCTTGCATTGACCTCCGTGGCCACCTGCTCCCATTCCCTGAGGAGGGCGTTCCTTGAGGGTCTCCACACCACCCCACAGAAACATGGCCTCTCTCCTCCTGTCACCCTCCATGACTAAGGCCTCTAGCACCACATCCGTGAACCGCAGAGCCCTCTCTCTGTCCTAGTGTTCCATTTACCTTGTCTCCAATTGTAGTATTCACAGTCACCAGCAGCAGCCTCATGTGATTCAGTGCAACTTCCGTTAAGAGGGACAGACTGCCTTTAAGAGCTGAATCCTGGCTGAAACACGTGCCGGCCTCACACACAGTTAGGTGCCTATTAAGCATGCAGACCGACAGCCGTGCGGGACACCCTGGGGGGCAGTGGAATTGATGGAAATGAGGAGGCAGCAGGACGTTTGTGTGTCACCTGCCTCAACAGGAACGGGTACAGGCCGATGATGAATCAGAAACCCTCTGCCTGAAAAGCAGCACATATATGTTTTTATTTTCCTCCAATTACCTCGCTCTCTCTGTATCTGTGCTGTCTTTTTGAAAGAGCAATCTAATTAGGTCGACTCCCATCCTCTTTCCCCGGAATCCTGCTTTTTTTTTTCCTTTACAATTAATTGTTAAATTCACTTTTGAAAGATAGAATTATGCATCGTTTAAGGTATTGAAAGAGGCCACTTGTCCCATCGTATCTGTGCTGACTGAAAAACGATCCACCTATTCTAATTCCACTTTCAGGATTTGATCCATAGTTCTGTATATTACGGTATTTGAGGTGTATATCCAGACTCCTGTTGAATGATTGAGGGTCTCTGCCTCAACTACACTTTCAGGCAGTGAGTTCCAGACCCCAACACACTCAGTATGAAAACGTTTTCCTCATCTCCTCTCTGATCTTTCGACCAATCACTTTAAATACACCCCCTCCCCACCCCCAACCCCCACCCCCATGCCAGTGACCTTTCTGCCAAGGTGAATAGACCCTTCACCTCCACTCTGTCCAGGCCCCTCAAAATTTTGTACATTTCAGTCCGATCTCTCCTCAGCCTTCTCTATTCCAAAAAGAACAACACCAGCCTATCCAATCTTTCCTCACAGCTGAATTTCTCCAGTCCTGGCAACATCCTCATAAATCTCCTCTGCACCCTCTCCAGTGCAATTCGATCCTTTCAGTAATGAGGTGACCAGAATTGCACTCAGTACTCAAGTTGTGGCCTAACCAATGAGTTGTGCAGTTCCAGCATAATTTCCCTGCTCTTTTATTCCATACCTCAGCTAATAAAGGAAAAGATTCCATCTGCCTTCTCCACCATATTACTATTGAATCTGCTTCCACCATGTTTTCAGGCAGCGAATTCCAGATCCCAACAACTCGCTGTGCAAGAAAATTCTCCTCATTTCACATCTGGTTCTTTGTTCATTACCTTCAATCTGTGTCTTCTTCACACTGAACTTTCAGACACTGGAAACATTTTCACATTAATTACCCTATCAAAATCCTTCACATAACACGATATGTTGTTATTTTGTAGCAGCGTTCTCAGTGTCCTGCTGCCTCAGAAATTAGTACAGCCCGAGATCTGTCCATTCCACCACCCACGTTATATTGCCTTTCCTCATAGTTCCTACCGATATGTATCACTTCACAGTTCAATGTGTAAAGTTCAATCTGCCAGGTGACTGTCCATTGCACCAGTCACTCTCTGTCCTCATTGGGACAGACCAGGCTCCATCCTGAGACTGTGCTGAGTACGCGGCTTTCACGCAGTGTGGTACTGAGCTCCAAATAGAGCAGAAAAGACTCGATTCTATCCCCGTGTGTTAATCCCACCCGGTGTGGTACTGACCCACACAGAGAGCAGGAAAGACCCAATTCTATCCCCAGCCTGTGTTAATCCTACCGGGTGTGGCACTGATACACACAGAGAGCAGGAAAGACCCAATTCTATCCTTGGCCTGTGTTAATCCCACCCGGTGTGGTACTGATACACACAGAGAGCAGGAAAGACCCAATTCTATCCCTGGCCTGTGTTAATCCCACCCGGTGTGGTACTGATACACACAGAGAGCAGGAAAGACGCAATTGTATCCACGGCCTGTGTTAATCCCACCCGGTGTGGTACTGATCAAAACAGAGAGCAGGAAAGATTCAATTCGATCCCTGGCCTGTGTTAATCCCACCCGGTGTGGTACTGACTCACACAGAGAGCAGGAAAGACCAAGTTTTATCCCTGGCCTGTGTTAATCCCACCCAGTGTGGTACTGACACACACACAGAGCAGGAAAGACCCAATTCTATCACCGGCCTGTGTTAATCCCACCCGGTGTGGTACTGACTCACACAGAGAGCAGGAAAGACCAAGTTTTATCCCTGGCCTGTGTTAATCCCACCCAGTGTGGTACTGACACACACACAGAGCAGGAAAGACCCAATTCTATCACCGGCCTGTGTTAATCCCACCCGGTGTGCTACTGACCAAAACAGAGAGCAGGAAAGACCAAATTCTATCCCCGGCCTGTGTTAATCCCAAGCGGTGTGGTACTGAAACATCCAGAGATCTGGAAAGACCCAATTCCATCCCCGGTCTGTGTTAATCCCACCCGGTGTGGAAGTGACCCACACAGAGAGCAGGAAAGTCCCAATTCTATCCCCCGCCTGTGTTATTCTCACCCGGAGTGGTACTGACCCACACAGAGAGCAGGACAGACCCAATTCTATCCCCGGCCTGTGTTAAAACCTCCCGGTGTGGTACTGACCCACACAGAGAGCAGGATAGACCCAATTCTATCCCCGGCCTGTGTTAATCCCTCCCGGTGTGGTACTGACCCACACAGAGAGCAGGACAGACCCAATTCTATCCCCGGCCTGTGTTAAAACCTCCCGGTGTGGTACTGACCCACACAGAGAGCAGGATAGACCCAATTCTGTCCCCGGCCTGTGTTAATACCAGCCGCTGTGATACAGACCCACACAGAGAGCAAGAAAGACCAAATTCTATTCCCGGCCTGTGTTAATCCCACCCGGTTTGCTACTGACCCACACAGAGAGCAGGAAAGAACCAATTCTGTCCCTGGCCTGTGTTAATCCCACCCGGTGTGGTACTGACCCACACAGAGAGCAGGAAAGACCCAATTCTATCCCCGGCCTGTGTTAATCCCACCCGGAGTGGAACTGACCCTCACAGTCAGCAGGAAAGACCCAATTCTATCCCCGGCCTATGTTAATCCCACCCGGTGTGGTACTGACCCACACAGAGAGCAGGAAAGACCCAATTCTATCCCCGGCCTGTGTTAATCCCACCCGGAGTGGAACTGACCCTCACAGTCAGCAGGAAAGACCCAATTCTATCCCCGGCCTATGTTAATCCCACCCAGTGTGGTACTGACCCACACAGAGAGCAGGATAGACCCAATTCTATCCCAGACTGTGTGATTCCCACCCGGTGTGGTACTGACCCACACAGAGAGTGGGAAGACCCAACTCTATCCCTGCGTGTGTTAATCCCACCCGGTGTGGTACTGACCCACACAGAGAGTGGGAAGACCCAATTCTATCCCAGCCTGTGTTAATCCCAGCAGGTGTGATACTGACCCACACAGAGAGCAGGAAAGACCCAATTCTATCCCCGGCCTATGTTAATCCCACCCAGTGTGGTACTGACCCACACAGAGAGCAGGATAGACCCAATTCTATCCCAGACTGTGTGATTCCCACCCGGTGTGGTACTGACCCACACAGAGAGTGGGAAGACCCAACTCTATCCCTGCGTGTGTTAATCCCACCCGGTGTGGTACTGACCCACACAGAGAGTGGGAAGACCCAATTCTATCCCAGCCTGTGTTAATCCCAGCAGGTGTGATACTGACCCACACAGAGAGCAGGAAAGACCCAATTCTTTCCCCATCCTGTGTTAATCCCACCCGGTGTGATACTGCCCCACACAGAGAGCAGAAACTATTCAATTCTTTCCCCAGCCTGTGTTAATTCCACCCGGTTTGGCACTGACCCACACTGAGAGCAGGATGGACCCAATTCCATCCCCAGCCTGTTTTAATCTCACCCGGTGTGGTACTGACACACACAGAGAGCAGAAAATACCCAATTCTATTCCGGCCTGTGTTAATCACACCCGAAATGGTACTCACCCACACAGAGAGCAGGAAAGACTCCATTCTATCCCAGCCTGTGCGAATCCCTCCCAGTGTGGTACTGACCCGCACAGAGAGCAGGAAAGACCCAATTCCATCCCCGGCCTGTGTTAATCCCACTCGCTGTGGTCCTGACCAAGGCACAGAGATCAGGAAAGACCCAGTTTTATCCCCGGCATGTGTTAATCCCACCTGGTGTGGTAATGACCCATACAGAGAGCAGGAAAGACGCAATTCTATCCCCGGCCTGTGTTAATCGCACCCGGTCTGTTACTGACGCACACAGAAATCAGGAAAGACCCAGTTTTATCGCCGGCCTGTGTTAATCCCACTTGGTGTGGTAATGACCCACACACAGAGCAGGAAAGACGCAATTCTATCCCCAGCAATTGATAATCCCACCCGGTGTGGTACTGGCCCACACAGAGAGCAGGATCGCCGCAATTCTCTCCCAGCCTGTGTTAATCCCACCCGGTGTGGTACTGACCCACACAAAAATCAGGAAAGATTCAATTCTATCCCCGGTCTGTGTTAATCCCACCAAGTGTGGTACTGACCCACACAGAGAGCAGGATGGCCCCAATTCTCTCCCAGCCTGTGTTAATCCCACCCGGTGTTGTACTGACCCACACAGAGAGCAGGAAAGACCCAATTCTATCCCCGGCCTGTGTTATTCCCAGCTGGTGTGGTACTGACCCACTCACAAATCAGGAATAATTCAATTCTATCCCCAGTCTATGTTAATCCCCGCTGGTGTGGTACTGACCCAGACAGAGAGCAGAAAAGACCCAATTCTGTTCACGGCCTGTGTTAATCCCCGCCGGTGTGGTACTGACCGACACAGCGAGCAGGAAAGACCCAATTCTATCCCCTGCATGTGTTAATCCCACCCGGTGTGGTACTGAAACACACAGAGAGCAGTATGGACCCAATTCTATCCCAGCCTGTGCTAATCACACCCGGTGTGGTACTGACCCACACAGAGAGCAGGATGGGCCCAATTCTCTCCCAGCCTGTGCTAATCACACCCGGTGTGGTACTGACCCACACAAAAATCAGGAAAGATTCAATTCTATCCCCGGTCTTTGTTAATCCCACCCAGTGTGGTACTGAACCACACAGAGAGCAGGAAAGACCCAATTCTATCCCCGGCCGTAGTTAATCCCACCCGGTGTGGTACTGACCCACACAAAAATCAGGAAAGATTCAATTCTATCCCCGGTCTTTGTTAATTCCACCCGGTGTGGCACTCACCCTCACAGAGAGCAGGAAAGACCCAATTCTATCCCGGCCTGTGTTAATCCCATCGGTGTGTTCCTGACCCACACAGAGAGCAGGAAAGACCCAATTCTGTCCCCGTTCTGTGTTAATCCCACCAGGTGTGGTACTGAACCACACAGAGAGCAGGAAGGACTCAATTCTATCCCCCCCTATGTTATTCCCACCCAGTGTGGTACTATCCCACACAGAGAGCAGGGAAAGACCCAATTCTGTCCTTGGACTGTGTTGATGCCGGCCGGTGTGGTACTGACCCACACAGAGAGCAAGAAAGATTCAATTATATCCCCGGCCTGTGTTAATCCCACCCGGTTTGGTACTGACCCACACAGAGAGCAGGAAAGACCCAATTCTGTCCCCAGCCTGTCTTAATCACACCCGGTTTGCTACTGACCCACACAGAGAGCAGCAAAGACCCAATTCTGTCCCCAGCCTGTTTTAATCCCAGCCGGTGTGGTACAGACCCACACAGAGAGCAGGAAAGATTCAATTCTATCCAGGCCTGTGTGAATCCCACCCGGTGTGGAGCTGACCCACACCGAGAGTAGGAATGACCCAATTCTAGCCCACGACTGTGTTAATCCCACCCGGTTAAGTACTGACCCACACAGAGAGCAGGAAAGATTCAATTCTGTCCCCAGCCTGTGTTAATTCCACCCGGTGTGGAACTGACCCACACAGAGAGCAGCAAAGACCCAATTCTGTCCCCAGCCTGTGTTAATCCCACCCGGTGTGGAAGTGACCCACACAGAGAGCAGGGAAGACCCAATTCTATCCTGGACTGTTTACATCCCACCCTGTTTGGTACTGACCCACACAGAGAGCAGGATGGACCCAATTCTATCCCCAGCCTGTTTTCATCCCACCCGGTGTGGTACTGTTCCACACAGAGAGCAGGAAAGACCCATTTCTATCCACGGCCTGTGTTAATCCCACCCGGTGTGATACTGAACCACACAGACAGCAGAAAAGACCCAATTCTATCCCGGCCTGTGTTAATCCCAACCGGTGTGGTACTGACACACACAGAGAGCAGGAAAGACCCAATTCTGTCCCTACCTGTGTTAATCCCACCCTGTGTGGTACTGACCCAAGCACAGAGGGCAGGAAAGCCATAATTCTATCCCCTGGCTGTGTAATTCCCACCCGATGTGGTCCTGACCCGCACAGTGAGCAGGAAATACCCAATTCTATCCCCGGCCTGTTTTAATCCCACCCGCTGTGGTCCTGACCCAGGCACAGAGTGCAGGAAAGTCGCAATTCTATCCCCGGCCTGTGTTAATCCCACCCGGTGTCGTAATGAAACACACAGAGAGCAGAATGGACCCAAATCTATCACTGGTCTGTGTTAATCCCACCCGGTGTGCAACTGACACACACAGAGAGCAGGATGGACCCAATTCGCAGCCTGTGTTAATCTCACCCGATGTGATACTGACCCACACAGAGAGCAGGTAAGACCCAATTCTATCCCCGGCCTGTGTTAATCACTCCCGGTGTGGTACTGACACACACAGAGGGCAGGATGGACCCAATTCTGTCCCCAGCCTGTTTTATCCCACCCGGTGTGGTTCTGACCCACGCAGAGAGCAGGAAAGATCCAATTCTATCCCGGCCTGTGTTAACCCCACCCGTTGTGGTACTGACCCACATAGGGAGTAGGAAAGACCCAATTCTATGCGCGGTCTGTTCTAATCACGTCCGAAGTGGCACTGACACACACAGAGAGCAGGAAAGAACCCATTCTATCCCGGACTGTGTTAATCCCACCCGGTGTGGCACTGACCCACACAGAGAGCAGGAAATACCAAATTCTATCCCCGGCCTGTGTTAATCCCACTTGGTGTGCTACTGACCCACACACAGAGCTGGAAAGACGCAATTCTATCCCCAGCAACTGATAATCCCAACCGGTGTGGTACTGACCCACACAGAGAGCAGGATCGCCGCAATTCTCTCCCAGCCTGTGTTAATCCCACCCGGTGTGGTACTGACCCACACAAAAATCAGGAAAGGTTCATTTCTATCCCCGGTCTGTGTTAATCCCACCCAGTGTGGTACTGACCCACACAGAGAGCAGGAAAGACCCAATTCTATCCCCGGCCTGTGTTATTCCCAGCTGGTGTAGTACTGACCCACTCACAAATCAGGAATGATTCAATTCTATCCCCAGTCAGTGTTAATCCCACCTGGTGTGGTACTGACCCACACAGAAATCAGGAAAGATACAATTCTATCCCCAGTCTATGTTAATCCCCGCCGGTGTGGTACTGACCCGGACAGAGAGCAGAAAAGATCCAATTCTGTTCCCGGCCTGTGTTAATCCCCGCCGGTGTGGTACTGACCGACACAGCGAGCAGGAAAGACCCAATTCTATCCCCTGCATGTGTTAATCCCACCCGGTGTGGTACTGAAACACACAGAAATCAGGATGGACCCAATTCTATCCCCGGTCTGTGCTAATCCCACCCGGTGTGGTACTGACCCACACAGAGAGCAGGATGGGCCCAATTCTCTCCCAGCCTGTGCTAATCACACCCGGTGTGGTACTGACCCACACAAAAATCAGGAAAGATTCAATTCTATCCCCGGTCTTTGTTAATCCCACCCAGTGTGGTACTGACCCACACAGAGAGCAGCAAAGACCCAATTCTATCCCCGGTCGTAGTTAATACCACCCGGTGTGGTGCTGTCCCACACAGAGAGCAGGAAAGACCCAATTCTATCCCCGGCCTGTGTTAATCCATCCAGGTGTGGTACTGACCCACACAGAGAGCAGGAAAGACCCAATTCTGTCCCCAGCCTGTGTTAATCCCACCCGGTGTGGTGCTGACCCACACAGAGAGCAGGAAAGATTCAATTCTATCCCCAGCCTGTGTTAATTCCACCCGGTGTGGAACTGACCCACACAGAGAGCAGCAAAGACCCAATTCTGTCCCCAGCCTGTGTTAATCCCACCCGGTGTGGAAGTGACCCACACAGAGAGCAGGGAAGACCCAATTCTATCCTGGACTGTGTACATCCCACCCTGTTTGGTACTGACCCACACAGAGAGCAGGATGGATCCAATTCTATCCCCAGCCTGTTTTCATCCCACCCGGTGTGGTACTGTTCCACACAGAGAGCAGGAAAGAGCCATTTCTATCCACGGCCTGTGTTAATCCCACCCGGTGTGATACTGAACCACACAGACAGCAGAAAAGACCCAATTCTATCCCGGCCTGTGTTAATCCCACCCGGTGTGGTACTGACCCACATAGGGAGCAGGAAAGACCCGATTCCATGCGAGGCCTGTTCTAATCACGTCCGAAGTGGTACTGACACACACAGAGAGCAGGAAAGACCCAATTCTATCCCGGCCTGTGTTAATCCCACCCGGTGTGGTACTGACCCACACAGAAGGCAGGAAATACCAAATTCTATCCCCGGCCTGTGTTAATCCCAACTGCTGTGGCACTGACCCAGGCACAGCGAGCAGGAAGACCCAATTCAATCCCCGGCCTGTGTTAATCCTTCCCAGTGTGGTACTCACCCACACAGCAATCAGGAAAGACCTAATTCTATCCCCGCCCTGTGTTAATCCCACCCAGTGTGGTACTGACCCACACAGAGAGCAGCAAAGACCCAATTCTATCCCCGGTCGTAGTTAATACCACCCGGTGTGGTGCTGTCCCACACAGAGAGCAGGAAAGACCCAATTCTATCCCCCGCCTGTGTTAATCCATCCAGGTGTGGTACTGACCCACACAGAGAACAGGAAAGACCCAATTCTGTCCCCAGCCTGTGTTAATCCCAGCCGGTGTGGAACTGACCCACACAGAGAGCAGAAAGATTCAATTCTATCCCAGGCCTGTGTTAATCCCACCCGGTGTGGTACTGACCTACACAGAGAGCAGGAAAGATCCAATTCTATCCCGGCCTGTGTTAATCCCACCCGGTGTGGTACTGACCCACACAGAGAGCAGGAAAGATTCAATTCTATCCCCAGCCTGTGTTAATTCCACCCGGTGTGGAACTGACCCACACAGAGAGCAGCAAAGACCCAATTCTGTCCCCAGCCTGTGTTAATCCCACCCGGTGTGGAAGTGACCCACACAGAGAGCAGGGAAGACCCAATTCTATCCTGGACTGTGTACATCCCACCCTGTTTGGTACTGACCCACACAGAGAGCAGGATGGACCCAATTCTATCCCCAGCCTGTTTTCATCCCACCCGGTGTGGTACTGTTCCACACAGAGAGCAGGAAAGAGCCATTTCTATCCACGGCCTGTGTTAATCCCACCCGGTGTGATACTGAACCACACAGACAGCAGAAAAGACCCAATTCTATCCCGGCCTGTGTTAATCCCACCCGGTGTGGTACTGACCCACATAGGGAGCAGGAAAGACCCGATTCCATGCGAGGCCTGTTCTAATCACGTCCGAAGTGGTACTGACACACACAGAGAGCAGGAAAGACCCAATTCTATCCCGGCCTGTGTTAATCCCACCCGGTGTGGTACTGACCCACACAGAGAGCAGGAAATACCAAATTCTATCCCCGGCCTGTGTTAATCCCAACTGCTGTGGCATTGACCCAGGCACAGCGAGCAGGAAGACCCAATTCAATCCCCGGCCTGTGTTAATCCTTCCCAGTGTGGTACTCACCCACACAGCAATCAGGAAAGACCTAATTCTATCCCCGGCCTGTGTTAATCCCACCTGGTGTGGTACTGACCCACACAGAGAGCAGGAAAGACCCAATTCTATCCCCTGCCTGTTTTGTGTTAAACCCACCCGGTGTGGTACTGACCCACACAGAGAGCAGGAAAGACCCAATTCTATCCCCCGCCTGTGTTGATCCCACCCGGTGTGGTACTGACCCGCTTAAAATCAGGAAAGACTCAATTCTGTCCCCGGCCTGTGTTAATCCTACCCGTTGTGCTACTGACCCACACAAGTATCAGGAAAGATTCAATTCTATCCCCGGTCCGTGTTAACCCCACCCGTTGCGGTACTGAAACATACAGAGAGCAGGAAAGACCCAATTCTATCCCTGGCCTGCGTTCATCCCACCCAGTGTGGTACTGACCCACACAGAGAGCAGGAAAGACCCAATTCTATCCCCGGCCTGTGTTAATCCCAGCCGGTGTGCTGCTGACCAAAACAGAGAGCAGGAAAGACCTAATTTTATCCCCGGTCTGTGTCAATCCCACCCGGTGTGGTGCTGACCAACACAGAGAGCAGGAAAGAACCAAATCTAACCCCAGCCTGTGTTAATCCCACCCGGTGTGGCCCTGATCCAGACACAAATCAGGAAAGATTCAATTCTATCCACAGTCTCTGTTATTCCCACCCGGTGTGGTACTGACCCAGACACAAATCAGGAAAGATTCAATTCTAGCTCCGTTCTGTGTTAATCCCACTCGGTGTGGGACTGACCTACACAGAAATCAGGAAAGTTTCCATTCTATCCCCAGTCGGTGTTAATTCCACCCGGTGTGGTACTGACCCACACAGAGAGCAGGAAAGATTCAATTCTATCCCCAGTCGGTGTTAATCCCGCCCGGTGTGGTACTGACCCACACAGAGAGCAGGACAGTTTCCATTCTATCCCCAGTCGGTGTTAATCCCACCCGGTGTGGTACTGACCCACACAGAGAGCAGGAAAGATTCAATTCTGTCCCTGGCCTGTGTTAATCCCACCCGGTTTGGTACTGACCCACACAGAGAGCAGGAAAGACCCAATTCTATCCCCGGCCGATGTTATTCCCACCCGGTGTGGTACTGATCCACACAGAGAGCAGGAAAGACCCAATTCTATCCCCGGCCTGTGTTAATCCCACCCGGAGTGGAACTGACCCTCACAGTCAGCAGGAAAGACCCAATTCTATCCCCGGCCTATGTTAATCCCACCCAGTGTGGTACTGACCCACACAGAGAGCAGGATAGACCCAATTCTATCCCAGACTGTGTGATTCCCACCCGGTGTGGTGCTGACCCACACAGAGAGTGGGAAGACCCAATTCTATCCCTGCGTGTGTTAATCCCACCCGGTGTGGTACTGACCCTCACAGAGAGCAGGAAAGACCCAATTCTATCCCCGGCCTGTGTTATTCCCACCCGGTGTGATACTGACCCACACAGAGAGCAGAAAATACCCAATTCTGTCCCCGTTCTGTGTTAATCCCACCAGGTGTGGTACTGACCCACACAGAGAGCAGGAAGGACTCAATTCTATCCCCCGCCTATGTTATTCCCACCCAGTGTGGTACTATCCCACACAGAGAGCAGGGAAAGACCCAATTCTGTCCTTGGACTGTGTTGATGCCGGCCGGTGTGGTACTGACCCACACAGAGAGCAAGAAAGATTCAATTCTATCCCCAGCCTGTGTTAATCCCACCCGGTTTGGTACTGACCCACACAGAGAGCAGCAAAGACCCAATTCTGTCCCCAGCCTGTTTTAATCCCAGCCGGTGTGGTACATACCCACACAGAGAGCAGGAAAGATTCAATTCTCTCCAGGCCTGTGTGAATCCCACCCGGTGTGGAGCTGACCCACACCGAGAGTAGGAAATACCCAATTCTATCCCCCGCCTATGTTATTCCCACCCAGTGTGGTACTATCCCACACAGAGAGCAGGGAAAGACCCAATTCTGTCCTTGGACTGTGTTGATGCCGGCCGGTGTGGTACTGACCCACACAGAGAGCAGGAAAGATTCAATTCTATCCCCAGCCTGTGTTAATTCCACCCGGTGTGGAACTGACCCACACAGAGAGCAGGAAAGACCCAGTTCTGTCCCCAGCCTGTGTTAATCCCACCCGGTGTGGAAGTGACCCACACAGAGAGCAGGGAAGACCCAATTCTATCCTGGACTGCGTACATCCAACCCTGTTTGGTACTGACCCACACAGAGAGCAGGATGGACCCAATTCTATCCCCAGCCTGTTTTAATCCCACCCGGTGTGGTACTGAACCACACAGACAGCAGAAAAGACCCAATTCTATCCCGGCCTGTGTTAATCCCAACCGGTGTGGTACTGACACACACAGAGAGCAGGAAAGACCCAATTCTGTCCCTACCTGTGTTAATCCCACCCGGTGTGGTACTGACCCAAGCACAGAGGGCACGAAAGCCATAATTCTATCCCCTGCCTGTGTAATTCCCACCCGATGTGGTCCTGACCCGCACTGAGAGCAGGAAATACCCAATTCTATCCCCGGCCTGTTTTAATCCCACCCGCTGTGGTCCTGACCCAGGCACAGAGTGCAGGAAAGTCGCAATTCTATCCCCGGCCTGTGTTAATCTCACCCGGTGTTGTAATGAAACACACAGAGAGCAGGATGGACCCAATTCTATCACTGGTCTGTGTTAATCCCACCCGGTGTGCAACTGACACACACAGAGAGCAGGATGGACCCAATTCTATCACTGGTCTGTGTTAATCCCACCCGGTGTGCAACTGACACACACAGAGAGCAGGATGGACCCAATTCGCAGCCTGTGTTAATCTCACCCGATGTGATACTGACCCACACAGAGAGCAGGTAAGACCCAATTCTATCCCCGGCCTGTGTTAATCACTCCCGAAGTGGTACTGACACACACAGAGAGCAGGATGGACCCAATTCTGTCCCCAGCCTGTTTTATCCCACCCGGTGTGGTTCTGACCCATGCAGAGAGCAGGAAAGATCCAATTCTATCCCGGCCTGTGTTAATCCCACCCGTTGTGGTACTGACCCACATAGGGAGTAGGAAAGACCCAATTCTATGCGCGGCCTGTTCTAATCACATCCGAAGTGGCACTGACCCACACAGAGAGCAGGAAATACCAAATTCTATCCCCGGCCTGTGTTAATCCCACTTGGTGTGCTACTGACCCACACACAGAGCTGGAAAGACGCAATTCTATCCCCAGCAACTGATAATCCCAACCGGTGTGGTACTGACCCACACAGAGAGCAGGATCGCCGCAATTCTCTCCCAGCCTGTGTTAATCCCACCCGGTGTGGTACTGACCCACACAAAAATCAGGAAAGATTCATTTCTATCCCCGGTCTGTGTTAATCCCACCAAGTGTGGTACTGAAACATACAGAGAGCAGGATGGCCCCAATTCTCTCCCAGCCTGTGTTAATCACACCCGGTGTTGTACTGACCCACACAGAGAGCAGGAAAGACCCAATTCTATCCCCGGCCTGTGTTATTCCCAGCTGGTGTAGTACTGACCCACTCACAAATCAGGAATGATTCAATTCTATCCCCAGTCAGTGTTAATCCCACCTGGTGTGGTACTGACCCACACAGAAATCAGGAAAGATACAATTCTATCCCCAGTCTATGTTCATCCCCGCCGGTGTGGTACTGACCCACACAGAGAGCAGGAAAGACCCAATTCTATCCCCGGCCTGTGTTATTCCCAGCTGGTGTAGTACTGACCCACTCACAAATCAGGAATGATTCAATTCTATCCCCAGTCAGTGTTAATCCCACCTGGTGTGGTACTGACCCACACAGAAATCAGGAAAGATACAATTCTATCCCCAGTCTATGTTAATCCCCGCTGGTGTGGTACTGACCCAGACAGAGAGCAGAAAAGATCCAATTCTGTTCCCGGCCTGTGTTAATCCCCGCCGGTGTGGTACTGACCGACACAGAGAGCAGGAAAGACCCAATTCTATCCCCTGCATGTGTTAATCCCACCCGGTGTGGTACTGAAACACACAGAAAGCAGGATGGACCCAATTCTATCCCCGGTCTGTGCTAATCCCACCCGGTGTGGTACTGACCCACACAGAGAGTAGGGTGGGCCCAATTCTCTCCCAGCCTGTGTTAATCCCACCCGGTGTGGTACTGACCCACACAAAAATCAGGAAAGATTCAATTCTATCCCCGGTCTTTGTTAATCCCACCCAGTGTGGTACTGACCCACACAGAGAGCAGCAAAGACCCAATACTATCCCCGGTCGTAGTTAATCCCACCCGGTGTGGTGCTGACCCACACAGAGAGCAGGAACGACCCAATTCTATTCCCGGCCTGTGTTAATCCATCCAGGTGTGGTACTGACCCACACAGAGAGCAGGAGAGACCCAATTCTGTCCTTGGACTGTTTTAATGCCGGCCGGTGTGGTACTGACCCACACAGAGAGCAAGAAAGACGCAATTCCATCCCCAGCATGTGTTAATCCCACCCGCTGTGGTCCTGACCCAGGCACAGAGTGCAGGAAAGTCGCAATTCTATCCCCGGCCTGTGTTAATCTCACCCGGTGTGGTACTGACCCACACAGAGAGCAGGATAGACCCATTTCTATCCCCAGCATGTGTTAATCCCACCCAGTGTTGTAATGAAACACAGAGAGAGCAGGATGGACCCAATTCTATCACTGGTCTGTGTTAATCTCACCCGATGTGATACTGACCCACACAGAGAGCAGGTAAGACCCAATTCTATCCCCGGCCTGTGTTAAGCACTCCCGAAGTGGTACTGACACACACAGAGAGCAGGATGGACCCAATTCTGTCCCCAGCCTGTTTTATCCCACCCGGTGTGGTTCTGACCCATGCAGAGAGCAGAAAAGACCCAATTCTATCCACGGCCTGTGTTAATCCCACTCGGTGTGGTACAGACCTACACAGAGATCAGGAAAGATCCAATTCTATCCTGGCCTGTGTTAATCCCACCCGTTGTGGTACTGACCCACATAGGGAGTAGGAAAGACCCAATTCTATGCGCGGCCTGTGCTAATCACGTCCGAAGTGGTACTCACACACACAGAGAGCAGGAAAGACCCAATTCTATCCCGGCCTGTGTTAATCCCACCCGTTGTGGTACTGACCCACATAGGGAGTAGGAAAGACCCAATTCTATGCGCGGCCTGTGCTAATCACGTCCGAAGTGGTACTCACACACACAGAGAGCAGGAAAGACCCAATTCTATCCCGGCCTGTGTTAATCCCACCCGGTGTGGTACTGACCCACACAGAGAGCAGGCAATACCAAATTCCATCCCCGGCCTGTGTTAATCCCAACTGGTGTGGCATTGACCCAGGCACAGCGAGCAGGAATACCCAATTCTATCCCCCGCCTGTGTTAATCCTTCCCAGTGTGGTACTCACCCAAACAGCAATCAGGAAATACCTAATTCTATCCCCGGCCTGTGTTAATCCCATCTGGTGTGTTACTGACCCACACAGAGAGAAGGAAAGACCCAATTCTATCCCCTGCCTGTTTTGTGTTAAACCCACCCGGTGTGGTACTGACCCACACAGAGAGCAGGAAAGACCCAATTCTATCCCCGGCCTGCGTTAATTCCACCCGGTGTGGTACTGAACCACACAGAGAGCAGGATGGACCCAATTCTCTCCCAGCCTGTTTTAATCTCATCCGGTGTGATACTGACCCACACAGAGTGCAGGACATACCCAATTCTATCCCCAGCATGTGTTAATCCCACCCGGTTTGGTACTGAAACACACAGAGAGCAGGATGTACCCAATTCTATCCCCGGCCTGTGTTATTCCCACCCGGTGTGGTACTGACCCACACAGAGAGCAGGATGGACCCAATCCTATCCCCGGCCTGTGTTATTCCCACCCGGTGTGGTACTGACCCACACAGAGAGCAGAAAAGACCCAATTCTGTCGCCGTTCTGTGTTAATCCCACGCGGTGTGGTACTGACCCACACAGAGAGCAGGAAGGACCCAATTCTATCCGCCGCCTGTGTTATTCCCACCCAGTGTGGTGCTGACCCACACAGTGAGCAGGTGAGACCCAATTCTGTCCTTGGACTGTGTTAATGCCGTCCGGTGTGGTACTGACACACACAGAGAGCAGGAAAGACCCAATTCTGTCCCCAGGCTGTCTTAATCCCATCCGGTTTGGTACTGACCCACACAGAGAGCAGCAAAGACCCAATTCTGTCCCCAGCCTGTGTTAATCCCACCCGGTGTGGAAGTGACCCACACAGAGAGCAGGGAAGACCCAATTCTCTCCCGGACTGTGTAAATCCCACCCTGTTTGGTACTGACCCACACAGAGAGCGGGAAAGACCCAATTCTATACCGGCCTGTGTTAATCCCACCCGGTGTGGAAGTGACCCAGACAGAAATCAGGAAAGACCCAATTCTATCAAAGCCTGTGTTCGTTCCACCCGGTGTGGCACTGACCCACACAGAGAGCAGGATGGGCCCAATTCTATCCCAGCCTGTTTTAATCCCACCCGGTGTGGCACTGACCCACACAGAGAGCAGGATGGGCCCAATTCTATCCCAGCCTGTTTTAATCCCACCCGGTGTGGTACTGTTCCACACAGAGAGCAGGAAAGACCCAATTCTATCCACGGCCTGTGTTAATCCCACCCGGTGTGGTACTGAACCACACAGACAGCAGGAAAGACCCAATTCTATCCCTACCTGTGTTAATCCCACCCGGTGTGGTACTGACCCAAGCACAGTGGGCAGGAAAGACATAATTCTATCACCGGCCTGTCTTAATCCTACCCGCTGTGGTCCTGACCCAGGCACAGAGAGCAGGGAATATGCAATTCTATCCCCTGCCTGTGTTAATCTCACCCGGTGTGGCACTGACCCACACAGAGAGCAGGATGGGCCCAATTCTATCCCAGCCTGTTTTAATCCCACCCGGTGTGGTACTGTTCCACACAGAGAGCAGGAAAGACCCAATTCTATCCCCTGCCTGTGTTAATCTCACCCGGTGTGGTACTGACCCACACAGAGAGCAGGATGGACCCAATTCTGTCCCCAGCCTGTGTTAATCCCACCCGGTGTGGTACTGACCCACACAGAGAGCAGGAAAGACCCAATTCTATCCCTACCTGTGTTAATCCCACCCGGTGTGGTACTGACCCAAGCACAGTGGGCAGGAAAGACATAATTCTATCCCCGGCCTGTCTTAATCCTACCCGCTGTGGTCCTGACCCAGGCACAGAGAGCAGGGAATATGCAATTCTATCCCCTGCCTGTGTTAATCTCACCCGGTGTTGTAATGAAACAACCAGAGAGCAGGATGGACCCAATTCTATCACTGGTCTGTGTTAATCCCAGCCGGTGTGCAACTGACCCACACAGAGAGCAGGATGGACCCAATTCTCAGCCTGTGTTAATCTCACCCGATGTGATACTGACCCACAAAGAGAGCAGGTAAGACCCAATTCTATCCCCGGCCTGTGTTAATCGCTCCCGAAGTGGTACTGACACACACAGAGAGCAGGGTGGACCCAATTCTGTCCCCAGCCTGTTTTATCCCACCCGGTGTGGTTCTGACCCACACAGAGAGCAGAAAAGACCCAATTCTATCCACGGCCTGTGTTAATCACACCCGGTGTGGTACTGACCTACACAGAGAGCAGGAAAGATCCAATTCTATCCCGGTCTGTGTTAATCCCACCCGGTGTGGTACTGACCCACACAGAGAACAGGAAATAACAAATTCTATCCCCGGCCTGTGTTAGTCCCACCTGGTGTGGCACTGACCCAGGCACAGCGAGCAGGAAAGACCCAATTCTATCCCCGACCTGTGTTAATCCTTCACAGTGTGGTACTCACCCACACAGCAATCAGGAAAGACCTAATTCTATCCCCGGCCTGTGTTAATCCCAACTGGTGTGGTACTGACCCACACAGAGAGCAGGAAAGACCCAATTCTATCCCCTGCCTGTTTTGTGTTAAACCCACCCGGTGTGGTACTGACCCACACAGAGAGCAGGATGGACCCAATTCTCTCCCAGCCTGTTTATATCTCGTCCGGTGTGATACTGACCCACACAGAGTGCAGGTAAGACCCAATTCTATCCCCAGTCAGTGTTAATCCCACCCGGTTTGGTACTGAAACACACAGAGAGCAGGATGTTCCCAATGCTATCCCTGTTCTGTGTTAAACCCACCCGGTGTGGTATTGACCCACACAGAGAGCAGGATGGATGATATTCTATCCCTGGCCTGTGGTATTCCCACCCGGTGTGGTACTGGCCCACACAGAGAGCAGAAAGACCCAATTCTGTCCCCGTTCTGTGTTAATCCCACCCGGTGTGGTACTGACCCACACAGAGAGCAGGAAGGACCCAATTCTATCCCCCGCCTGTGTTATTCCTACCCAGTGTGGTGCTGTCCCACATAGAGATCAGGAAAGACCCAATTCTATCCCTGGCCTGTGTTAATCCATCCAGGTGTGGTACTGACCCACACAGAGAGCAGGAAATACCCAATTCTGTCCCCAGCCTGTTTTGTGTTAAATCCACCCGGTGTGGTACTGACCCACACAGAGAGCAGGATGGACCCAATTCTCTCCCAGCCTGTTTTAATCTCATCCGGTGTGATACTGACCCACACAGAGTGCAGGATATGCCCAATTCTATCCCCAGCATGTGTTAATTCCACCCGGTTTGGTACTGAAACACACAGAGAGCAGGATGTACCCAATTCTATCCCTGTTCTGTGTTAAACCCACCCGGTGTGGTACTGACCCACTCAGAGAGCAGGATGGACCCAATTCTCTCCCAGCCTGTTTTAATCTCATCCGGTGTGATACTGACCCACACAGAGAGCAGGAAAGATCTAATTCTATCCCCAGCCTGTGTTAATCACACCCGAAGTGGTAATGACCCACGCAGAGAGCAGCAAAGACACAGTTCTATCCCCGGTCTCTGTTAATCGCACCCGGTGTGGTTCTGACCCACACAGAGAGCAGGAAAGATCCAATTCTTTCCCCGGCCTGTGTGAATCACACCCGAAGTGGTACTGACCCAGGCACAGAGAGCAGGAAAGACCCAATTCTATCCCCGGCCTGTGTTAATCCCACCCGGTGTGGTACTGACCCACACAGAGAGCAGAAAAGGAACAATTCTATCCCTGATCTGCGTCACTCCCACCCGGAGTGGTAATGACTTCCACAGACACACAGAGGGCAGGAAAGGACCATTCTATCCCTGATCTGTGTCATTCCCACATAGTGTGGTACTGACCCCCATATACACACACAGAGCAAGACATTTCTATTTCTCTCCCTGGCCTGTGCGAATCCAACAAGTTGTGTTAATGACCCCCACACACAGAGCAGGAGATTTCCATCTCTCTCCCTCGCCTGTGTTAATCCAACAAGGTATGCTCCAAGTGCAAGTAACGATCAGCCTCTGCTTTAAATTGCTGACGGTCTATCCCTGATCAGTGTTACTTCCACACAGTGTGGTACTGACCAAACAAACAGAGCAGGAAAGGACTAATTCTCTCCCTCGTCTGTGTTAATCCAGCATGATGTTTTCCGGAACCATATCAAAGTACAAGTAATGATCAGCCTCTGCTTAAAATTGTTGACCGTCTGTTGTACATATCAGGTAAGGTTTCAATGGTTTCTGTTTCCACAGACTCAAAGAATCATACAGCACTGAGGAGGCTATTTGGCCCATCGTGTCTGTGCATGCTGTTTGAAGGAGCAATCCCATTTGTCCCTCTCCTCTACACAATTACCACTTCGCTGAAAATCTCCCCTGATACTATTGAATCAATTCTCTTTTTAAAATTTATTATTGAATCTGCTTCACCACTCTTTCAGGCTGTGAATTTCGGTTTATAATAAATCAATGCATTTTTGTTTGCTCATCACCTTAAAAATGTGTCCTCTGGTTACTGAAAGTACTTCCATTGAAACCACATTCTCTGTCTTTACTCCACCAAATACTGTTCAAGATTTTGCAGATCTATATTCAATCTCCATTTAACATTCCTGCTCTGAAGAGAACAATTACAGTTTGCAGTCAAGGGACACGAGACAGAGGGGAGGGGGTAGAATTCAGCTCGGACTCTGACACCATCACCACCATATTCCCGTCCTCCGAGGCACAGACCATCTAGACTTGGATAGATATCACCGACCCTTCATCATCACTGGGTTAATAGCCTGAAATCCTTTCTGTAACAGTATTGTGGGAACACCTTCACCACATGGACTGCAGTGGTTCAGGATGAAGGCCTATCATTTTCTCATGATAACCAGGGATGGGGAAGTAATGCCGACCTTGTCAGGATCACCCATATCCTGGGAACAAATAGACAGGAAATAAAATAGGAACAAAATCAATGTGTTTGGAACTGACTGATTGAAGTGATCAAAGAGAGAGACGTCATAAATCAATAAGTAAATTGTTAGCACAATTCATCTCACCTGGCCCCTGTGTTTGCCTTTCTTCTGTTATCTGTGTGAGGATACAAGTAACAATGAGCCGCTGGCTCAAGAACTGCTGGACATCAATTGTACACACGGAATAAGGACCCAATGGATTCTGTTACCATAGAATCGGAGAATCACAAAGCATGGAAGCAGTCCATTGGCCCATCGTGCCTGTGCCATCTTTGAAAGAGCTTTTTATTTTACCCCTCTTTCCTACTCTTTTCCCAAAGTCCTGCAAATCCCCCTCTGCAGCATTTATCCAGTTCCCTTTTGAAACTTGCTCTTGAATCTGCTTCCAGCACATCTTCAGACCGTGTATTCCAGAATAAAGCAACTCACTGTATAAAAATGTTTTCCTTTTGCCACCTCTGCATCTTTTGCCAAGTATTTTGAGTATTGTTATTGGTCCTTTTCCCAAAGGAAACAGTTTATCTTACTCTGTCAAAACTGCACATAATTGTGATCTGCTCTATTAAATCTCCCCTTTACCTGATCTGCTCTAATTCCTGTTTCTGTCGTCTCCACATGTACTTGAACTTCCTCATTCCTGGAGAATTCCAGTAAAACACCTCTGCACCTTCTCCAAGATTCTGACATCCTTTCTAATATGTAATGCTCAGAATTGCACTCAATTCCTCAGCTGAGACCTAACCAGTGATTTTTAAAGTTTTAGTTAGCTTCCTTGCTTTTGCACGTTATGTCTCTTTTTATAAAGTTCGATATCCCGGATGTGTTTTTAATAATTTTATCAACTTGTCCTGTTACATTCAAAGACATCTGTTCATGCAACCAATTTAAAACTGCCCCATTTCATTTACATTGCCTCACCTCATTCTTCCTCCCTTCGCCCATGTCTGCAGTAAATTTCATCTGCCTCATTTCCTCATGTCATCTCTCTCCCTGAATCCCTCTGATATCATCCTTATTTTTTTTACATTTCCGAGTTTCTGTCACCTGAGAACATTGAAATTATGCCTTTTATAGATAAGTAAATGTCACACACAAACACAGTACACAGATATATGTTTATGTATGTTTTATAAAAGAGCAATGGCCTGAATACTGACCATTGGGGACCATCACTGTCTAATCCCCTCCACTGTCTGAGCAACAATAGATCACCACTTCCCTCTGTATTCTATCCCTTAGCCAATGTCATATCCACACTGTCACTGCCTCTTGAATCCATGAGGTTCAGACTTCCTAACAAATCTATTAAATGGCATTTGATTCCACGACTTTTGATTGTTCATATACAAAGTAGCAACCACGCTATCCGCAGCAACACTCTCCATTACATCATCAAAGAATATGATCAAGATAGTCAGACATGATTTGCCACTAACATATATGGTGGACTTTCTTGTCATTTATAAACTCATGCTATTCAAACCACAATTATCTTGTCCCAGATCAGAGACTCTAAATGTTTCCCCAACATTTCAGTGAGGTGAGACTGATGGGTCAGTGGTTCCAGTGTGTATCCTATCACTACTGTTTGGAACAGGGTATCGAATTTTGAAAACCTCCAGTCCTCTGTCATCACTCCGATATCCAAGGAGGATTGGATGATTCTGGCCAGTGGCTCCGCTACTTCCAACATTTCTTCCCGCAGCAACCCTCATACATCCCGTCCAGACCGGATAAATGTTTATTGCGGTACAGAAAATGTTGGATTGAAAGGGGTTAACTGAACCTGTTTGTTCAGTGACTGTAATTGATGTCAGTCTCCATGGACTCTAATTGTATCACTGGAGGGTTTCCCTCTTCTTAATAAGAGACTCCTTTCAATGTGTTATATTCAGTGGGTTGGCTGGAGCATCACCCCTGGCACTAACAGGGATCAGCGGCTCCAGATAGAGGGAGAGGATAAATCGGAATCTGAGAACAACAGACTCAAATGTTACAACAATGGGTCAGAATCTGAGAACCATAGATTGGAATGTTACGACAATGAGAAGGAGTTTTTCCTGGGAGCTTGATTATCTTTATCCAAACTATGATCGGCTATCGTTAAATTGGAGGATCTATTACGCACTTCTTTTTATTCAACACATTTACTATCCAATCCTCGCTGTTGTTGGTGTCCCTGGTAAGTTTCTCTATCCAGTTATTAATTGAACAAATTGTTGAACAAATGTTGAACACATTACTGTTCTCCTCATTTACAGTGCTTACTTGCTGCTACTGTTCTTCCTGTTAAGTCTCTGCATCTGGCTGCTAACTCTACAAGCCATTGTTAACAGTAATACTGTTCTTGTAATATACTCTTGCAATGCACTCTGTCATCTTTGCTGCTGTTGGTTTCCTGGTAGATCCCTACGTATAGTTATGAGATCTGTAATCCTTGATTCATTATATCAATAAACCACATTTCACTGATATACTGTTCTTCTCATTTAAGTTTCATGTAGACTAAAGTCAGTGTCTTCGAACCCCATCACAAACATCATTTCCTATCTACTGACTCCATCCGCCAGCAAGGTCAGTGTCTGAGGGTGAACCAGGCTGTTTACAACCTCGGCGATCCTTTTAACCCTCAGCTGAGTTTCAACACCATATCCTCTCCAGTACCAATCCTTTAACCTACCAGCTCCCTAATATCACCTGGTTCCAGCTCTGTCTAAGCTCACATGCTGCATAAACCCTCATTCATAACTTTGTTAAATTTGACTCCCAATGCTTCCCTGTCCACCCTCCCAGTCAAAAACCTTCATAAACTACATCCCAACCAGAACTATGCTGCCTGTATCCTAACTCACACCAAACCTCGAACACCCATCACCCCTGTGCTCACTGATCTAATTTGGCTCCCGCTCTGGCAGCACCCTAATTTTAATATTCTCATTCTTGTGTTTGAATCCCTCTATGGCCGCACCCGTCCAATTAGTCCCATTCACCTCCTTATTTCACATAGTCCGACAACGTATTCACCTTTAAGCATTTATTCAATTCTCTATTTAAAGTGAAATATTTCCCCTCTGTATTGCTCACTGGTTGTCGTTTGGGCTCTGCAGAGATGTCGGTGCAACAAACCCAGAAACAATAAAATGATGTGAGATGCAACGCTAGCCACTTCTGCCATGCCCCGTGGTGTGCTCCATGCTGGACAGGGCGTTGGGCAGCTTTGGTTCACGCCTATGAAACTTGGTCTGTGCATGTCCACTGACCGCCTGTGTTAGTCTCTCTCAGCTGAACATACATTCAGCAGCACGAGGAACCCCCTCTAGTGTTATTTAAAAGGACCAGGCATCCAACTTACAGGTGAGGGGATTTTGACTTCTGCTATTGTAAAGTTAGTGGAGGTTATGTGGATGGTTTTCTGGAGGTTGTGTTGTGAGCTGCTGCAGAGACTCAGGGAGGACAGAGGATTTGGTGACCCAAATCTGGACGAGGTATGGGGACTGTAGTTACAGTGTCTCTGGCTCTGTAACATGACCAGCAGATGGAACAGAGGCTTCAGAGAGGGGAAGCTCTGTAAAGAGGGAGGAGTAGGGGGCTCTGCCCTACTCACCCCGGGTTTCCCAAGAGCACTTTCCTACCTACACCTAACCCAGGAGCAGTGTGTGAGGTGACTTTGATTCAATAAGGAGGTGGTCACAGAGCTGTGACACCTGCTGTAACATGACCTGGAGCCTCACCCAGCGTTCGGACGGAGCCTTCAGTGGCTGTTAAGGTCACAGTTTCATTGAACTTCTACGTATCTGGATTTTTCCAGGCACAAGCGGGTAACGTATCCATTATCTCTCTCTATGTTGTCCATTGATGCTGGGTGACGGAGGTCACCTATGTCGAGTGAGGTGAGTATTTATCCCTCAGCAGGGAGAACCAGGAAGAGAAATCCCCTGGCTTTGTCAGGATGGTGGGATTCCTGATGGCGTAGGTGATTCAGCGGGGTCCCCATATCAATGGGGAGACGTGCAGGAACTGAAAAAAACTCCATTGATTGGCAAGAGAGTCTGTGGCTACTCAGAGCAGGCAGGAAAATATAGTTAAGAATACCATCGGACCAGGCATGATCTTATTAAATAGTGCAGCTCTCCTGGGGGCCGAATGGCCCACTGCTGCTCATTTGTTAAAGAATATTTTTATTCTTATTAATGTACATTTAGTGCGTGACCATGCCCAGTATATCATGTTGATGAATGCCTTCTTTCCAGGCAGCAGCCACCATGCCTTCAATCTGAAACAGTCGGCCATTGCCACTGTCATCGGATCTTCATGGCTCCTGAGAGGAGAAGGCTGCCTCCTCAATCCATGGCTCATTACGTCTAAACACCACACACTCTCCTCCTCCCACACCCCAACTACAAATCATCCACATGAAAATCACCCGAATATAACGTGAGCAATGGAGTCACCAGGAACATGGTGGAACAGACCATCAGTGTAATGAAACAATGCTTGTGATGTCTGAACAGCTCGGGGGGAACCCTCCAGTACACACTGGAGCAGGTGTCCAAGTTCATGGTGTTCTGCTGCACCCTTCATATTATCACCATCATGAGGACACAGGCATTGGCAGCAGGAATCCGGAGGCCACCTCACGAGGAGGAGGAGGCAGAAAGGATATTTCCTGGATGCCTTCGACCCGGATAGGCTGTCGGGGAATCCCAGCTATAATTACGGTTCCCATAGGACAACCTCCCTTTCCCAACATGGATACCCATTCTCCACCATTTCATTCATCTGAGACGCCCCATCACAGTGTCCCCTTGGTCACCCTCCTGTAAAAAAAACACCACCAAAACATTTTCATTAACATCTTTATCCAACAACACATCCAATTGTACAAACAATACTGAACTATTCACCCTTGTTTATTTCCTTAGTCCCTGACTTGTGGATGCCCTCAACCTGCCTAGTGCTCCTACACAGTGTTTCCCCAGTGACTGCAGCATGGCTGGTGGAAAGTTGCTGACTTTCACTGAGGAGATGACCTTGCAGGACGTCCTCGAGCAGCTCTGGGGTTTGAGGACACGGATTCAGACTGCAACACCTCGACATGGGCAGCAGCAGCCTGGGCTGGCTGATGGGTAATAGAATCATAGAAAACCTACGGCAAGAAGGAGGCTATTCAGCCCCTCTGCTTGCGCTCGCTGAAAAATCGAACAGTTCAATCTAATCCCACCTTGCAGCATTTGTTCCGTGTCCCTGCAGATTATTGTACCTGAGGTGCATATCCAGACTTCCTTTGAATGGTTTGAGGGTTTCTGCCTCTGCTACCCTTTCAAGCAGTGTGTTCCAAGACCTGCAGCACCCACTGGGTAAAAAGGTCTTCTCTCATTTCCCCTTTGTTATTTCTACCAATCACATTAAGTCTATTCTCACTCCTCACTGATCTCTCTGCTAAGGTGAATAGACCCTTCACCTCCACTCTATCCAGGCCCCTCACAATCTTGTACATTTCAATCAGATCTCCCCTCAGCCTTCTCTGTTCCAAGGAGAACAACCACAGCCTTTCCAATCTATCCTCATAGCTGCATTTTTCCAGTCCTGGCAACATCCTCGTAAATCTCCTCTGTACCCTCTCCAGTGCAATTACATCCTTTCTGTAATGGGGTGAGCAGAACTGCACACAGTTCTCAAGTTGAGGCAAAACCAATGATTTATACAGTTCCAGCATAACCTCCCTGCTCTTGTACTCTATACCTCGGCAAATAAAGGAAAAGATTCCATATGTCTTCTTAACCACCTTAACGACCTGTCCAGCTTCCTTTCGGGATCTGTGGACATTGACTCCATGGTCGCTCGCTTTCTCTACACTTCTTAGTATTTCCCCATTAATCGTGTATTCCTGTGCCTTGTTTGACCTCACCAAATGAATCACCTCACATTTCTCCGGGTTTGAATTCGATTTGCCACTTTTCTGCCCGTCTGACTACACTATCAATATCTTCCTGCAGTCTACAGATATCCTCCTCGCTATCTACCACGTGGCCAATCTTTGTGTCGTCTGCAAAATTCTTTATCATGTCACCTGCATTTACATCCAAATCGTTAATATGTATTGCAAAAAACAGGGGACCCAGGACTGAGCCCTGTGGAATGCAACTGGAAACAGTCCTCAAATCGCTAAAACACCCATCAACAATTATCATTTGTTTCACCTCTTCTACCCCTCTCAATATCACCATGTTTTTGTCTGCTCCCTCACTTTGTTTTCTCTCTCCAAATACATTACCTCACACATCTCTGGATTGAATCCCATTTGCCACTTTTCCGTCCACTCAACCAAACATTAATATCTACGCGGAGTCTCAGGCTAACCTCTTCACTATCAACTCCACGGCCAATTTGTGTGTCACCAGCAAATTTCGAAATCCTATCTCCCACATTTAAGTCCAAATCATTAATATAGACCGCAAACAGGAAGGGAGCCTACACTGAGCCCTGTGAAACGCCACTGGAAACAACTTTTCATTCACAAAAACATGTGTTGACTATTACCCTTTGTTACCTGTCACTGAGCCAATTTTGGATCCAAACTGCCACATTCCCCTGAAGCCCATGGACATTCCTTTTACTGACCAGTCTGCCATCTGAGACCTTGTAAAATGGCTTACTAAAATCCATGTAGACCACCTCCATTGCACTACCCTCATCAATCCTCCTTGTTACTTCCTCAGAAAACTCAATTTAGTTAGTAAGACAAGATCTCCCCTTAACAAATCCATGCTGACTGTCTCTGATTAATCTGTGCCTTCCTAAGTGACAGTTCATTCTATCCCACAGAATTGATTCTAATAATATACCCACCATCGAGGTCAGACTGACAAGCTTTTAATTATTTGGCCTATCCCTGGCAACCTTTTTAAATAACGGTACAACGTTTACAGGCCTCCAATCCTCTGGTACCTCTCCTGCATCTACTGAGGATTTGAAGACTATCTAACGAGCGTGTTATTTCATCCCTGGCTCCTTTTAACAGCCGGGATACAGTCCTTCCAGCCCTGGTGATTGATTCACTCTCAATGATATCAGACCCTCTAGCACTTCCTCTCTCTTTATGCTTATCATTTCTAATATTTCACACTCCTCCTCTGTAACTACAATGTCTGCATTATCCCTCTCCTTTCTGAAGACAGAGACATAAAACTCATTAAGGACCCTACCCACATCTTCTGCATCCACGCATAAATTACTTTGTACATCTCTGATATGCCCTCCCCTTTCCTTAGTTACCCTCTTGTTCTTAATGTACTGATAAACCATCTTTGGGTTTCCCTTGATTTAACGTATCAATATTTTTCATGCCCTCCCTTTGCTTTTCTAATTTCCTTTTTTACTTCAACCCTACACTTTCTATACACTTCTTGGCTATCTATAGTATTATTTGTTTGTGAGTGTCATAAGCTTTTTTCTTCTGATTTATCTTACTCTGTATGATTCGAGATAACCGGGGGCTCTAGATTTGGCTGTGAAAGAAAATTCTACTCATTTTGCCTCTGGTTCTTTGCCAATTACCTTGAATTTGCTGTAATAAGGCTGTGAGCACAGACCTAGTAACTACAGACCAGTTTGTTTAACATCAGTGGTGGCTAATGTTTTACAAACAAGCATTAAAGAAGAAATGGACAGAAACTCGGAGAGATTTCAGTTAATGAAGGATAGAAAGCACGTATTTGTTGGAACATAGTATCAGTAGTAGACCATTCAGCCCGTCGAGCCTGCTCCGTCATTGAGTTAGGTCATGGTTGATCATGTACCTCAACGCCACTTTCCTGCTCTATCCCCGTATCCCTTGATGTCATTTGTCTCCCGAAATCCATTGATTTCAGTCTTGAACATGCTCAGTGTTGATCTCCCACACCCTCTGTAGTGACGAAATTCACTACTGTATCATTTACTGGTAGTGAATTCCTAAGATTTAACACCCTCTGAGTGAAGAAATTCTTCTCAATCTCAGTCTTAAATTGCCTATCCCTTATTCTGAGATTATGCCCCCTGGTTCTAGACTCACCAGCCAGGAGAAACGCCCTATAAGAACTTTGTATGGGATCAACTCTCATTCCTTGAAACGCAAGAGAGTTCAGGCCAAGTTTTCTCAACCTCTCCTCATGCGACAATACCGCTATCCCAGGGATTAGTCTGCTGAACCTGCATTGCACTCCCTCTACTGTAAGCATACCCTTCTTTTGATAGGGACACCGAACTGTAAACAAAACTCCAAGTGCAGTCTCACAAAGGCTGTATACAATTGAATCAATACATCTTTATGCCTGTACTCAAATCCCCTTGTGATGGAGGCCAACATACCATTTTCCTTCTTCATTAATTGTTGCACCTGCATACTAGCTTTTAGTTACTCATGAACTTCCCAACCAATTACGATTTGAGAAATATTCTGTCTTTCTGTTTTTTTTTACCAGAGTGGATCATTTGACACTTATTCACATTATATTCCATCGACCATGTTCTTGCCCATTCACTTAGCCTGTCCAAATCTGCTTGAAGCTTCCTTGCATCCTCCTGACAACTTACAGTCCCAGCTAGTTTTGTGTCATCAGCAAATTTTTAAATATTACAGTTAGGCCCCATATCCAATATAGATTGTGAACAGCTGTGGTCCGAGTGCAGATTCTTGTGGTACCCCACTGGTAAGACCCTGCCATCCTGAGAATGACGGCATTATTCCAACTCTCTCTTTTCTGTCTGTTAACCAATTGTCAATCCATACCAGTATATTACCCCCCAATCCCATGTTCTCTAATTTTATTTACTAACCTCCTGTGTGTGACCTTATCAAAACCCTTCTGTAAATCCAAAAACCCTCATCCACTGGTTCTCCATTATCTTCTTTTGTGGCCTCTTTGTCTCGAGAGACAATGGGTTAGCGCCTGGAGGTGGTCAGTGAATTGTGAAGCAGCGCCTGGAGTGGCTACAAAGGCCAATATTAGAGTGACAGGCTCTTCCACAGGCGCTGCAGATAAAATTGGTTGTCGGGGCTGTTACACAGTTGGCTCTCTCCTTGCGCTTCTGTCTTTTTTCCTGCCCACTGCCAAGTCACTTCGACTCGCCACACTTTAGCCCCGCCTTTATGACTGCCCGCCAGCTCTTGCGATCACTGGCAACTGACTCCCATGAGTTGTGATCAATGTCACAGGACTTCCAGTCTTTAAAGCGGAGACATGGACGGCCAATGGGTCTGATACCAGTGGCGAGCTCACTGTACAATGTGTCCTTGGGGAACTTGCCATCTTCCATGCGGCTCACATGGCCAGGGAGAATGTTGTCACTGAGACCGCCCTCAATGCAGCCCAGCCTCTGCCAGTCATGGAGGAGCTGGACGGACAGCCAACAAAATCGAACTGAGTGATGCCATTAATTCTCTCGCCAGCGGAAAAGCCCCTGGGAAGGACGGCATTGCCCCTGAAATAATCAAGAGTGCCAAGCCTGCTGTACGCTCAGCACGTTATGAACTGCTTTGCCTGTGCTGGGATGAGGAAGCAGTACCTCAGGACATGTGTGATGCCAATATCATCACCCTCTACAAAACAAAGGTGACCGCGGTGACTGCAACAACTACCGTAGAATCTCGCTGCTCAGCATAGTGGGGAAAGTCTTCGCTCGAGTCACTTTAAACAAGCTCCATTATCTATGCTCAAAGTAATTCCTCGAAAACTTCAAAAGGTTTGTCACATATGATGTCCCTTTCATAAATCCATGTTGACTCTGTCAATTTTACCATTATTTTCTAAGTGTCCAGTTATCACACCCTTTACAGGAGATTCAATTTTTTTCCCCGACGACTGACGGACAGAGCAGTGAGGTGATGCATTTTGGGAGGACTAACATGTCAAGGGAATATACAAAGGATGGTAGGAACCTAGGAAGTACAGAGAGTCAGAGGGACCTTGGTGCACTTGTCCATAGATCACTGAAGGCAGCAGCACAGGTAGATAAGGTGGTTTGGAAGGCATATGGGATACTTGCCTGCAGTAGCTGAGGCATAGAATGTAAGAGCAGGTAGGTTATGATGAAGCTGTATAAAACCCTACTTAGACCATAGCTGGAGTACTGTGGCCAGTTCTGGTCACCACACTACAGGAAGGATGTGATTGCGCTGGAGAGGGTGGAGAGAATATTCACCAGGATGTTGCCTGGGCTGGAGAATGTCAGCTACGAAGAGAGACTGGATAGGCTAGGGTTGTTTTCCTTCGAGCAGAGAAGGCTGTGGGGGCGGGGGGTGGGGGGGGGGTGGGAGGTAGATGCTTGAGGTATACAAAATTATGAGGGGCATTGATAGGTTGGATAGGAAGAACCTTTTTTCCCTTAGCAGAAGGGTCAATAACCAGGGGACATCAATTTACGGTAAGGGGTAGGAGGTTTAGAGGGGATTTGAGGAACAACTTTTTCACTCAGAAGGCAGTTGGAATCTGGAACGCACTGCCTGAAGAGGTGATAGAGACAGGAACACTCACAACATTTAAGAAGACTTTATATTGGCACTTGAAACGCCATAGGAGACAAGGCTACTGGACAAGTGCTGGAAATGGGATTAGATTAGTTAGGTGCCTGATGGCCACACGGACACAATGGTCCGAAAGGTCTATTTCTGTGCTGTACAATTCTGTGAATCTGAGACACTGTGATGTCAAACTAACAGGTCTGTAGTTCTCAATTTTCCCTCACCCACGCTTCTTAAATAGTAGGGTTACATTTGCTACTTTCCAGTCTCAGGAACCCTTCCATAATCTGTAGAATTTTGAAAGATACCCACCAATGCATCCATCATCTCGATAGCCACCTCCTTCAACACTCTGGGATGTAGCTCATCTGGTCCAGGGGATTTATCTGGCATCCTAATAAACCACTTCAATTGATCTAATGCAATCTTTAAATTATTTTGTTAGCCACAGTTGATTCAACTTTCCCATTGGTTGCTTGTGCCTCAGAGGAATATCCATCTGTTGTCGACCATGCAGTATTTTTAACTACAAGCCATAGCCTGTCTACTGTCAAATCTGTTTAGTGTATTTTCCCAATCCACAACAGCCAACTTGTCCCTCATACTTTCATAGTTTCCCTTGTTCAGATTGAAGACCCGAGTTTCAAAATTATCACATTCAAATTTAATGTGAAATTCTGCCGGATTATGGTCATTAATTCTCAAAGGCTCCTTCACAGCAAAGTTATACATTGGCCTTTTCACCTTGCATAATAGTAAATCTATAATCGCCCGATCTAGAATTGTTCCTTCAATGTACTGCTCCAGAAACACATTTCATACACACTCCAGTAAAGGCAGATCGTATTTGACTACCCTAATTAAATTTTTGATGACGTAACAAAGAAGGTTGATTAAGGGTATGCCATGGATGCTATTCATATGGATTTGAACAAAGCATTTGATATGGTTCCACATAAAAGGCTTGTTAAATAGAGGCTAATGGAGTAAGAGGGTCATTGTCAAAATTAAATTAAAACTGGCTGAAGGACAGAAAATAGTGAGTCATAGTAAATGATTGTTTTGAAGATTGGAGGACGCTAGAGCGTGGTGTTCCCCAAGGGTCAGTGCTAGGACCACTGTTTTTGTTTTTTGATATGAATATATGATTTGTATATTGAAATATAGAGCAACATTTCAAAATTTGCTGATGATACCAAACTTGGAGACGGGGCAAAAAGTGAGGTTGATACCAATCAACTGCAACGGGAAATAGATAGGCGAGCAGAATGGGCAGATAGGAGGCAAATGGAATTTAATACAGACAAGTGTGAGGTGATGCATTTTATCATCAGTAACAGGGAGAGGCAATATACACTTAATGGCACAGTTCTATAGTGTATGCAAGGACGAAAGGACATGCGGTTCATGTACATAGATGCTTGAAGGTGGCAGGACATATTGAGAGAGTCGTTAGTAAAGCATATGAGATCTTGGGCTTCATAAATAGAGGTAGTGAATACAGAAGAAGGAAAGTTATGCTGAACATTTATAAAGCTCTGGTTGAGCCCCAACTGGAGTACTGCATCCAGTTCTGTTCACCACACTTTAGGAATGATCTGAGGGTCCTTGACAGGGTGTAGAGGAGATTTACCAGAATGGTTCCAGGGATGGAGGATTTTAGCTGCAAGGTTAGTCTGGAAAATCTGGGATTGTTTCCCTTGTAGTAAAGGAGAATGAGGGGAGATTTGATAGAGGTATACAAGATGATGACATGTTTGGATAAGGCAGACAGGAAAAGATGTTCACATTAGCAAATGGTACAAGTACTAGAGTTAAGGTTGTGGGCAGCGATACAGGGGGATGTGAGGAACAACATTTTTACACAGCGAGTGGGAATGGCCTGGAAATCACTGCCTACGAGGGTGGTGGAAGCAGAGATGGCGAATGATTTCAAAAGGTTATTGGATGGACACTTGAGGGAAATAAACTTGCAGGAATATGGAGACAGAGCTGGGGTAAGAGACTGACTGGGTTTATCTACAAAGAGCTGGCATGGACATGATGGGCCGAATGGCCTCAATCTGTGCTGAAAAGACTATGACTCCATGTCTCTCTGACAGGTGAATACTATTACTACTGCTTTCCTATACTGGGAAAGTTTAGAATGGACTGGGCAGTATCACCCTGTTGAACCCCATAATGTAAGTGAAATGTTTGATGTCCCAGAATGTGGTTAACAAATGTCCTTCACAAACAGAGTAAATCAGTTCAGACCCACTCACCATTCTGGATCATTCACAATGGGGAGTAGTTTCTCCTGGTTTTCTCTACATAGGACAGCAGCCAGGCTTTTAACTGTGTCCCCAACCTCCATGTGGAAAGTCTTGTCAGGGTTAGGTGAGATAAGACACGTTGCCTGGGCGACAGCTTTCTTCAGTTGTATTACTGCTTCTCTGCTCTCTTCAGTCCAACCGGCTTAAACCTGGTCATCATCACCATTAGTTAGTTCATAAAGAGGAGTCTCAGTCTCTGCAAATCCAGGGATGAGGGTCCACTGATACCCACCATCCTGAGGAAAGGACGCAGGGCAGTCGTTGAGCTGGACATGGGTACACACTGGATGAGGGTCCACTGATACCCCACCAGCCTGAGGATAGGACACCGGGCAGTCTTTGAGCTGGACAGGGGTAGACACTGGATGAGGGTCCACTGATACCCCACCAGCCTGAGGATAGGACACCAGGCAGTCTTTGTGCTGGACAGGGATAGACACTGGATGGTCTCGACCTGATGTTGGTCTGGTATGATGCTGGATGATCCAACCTGGACACCTAGAAAGGTGACACGATTTTGCACCAGCTGGGCCTTACGTGGATGGTCTTTTATTCCAGTTCCCAAAGTAACTGCAGTAGTTCCTGTAAAAGGGTTAAATGTGTGGACACGGTCTGTGGTGATGAAGAGGAGATCATCGATATATTGCAGCGAGCAGAAAGGCTGCGAAAAGCTCATAAGGGCCCCGGCCATTGGTTTGTGGAGAATAGTGGGGTGATTGTGGAACCTCTTCTGACAGACATGTCCAGGGGTATCTCTGGTCCTCAGAAGTGAATGTGAATTCAAATTGTTTCTCTAGTTTTACTGGGATACTACAATAACCATTTGAGATATCCAGGGTGGTGAAGACACCCCTGCCGCTGGGAATCCGGGAGAGTAGGGTGGGTGTCTCTCACATAACCGGGTTCACACATGGGTGACTGAGTTGAGTTTGTGGTGGTCAATAGTCAGTCACCAGCTGCCATCCGGTTTTCTAACTGGCCAAATCGGGCAGTTAGTAGTGAAAGTGTCTTTGTGAACTACACCCTGGTATAACAATGACCTGATAGTGTCTGGAATATATGATATAATCTCAGCTCGGTAAGAATACTGCTTCATGGAGCATGCAATGGTCAGTCAATTTCTTCCGATCTGCTCATGTTTCCACAGTTATCTTTATGGGTTGTGAATACACGCAGCACCGACTCGAGAATCGCCTGTACCTCAGGGTGATCAGAGCTGACTGGTTCACACTCCTCTGATATTTTAATCATGAATATTGAGGGTACACTGGACACCACAGTAGGGGTATGTTTTATGGTTCCACAATATACAAATATCGAGATCATCAATTACTGCTGCAAACCTTTGAGCACATTACTGCCCAGTCGTCCCTGTCCATTATGCAGGGTCATAGAAAATGGAGGCAGGACTTTGACATGAACTCTGTTCCCTCTCCTACACCACTGTAAGATCTGATCTAGGGTCATAGATTAACAAAAAGGAGGTCGAAGTATCACCTTTTATTGAGGAGTGTCAGTTCAAATACTGCACCAAATCAGAATAGACATAGTCGACATACGAACTGTGACAGGTGAGATAGGCTTTATGGCTATGGAACAGATGTTAAAAGCTATTATTGAAGACGTTATAGCAGGGCACAGAGAAAAATACAAGGTGATCCGGCAAAGTGAACTGGTTTTGTGAAAGGGAATTAATGTTTCACTGATTTTCTGACGTTCTTTGAGGAAGTAACATCTGCTGTGGATAAATGGGAACCGTTGGATGTAATGCACTTAGATTTCCAGAAGGCACTTGATAAGGTGTCACATCAATGGCCATTGCAGAAACTAAAAGCTAATGGTGTAGGGGGTAACATATTGGCATAGATAGAAGATTGGCCTAGCTAACAGGAAACAGAGAGTAGGCAAAATGGGTCATTTTCGGCTTGGCAATATTTAATGACTTTTTTTTATTCATTCACGGGAAGTGGGCGTCGCTGGCCATTTATTGCCCATCCCTAATTGCCTTTGAGAAGGTGGTGGTGAGCTGCATTCTTGAACCACTGCAGTCCATCTAGGGTAGGTACACACACAGTGCTGTTAAGAAGGGAGTTCCAGGATTTTGACCCAGCGACAGTGAAGGAACGGCCATATAGTTCCAAGTCAGGATGTTGTGTGACTTGGAGGGGAACATGCAGGTGGTGTTGTTCCCATGTATTTGCTGCCCTTGTCCTCATAGTTGGGAGAGGCCGCGAGTTTGGAAGGTGCTGTCTAAGGAGCCTTGATGCATTGCTTTAGTGCATCTTGTAGATGGTACACACTGATGTCACTGTGCGTCGGTGGTGGAGGGAGTGAATGTTTGTAGATGGGGTGCCAATTAAGCTGGCTGCTTTGTCCTGGGTGGTGTCGAGCTTCTTGAGTGTTGTTGGAGCTGCACCCATCCAGGCAAGTGGAGAGTTTTCCATCACACTCCTGACTTGTGCCTTGTAGATGGTGGACAGGATTCGGGGAGTCAGGAGGTGAGTTACTCGCCTCAGGATTCCTAGCCTCTGATCTGCTCTTGTAGCCACGGTATTTAGATGGCTACTCCAGTTCAGTTTCTGGTCAATGATAGCCCCTAAGATGCTGATAGTGGGGGGATTCAGAGATGGTAATGCCGTTGAATGTCAAGGGGAGATGATTAGATTCTCTCTTGTTGGAGATGGTCATTGTTTGGCACTTGTGAGGCGCGAATGTTACTTGCCACTTATCAGCCCAAGCCTGGATATTGTCCAGGTCTTGCTGCATTTCTACACGGACTGCTTCAGTATCTGAGAAGTCACGAATGGTGCTGAACATTTTGCCACCATCAGCAAACAACCCCACTTCTGACCTTATGGTTGAAGGAAGGTCATAGATGAAGCAGCTGAAGATGGTTGGGCCTAGGACACTACCCTGAGGAACCCCTGCAGTGATGTCCGGGAGCTCAGATGATTGACCTCCAACAACCACAACCATCTTCCTTTGTGCTAGGTATGTCTCCAGCCAGCGGAGGGTTTTCCCCTTGATTCCCATTGACCTCTGTTTTGCTAGGGCTCCTTGATGCCATACTGGGTCAAATGCTGCCTTGATATCAAGGGCAGTCACTCTCACCTCACCCCTTGAGTTCAGCTCTTTTGTCCATGTTTGAACCAAGGCTGTAATGAGGTCAGGAGCTGAGTGGCCCTGGCGGAATCCAAACTGAGCGTCACTAAGTAGGTATTGCTGAGCAAGTGCCGCATGATGGCACTGTTGATGACAACTTCCATGACTTTACTGATGATCGAGAATAGGCTGATGGGGCGGTAATTGGCCGGGTTGGACTTGTCCGGCTTTTTGTGTACAGGACATACCTGGGCAATTTTTCACATTGCAGGGTAGATGCCAGTGTTGTAGCTGTACTGGAACAGCTTGGCTAGGGGCACGGCAAGTTCTGGAGCACAGGTCTTCAGTACTATTGCCGGAATATTTTCAGGGCCCATAGCCTTTGCAGTATCCAGTGCCTTCAGTCGTTTCTTTATATCACGTGGAGTGAATCAAATTGGCTGAAGTCTGGCATCTGTGATGCTGGGGACTTCTGGAGGAGGCCGAGATGGATCATCAACTCGGCACTTCTGGCTGAAGATTATTGCAAATGCTTCAGCCTTATCTTTCGCCCTGATGTGTTGGGCTCCCCCATCATTGAGGATGGGGATATTTGTGGAGCCACCTCCTCCGGTTAGTTGTTTAATTGTCCACCATCATTCACGGCTGGATGTGGCAGGACTGCAGAGCTTAGATCTAATCCATTGGCTATGGGATCGCTTTGCTCTGTCTTTCGCATGCTGCTTATGCAGTTTGACATGCAAGTAGTCCTGTGTTGTAGCTTCACCAGGTTGACATCTCATTTTGAGGTATGCCTGGTACTGCTCCTGGCAGGCCCTCCTGCACTCTTCATTGTAACAAGGTTGGTCTCCTTGTTTGATGGTAATGGGAGCGTGGGGGATATGCCAGGCCATGAGGTTAGAGACTGTGGTTGAGTACAATTCTGCTGCTGCTGATGATGTACCACCGGAATTAATGCTGGGGCCTCAACTTTTTACAATGCAAACAAATGACTTGGATGAAGTGGCCGAAGGTATGGTTGCTAAATTTGCTGACGACACAAAGATAGGTCGGAAAGTAAGTTGTGAAGAGGACATACGTGGGCTACAAGTGGATATAGATAGGTTAAGTGAGTAGGCAAAGATCTGGCAAACGGAGTGTAATGTGGGGAAAAGTGAAGCTGTCCGTTCTGGCAGGAAGAAGTTTGATAATGCATATTATCAGAATGGTGAGAGATTGCAGAGCTCGAAGATCAAGGGGGAACTGGGTGTCCTCGTGTATGAATTGCATAAGGTTAGTATGCAAGTTCATCAAGTAATTAGGAAAACTAATAGAATGGTATCATTTATTGCAGGAGGAATTGAATGCAAAAGTAGGGATGTTATGCTTCAGCTATACAGGGCATTGGTGAGACCAAATCTGGATTCCTAAGTACCGTACTGGTCTTCTTATTTAAAGAAGGATGCAAATATGTTGGAGGCAGCTCAGAGAAGGTTTACGTGGACTGATACTTGAAATAGGCGGTCTGTCTTATGAGGAAAGTCTGGAAAGGCTAGGCTTATATCAGCTGGCGTTTAGAAGATTAAAAGCCGACCTGATTGAAATAAATAAGGTTCAGGGGTTGGGACAAAGCAAGTGAGGGAGACAGAGAGAGAGAAACCGCGAGAGATTGAGAGAGAGAGCTCAGCTCACCTGCTGCTGAAACCCTCACCCATGCCTTTGTTATCTCGAGACTTGACTATTCTAACACAGTCCGGACTGGTCTACCACATCCTACTCTCTGTAACCTTGTGGTCATCCAAAACTCGGCTGCCATCTTCTAATTTACACCAAATTCTGTTCACCCAACGTCCCTGTGCTCACTGACCTACATTGGCTCTTGTTCCAGTAACACCTCAATTTTAATAGTCTCATTCATGTGATCAAATCCCTTCATGGCCTCATCCCTCTGATTATCCCAATCCCCTGTCCATTTCCAATATTCCTGAAACTTGTTCATCTTAAAGTCTTTTTCAAATTCCCTTTTTAAAGTGAGTTTCTTTCCGTCTGTCTCTCTCCCTGACCACACATTTCATCTCTCAAGCTCCACTGGTGGTGTGGAAGTTTGGATCCATAAAATGGTGTGGGCTGCACTGCTGGTCACATCCAGCACATTGTACAGGACACCCAGGCTATCAGGGGTGCTAGTGTGGGTGTAATGTGTGTGTGTCTGTAGCGTGAAGGGGGGTTCGAATATGGTGTCAATCAACCATTCTGGCAGCTTTGATGGACGTCTTTGAAACTTGGTCTGTGCCTGACCACTGACCGCCTGTGTTAGTCACGCTCAGCTGAACATGTATTCACAGCATGAGGAACCCCCTCTAGTGTTATTTAAAATGACCAGGCATCCAACTTACCGGTGAGGGGCTTTTGACTTGCTTCTGATATTGTAAGGTTACTGGAAGTGCTGTGGATGGTTTTCTGGAGGTTGTGTTGTGAGCTGCAGCAGACATTCATGGAGGACAGAGGATTTGGTGACCCAACTCTGGACGAGGTATAGGGACTGTAGTAACAGTGTCTCTGGGTCTATAACCTCACCAACAATTGGAGCAGAGGCGGCAGAGAGGGGAAGCTCTGTAAGGAGGGAGGAGGAGAGGTCTCTGCCCTCCCCACCCCGGGTTTTCCAAGAGCACAAAGAGCAGTGGTCCTAATACGGAGCCCTGGGGAACACCACTGTATACTCCCATCGAGTCTGAACACAACCTTTCACCACTTCTCTCTGTTTACTGTTCCTTCGCCAATATTATATCCACACTGTCATTGTCCCTTTAGTTCTATAGCATTCATTTGCCTGACCTGTCTGCTGAATGACACTTGAACAAACGGCTTTTGAATGTCCATATATATAACTTCAATCACACCACCCTCATCAACCCTCTCCATTGTTTGATCAAAGAACTCCATCAAGTTTACCTCACCACCACCTCCCTCTCTCCAATCCTCCACTGCTGTTAAATTATCAGACTGCTTGTCCGACTTCAGTACTGATTGAGCAGAAACTTCTTCCAATTAAATATTGGGAAGACTGTAGTTATTGTTTTCACTCCCCTCTCAAACTCTGTTCCCTTGCTATTGATTCCATCTCTCTCCCTGGTAACAGTCTGAGATTCAGGCAGTCTGTTTGCCACCTTAGTGTCACGTTTCAGCACGAAATGAGCTTCCAACCACATTTCTGTACCATCACTACAACCACCTATTTCTACTTCAATGACAGCGCCTGATTTCATCCCTGTCTCAGCTCATCTGCTGATGAAACCTCATTCATGCCTTCGTTACATTTACACTTGACTGTTCTTTTTTTAAATTCTTTGATTGCATATGGGTGTCAATGGGAAGGTCAGCATTTGTTGTCCATGCTTAATTGCCTTTGACAGCTTAGTGACTTGCTGAGCGATTTTCAGGGGCAGTTAAAAGTCAACCATATTGCTGTGGGTCTGGAGTCACATGCAGACCAGACCAGGTAAGGACAGTAGTGAACAAGATGGTGTTTCACGAAAATCGATGATAGTTTCATAGCACCATGACTGAGACTAGCTTTCTATTCCAGATGTCAACTCATTCCTGGCTTGTCTCAAACATTCTACTCTTTGTAAACGTGAGGTCATCCAAACTCCGCTGCCCTTGTGTTGACTTGCATCAAACTCCATTCCCCAATCACTGACCGACATCAGCTTCCAGTCAAGCAATGTCTTGATTTCAATATTCCCAACCGTGTTTCCAACTCCTTTCATGTCCTACCCCTCCTTGTCTCAATAATCTCCACCAGGAGCACAACGCTTCAAGCTCTCAGAACTCCTTTAATTCTGGCCTATTGTGTATCCTTGATTTCATTATTGCACCACTGGCAGTCAGGTCTTCAGCTGCCTCGGCCCAAAGCTCTGGAATGCCCTCCCTACACCTCTTTTTTTATTCTTTCATTCAATTTGGGCATCGCTGGGGGGGAAAAGACAGCATTTGTTCCCATCCCTAATTGTCCTTGACAAATGAATGCCTTGCGAGGACATTTCATGGGGCAGTTTAAGAGTCAACAACATTGCTGTGGACCTGGAGTCATATGTAGGCCAGATCAGGTACGGCTGGCAGATCTCCTTCCCTAAAGGACATTAATGATTCAGGTGGTTTTTTTTCCAACAATTGATGAGAAATTCAAGCACAATTACTGAGAATAGCTTTCATTTCCAGATTTTTATTAATTGATTACAATTATTAATTAATTGAATTTTAATTTCCACCAGCTGCCTTGCTGGGATTTGAAGCCAGAGCATTAGCCTGGGTCTCTGTATTACTAGTTCAGTGACAGTGTCACTGTTTCTGCCTCCCTGCATCACTTTCCTCCCTTAAGACACGACTTAAAATCTTCCTCTTTAACCAAGCTGTTGGTCAGCTTACTTCATATCTCCTGTTGCGTCTCGCGTCAGACTTTGCTTCATAATGCTCCAGTGAAGCACCTTGCAATCCAATGTTTTATTATATTAAAGGCACTGCATAAATATAGGTTGTTGTTGATGTTTGCCAGACATGGCTTGTCTTACAATATCGGTGCTGTTTTTTTCAAACAATACTTTTGTCCTGGGTTGTGAACTGTGCACATTTCCCCACCTGTAATGTTAGATTGATTGGTCAGTAAATATAGGGTTTTCTCCATCTCGCCTTTTTTAAAAAGGGTGGAACATTTACAACCCTCAAGTCTCTGTCATCTTTCCCATATCAAAGGAGGATTGGAGATTCTGGACATGGTCTCTGCTATTTCCACCATTCCTTCCCTCAGCAACCCTCATGCATCCCATCTAGACTGGGTAAATGTTCCATTTTATTGTGGTACAAACAGTGTTAGATTGAAAGCTGTTAACTGAACCTGTTTGTTCAGAGACTGCAATGAATGTCAATCTCCATGGACCCTAATAGTATAACTGGAGCGTTTCCGTCTTCTATTGAAAAGTGATTAATTTCAATGTGTTATCCCATGGTGTCAGTGGGAGCATCAACCCGGACACTAACAGGGATCAGCAGCTCCAGAGAGAGGGAGAGAGAGAAGATAGATCAGAATCTGAGAGCAATAGATTTGAAAGTTTTAACAATGGACAGTAGTTTATCCTTTTGGTTTGACGAGCTGACTGCAGATCATGATTGGATAACGTGAGATTGGCGGACCTAGTGTGCCCTTCAGATGATTCAATACACTTACTATGCCATCCTCGCTATCGTTGGTGTCCCTGGTAAGTCTCTGTATCCAGGTATTCATTCTCTCATAAAAGCAAGACTCTCTCTCTCTCTCTCTCTCTCTCTCTCTCTCTCTCTCTCTCTCTCTCTCTCTCTCTCTCTCACTTGTAAGATCTGGGGTTTGGCTTAATTGAATTGTCAGACTTAGGTCAATTACAATGACTGTCTGTGTTGGGAGATCAGATCTAAAAGGAACTTGCAGCTCAGACTAGCTATAAAAACACGTGGGTACACGGCTGCTTCCACAAGTTTCACAGACTGAATGAAGCTCTCCACTATAAGCAGAACATGGTGATACTGAGCAAAAGGCAGTGGTCAGCAGTTGGCTTTACAATCGAACATTGGTCCTCAACCACCGGTTAACCGTGGAACCTTGTCTCTTCATTGAAGTCTATATTCTGTCACCATCTTGATGATGATGTGCGCTTTTGGGGTCTTACAAGTTATTAATTGATACATCTTTCCCAGCTTGATTCTGTTCCATATTAGGTAAAAGCCTGTTTCTGTTCATTTGATTGGTCAGTCATTAACTAACTACCCTTCCATGATGGTACTTCGAGCCTGGTTTAATTCATTGCCATTGTCATTCAGTGGGGAGCGGGGGAGGGGGGGGGGAGGTGCCTCCAGATTCCAGCTGCATTGACTTTATGAATTCCTTTACAAAAGGTCATATCTGACCCGGTGTCATCCTGCTGTGGCTATTCAACCACAGTGGCCACTTAATGGCATTGATATGTACTTATCTCATTTCACAGCTTCCTGGCCACATGGGGATTGTTTCATACCAGTTAAAAAGCCAAAAGTCCCTCTTGGATAATCCACAGTCTAACGACTTTTAAATAACAGGTCTCAACAGTTCAGGACTTGCCCAGAAGTTTAGCTAACATCATGCGTTGTGGTTATGTTACATACAGAATACAATTTTAACCGTGATGCTGAAGGATATGACAACTAAGTTCTAACAGTCCTATCATAAAATAAACTCAATCCTACAGTTTTGTCCCAACAAGGACGGAGATATCCAGCTTTGTGTTTGCAGACAGCGGCCACGACTGCCCACTGTTGACTGATTGTGTCTGAAGCTGTTGGGTTTTAGCTAAACACAGGGCATTTGTTTTATTCGCTCATTCGTGGGATGTGAGCGTCGCTGTCTAGGCCAGCATTTATTGACCATCCCTAATTGCCCTTGAGAAGGTGGTGCTGAGCCCACTTCTTGAACCACTGCTGTCCATGTGAGGTAGGTACACCCACAATTCCGTTAGGAAGGGAGTGCCAGGATTCTGACGAAACAACAGTGAAGGAATGGCGATGTCGTTCCATGTCAGGATGGTGTGTGACTTGGATAGGAACTTGCAGGTGGTGGTGTTCCCATGCATCCCTGCTCTTGTTCTTCTCGGTGGTCGAGGTCGCGGGTTTGGATGGTGTAGTCTCAGGAGCTTTGGTGAGTTGCTGCAGTGCATCTTGTAGATGGTACACACTACTGCCACTGTGCATCAGTGGTGGAGATATGAATGTTGTAGATGGTGTGCCAATCATGTTTTTTGCTTTTTCCTGGATGGTCCTGCGCTTCTTGAGTGTTGTTAGGAGTTGCACCATCCAGGAAAGTGGAGAGTATTCCATCACACTCCTGACTTGTGCCTTGTAGATGGTGAACAGGCTTTGCAGAGTCAGGAGGTGAGTTATTCGTCACAGGATTCCTAGCCTCTGACCTGCTCTTGTAGCCACGGTATTTATATGGTTACTACAGTTCTGTTTCTAGTTCAGTTTCTAATCAATGGCAACCCTCCAGGATGTTGATTGTGGGGATTCAGTGATGACAATGTCATTGAACGTCAGGGGGAGATGACTAGATTCTTTCTTGTTTGAGATGGCCATTGCCTGGCACTTGAGTGGCACAGAAGTTGTTTGCCACTTATCAGCCCAAGCTGGATATTGTCCAAATATTTCTGCATCTCGACATGGTTTGCTTCAGTATCTGAGAAGTCACGAATTCTGCTGAACATTGTGCAATCATCAGTGAACATCCCCACTTCTGACCTTTTGATTGAAGGAAGATCATTGATGAAGCAACTGAAGATGGTTGGGTCTCGGACACTACCCTGAGGAACTCCTCCAGTGATGTCCTGGAGCTGAGCTGATTGACCTCCAACAACCACAGCCATCTTTCTTTGCGTTCGGTATGACTCCAACCAGCGGAGAGTTTTCCCACTGATTCCTATTGACTCCAGTTTTGCTCGGGCTCCTTGATACCATACTCGGTCAAATCTGCCTTGATGTCAAGGGCAGTCATTGTCACCTCTCCTCTTGAGTTCAGCTCTTTTGTCCGTATTTGTACCAAGGCTGTATTGAGAACAAGAGCTGAGTGGCCTTGGCAAAAGCCAAACGGAGCGTCAGTGAGCAAGTTATTGCTAAGCAAGTGCTGCTTGATGGCACAGTTAACACAAGGGGAAGTGCTGGCTTCGTGGTAATGTCTCTGGCATAGTAATCCAGAGGAACAGGCTAGTACTCTGGCGACACGAGTTTGAATCCTACCACAGCAGATAGTGAAATTTGAAGTCAATTAATAAAATATGGAATTAAAAAAAGTTTGTACAATAGTGCCTTGAAACCTTTGTCAATTGTTATTAAAAAAAACATCTGGTTCACTGATGTCCTTCAGGGAAGGAATTCTGTCGTCCTTACCTGGTCAGGCCTACATAAGATTCCAGATCCACAGCAATGTGGTTGACTATGAAATGGCTGAGCAAGCCGCTCAGTTCAAGGGCATTTAGGGATGGGCAATAAATGCTGGCCTTGCCAGCGATGCCCACATCCCATGAACGAATGAGAGCATCTTCCATCACTTTGCTGATTATTGAGAGTAGACTGATCGGGTGGCAGCTGGCCAGTTTAGACTTGTACTGGTTTTTGTGTACAGTTAATGCATTTTTGGAGGACCAACAAGGCAAGGGAATATACAATGGATGGTAGGATCCGAGGAAGCACAGAAGGTCAGAAGGACCTTGGTGTACTTGTCCATAGGTCACTGATGGCAGCAGCACAGGTAGATAAGGTGGTTCGGAAGGCATATGGGATACTTGCCTTTATTTGCAAATGCATAGAATATAAGAGCAGGGACGTTATCATCATAATATATAAAACGCTAATTTAGCCACAGCTGGAGTACCGTGTACAGTTCTGGTCACCACACTATAGGAAGGATGTGATTGCACTGGAGAGGGTGCAGAGGCGATTAACCCGAATGTTGCCTGGGTTGGAGCATTTCAGCCATGAAAAAAGACTGAAAAGACTAGGATTGTTTTCCTTGGAACACAGAAGACTGAGGGAGGACATGATTGAGGTGTACAATATTATGAGGGACATAGGTGAGGATAGGTTCGATAGGAAGAATCATTTTTCCCTTAGCGGACTGGTCAAGAACCAGGAGACATAGATTTCAGTTGAGAGCCAGGATATTTAGGGGGGTTTTGAAGAATTTTCTTTTCACCCAGAGGGTGGTTGGAATCTGGAACGCACTGCCTGAAGATGTGGTGGAGGCAGGAAGCCTCACAACATTTGAAACCTATTTAGATGAGCACTTGAAACGCCATAGTACACAAGGCCACGGGCCAGAAAAATGGGATTCGAATAGTTGGGTGCTGGATGGCCACCACAGACACGATGGGCCGATGGGCCTGCTTCTGTGCTGTGTAACTCTATGACTCTATGTCACACTTGGGCAATTTTCCAGATTGCCGGGGAGATGCCAGTTTTGTAGCTGTATTGGAACAGCTTGGCTAGTGGCGCGGCAAGTTCTGGAGCACATGTCTTCAGTATGTTGTCAGGGCCCATAGCCTTTGCAGTATCCAGTGCCTTCACTCATTTCTTGATATCACGTGGAGTGAATCGGATTGGCTGAAGACTGGCATCTGTGATGCTGGGGACCGCAGGAGGAGGCTGAGATGGATCACCAACTCGGGACTTCTGGCTGATGATTGTTGCAAATGCTTCAGCCTTATTTTTAACACTGATGTGCTGGGCTCTCCCATCACTGAGGATAGGGATATTTGTGGAGCCATCTCCTCCAGTTGGTTGTTTAATTGTCCACCACCATTCACGGCTGGATGTGACAGGACTGCAGAGCTTAGATCTGATCCGTTGGTTTCGGATCACTTTGCTCTGTCTATCGCATGCTGCTTACGCAGTTTGGCATGCAGATAGTCCTTGGTTGTAGCTTCACCAGGTTGACACCTCATTTTGAGGTATGCCTTGTGCTGATCCTGACATGCCCTCCTGCACTCTTTTTTGAACCAGGGCTGATCTGCTGGCTTGATGGGAATGGTAGAGTGGGGAATATGCCGGGTCATGAGGTTACAGATAGTGTTTAAGTACAGTTTTGCTGTTGCTGATGACCCACAACGCCTCAAGGATGCCCAATTTTGAGTTCAAGGATGTGTTTGAAAGCTGTCCCATTTGGCACAGTGATAGTGCCAGACAACACGAAGGAGTGTATCTTCAATGTGAAGACGGGACTTTGTCTCCACAAGGACTGTGCGATGATCACTCCTACCAATAAAGTCATGGACAGATGCATCTGTGACCGTTACGTTTGTGAGGACGAGGTCAAATAGGTTTTTCCCTGCTGTTAGTTCCCTCACCACCTGCCGCAGACACAGTCTAGCAGCTATGTCCTTTAGGACTCTGCCAGCTCAGTCTTTAATGGTGCTACCGAGCCATTCTTCCTGATGGACATTGAAGTCCCCCACCCAGAGATCATTCTGTGTCCCTGTTACCCACAGTGCTTCTTCCAATTGCTGTTCAACATGGAGGAGTACTGACTCATCAGCTGGGGAAGGGCCATGGGTGATAATCAGCTGGAGGTGTCCTTGCCCATGTTTGACCTGATGCCGTGAAGCTTCATGGGGTCTGCAGACAAGGGTCTATCCTGCTGCTGGGAGATGACATACCCGGGATGGTGATGGCACTGTCTGGGACACTGTCTGTAAGCTATGATTCGGTGAGCATGACTATGTTTTCTGCTGCTTGACTTGTCTGTGGGACAGTTCTCTCAACTTTGGCTCAAGCCCCCAGATGTTTGTAAGGAGGACTTTACAGGGTCGACAGGGCTGGGTTTGTCTTTGTTGCTTCTGGTGCCTAAGTCGATGCCGGGTGGCCTGTCCAGTTTCATTGCTTTTCTTAGATTTTGTAGCCGTTTCGGACAACTGAGCAACTTGCCAGGCCATTTCAGAATCAACCACATTGCTGTGAGTCTGGAGTCACATGTAGGCCAGACCAGGTTAGGATGGCAGATTTCCTTCCCTCAAGGACATTAGTTAACCAGATGTGTTTTTACAACAATTGACAATGAACACCATTAGAATAGATATTTTAATTCTAGAGTTTTATTAAAGATTAATGATGTCAGAGTATGTCTTGTTTTGAAATACAAATAAACTAGAAATTCTCCAAGCAGCAGTTTGTAAGACGTCAGAAATGTAAGGGATTTGGATTGTTTAATTGTCCTGTGGTTTAAAATATCTATGTGACCAGGAAGGAAATCTGCTATTGTTTGTGCTGATAACAATCCTGAGGCATCTGAAACATCCACAAGGGGTGATGAAATTACTGAAGGAAATGTAAACACATGCTCGCCATCATGGCAGTCTGGACCTCTGGATTACTAGTTCAGTGACATTACCACGACACCTCTGTCATTGCCTCACCGCCACACGTTCCTTGATTAAGACACTACATAAAACCTTCCCCTTTGACCAAGCTGTTGGGCATCTGGCCTCATATCTCATGCGGTGTCACATGCCATTCTTTGCTTCATAATGCTCCTGTGAAGCACCTTGTCATGTTTTATTACATTGAAGGCACTGTATAAATATAAGCTGTTGTTGACGTTTACCAGACATACATGACTTGTCTTGCTGCAGTCCATTTGCTGTCGATTGTTTTTATTCTCAAGCAGCGAATATTTTTGTCCTGGGATGTGAACTCTGGAAATTTCCCACTCTGTGATATTAAAAAGACTGGTCAGTAAATACAGAGTTTACTCCATCGCTACTTTTTTCAATCCAGGCGCAACATTTACAACCCTCCAGTCCACTGCCATGACTCCCATCTCCAAGGAGGATTGGAAGATTCTGGCCAGTGCATCTGCTATTTCTACATTTTCTTCCCTCAGCAACCCTCCTACATCCCGTTCAGACTGGGTAAATGTTGCAGTTTATTGTGGCAAAAAAGTGTTGGATTGAAAGGAGCTAACTGAACCTGTTTGTTCAGTGTCTGTAATTAATGTCACAAGCAAAGTGCAACATCCTCCTGAATATTACACTGACTGTACACCATCCTCCTGAATATTACACTGAATGTTCACATTCAGGGCGGCACAGTGGCGCAGTGGTTAGCACCGCAGCCTCACAGCTCCAGGGACCCGGGTTCGATTCCGGGTACTGCCTGTGTGGAGTTTGCAAGTTCTCCCTGTGTCTGCGTGGGTTTTCTCCGGGTGCTCCGGTTTCCTCCCACAAGCCAAAAGACTTGCAGGTTGATAGGTAAATTGGCCATAATAAATTGACACTAGTATAGGTAGGTGGTAGGGAAATATAGGGACAGGTGGAGATGTTTGGTAGGAATATGGGATTAGTGTAGGATTAGTATAAATGGGTGGTTGATGTTCGGCACGGACTCGGTGGGCCGTTTCAGTGCTGTATCTCTAATCTAATCTAACACCTGGCCGGGTTCATTACCCAGTACCAAATCCAATGTGGCATCGCCCCTGGTTGGCCTGTCTACATACTGTGTCAGAAAACCCTCCTGCACACACTGGACAAAAACTGACCCATCTAAAGTACTCGAACTATAGTATTTCCAGTCAATATTTGGAAAGTTAAAGTCCCCCATAACAACTACCCTGTTACTCTCGCCCCTGTCGAGAATCATCTTCACTACCCTTTCCTCTACATCTCTGGAACTATTCGGAGGTCCATAGAAAACTCCCAACAGGGTGATCTCTCCTCTCCTGTTTCTAACCTCGGCCCATACTACCTCAGTAGACGAGTCCTCAAACGTCCTTTCTGTCGCTGTGATACTCTCCTTGATTAAGAATGCCACCCCCCCTTTTTTTTTAGCATCTTCTCTGTTCTTACTGAAACATCCATTCCTGTCACTGCTCTACCCATGTCTCCGAAATGGCCACAACATCGAGATCCCAGTACCAACTGCTGCAAGCTCACCCACCTTATTCCGGATGCGCCTGGTGTTGAAGTAGACACACTTTAAACCTAGTTCTTGCTTGCGTCCTTATAACCTTATCCCTGACCTCACTACTCTCAACATCCTGTACACTGGAACTACAATTTATGTTCCCATCCCCCTGCTGAATTAGTTTAAACCCCCCCGAAGAGCACTAGCAAATCTCCCCCCCAGGATAATGGTACCCCTCTGGTTCAGGTGAAGACCATCCTGTTTGTAGAGGTCCCACCTACCCCAGAAAGAGCCCCAATTATCCAGGAAACCAAAACCCTCCCTCCTACACCATCCCTGCAGCCACGTGTTCAACTCCTCTCTCTCCCTATTCCTCGCTTCGCTAGCACGTGGCACGGGCAACAACCCAGAGATAACAACTCTGTTTATTCTCGCTCTAAGCTTCCACCCTAGCTCCCTGAATTTCTGCCTTAAATCCCCATCTCTCTTCCTACCTATGTCGTTGGTGCCTATGTTGTCCATGACTTGGGGCTGCTCCCCCTCTCCCTTAAGGATCCCAAAAACACGATGCGAGACATCACGAACACTGGCACCTGGGAGGCAACACACCAACCGTGAGTCTCTCTCGTTCCCACAGAACCTCCTATCTGTTCCCCTAGCTATGGAGTCCCCAATGACTAATGCTCTGCTCCTCTTACCCCTTCCCTTCTGAGCAACAGGGACAGACCCTGTGCCAGAGACCTGTACCCCATTGCTTACCCCTGGTAAGTCGTCCCCCCCAACAGTATCCAAAACAGTATACCTGTTGTTGAGGAAAACGGCCACAGTGGATCCCTGCACTGCCAGCTGGTTCCCTCTCCTTCCCCTGACGGTAACCCATCTACCTACTTCTTTTACCTGAGGTGTGACGACCTCCCTACAACTCCTCTCAATAACCCCCTCTGCCTCCCGAATGATCCGAAGTTCATCCAGCTCCAGCTCCAGTTCCCTAACACGGTTCTCGAGGAGCCAGAGTTGGGTGCACTTCCCGCAGATGCAGTCCCTGCCGTTCACAATGGGATCAGCCAGCTCCCACATCATACAGCTGCAGCACATCACCTGCCCAGCCACCTCTACTGAATTACTTTATTAATTTATATAAAATTATGAGCTAAATACTTTGATACTTCTCTGCAAGGTCTTTTTCAAACAACCAATTAATGGATAAGTCAAAAAAGTAAAAGAAGAAAGTAATTTTTTACCAATCACACGATACAGAAGAAATAAAATAAAAAGCTTACCTTATCAACACACCAGAGTCCTTTTTTTTTTGGTTAGTGGAGGAGGGCGGGTGGGAGACACTACACGTATAGTGTCTCGGGTTCAGCCACTGCCCAAATATATAGGTTTTGACTTACCCAGCAGTCCCCTGGTCCTCCGAAACAAAAGGGAGTTAACTTTAACTTTAAACTGAAACTGACCTCCCAGCTGATAGTTCGCTCCGCACTCGACGCTTCTGAAAAAGCTGCTGCAACCAAAAGTTGGATTTATCCAAACCAATGTTTGGATAAGGTAGACAGGAAAAGATGTTGCCATTAGTTAATGGTACAAGGACTAGAGTTAAGGTTGTGGGCAAGAGATACAGGGGGATGTGAGTAACAGCTTTTTTATGCAGCGAGAGGGAATGGCCTTGAAATCATTGCCTACGAGGGTGGTGGAGGCAGAGATGGTGAATTATTTCAAAAGTATAATGGATGGACACTTGAGGGAAATAAACTTGCAGGAATATGGAGACAGAGCTGGGGAATGAGACTGACTGGATTTATCTGCAAAGAGCTTGCATGGACTGGATGGGCCGAATGGCCTCATTCTCTGCTGAAATGACTACGACTCTACTTCTCTCTCACAGGTGAATACTATTACTACTGCTTTCCTATACTGGGAAAGTTTATAATGGACTGGACAGTATCACCCTGTTGAACCCCGTGATGTAAGTGAAATGTTTGATGTCCCAGAACGTGGTTAACAAATGTCCTTCACAAACAGAGTAAATCAGTTCAGAGCCACTCACAATTCTGGATCATTCACAATGGGGAGTAGCTTCTCCTGGTTTTCTCTACATAGGACAGCAGCCAGGCTTTTAACTGTGACCCCAACCTCAATGTGGAAAGTCTTGTCAGGGTTCGGTGAGATCAGACACATAGCCTGGGCGACAGCTTTCTTCAGTTGTGCTGCTGCTTCCGTGTTCTCTTCAGTCCAACCGGGTTACACCTGGTCATCATCACCATTAGTTAGTTTATAAAGAGGAGTGACAGTCTCTGCAAATCGAAGGATGAGGGTCCACTGATACCGCACCAGCTTGAGGATAGGACACAGGGCAGTCTTGGAGGTGGACAGGGGTAGACACTGGATGAGGGTCCACTGATACCCCACCTGTCTGAGGATGGGACACAGGCCAGTCTTTGAGGTGGACAGGGGTAGACACTGGATGGTATCGACCTGATGTTGGTCTGGGCTGGTGCTGGGTGATCCAATCTGGACATCTGGAACGGTGACACAACCTTGCACTAGCTGGACCTTAAGTGGATGGTCTTTTAGTCCAGTTCCCAAAGTAACTGCAGTAGTTCCTGTGAAAGGGTTAAATGTGTGGACACGGTCTTTGGGAATGAGGAGGAGATCATCGATATATTGCAGCAAGCAGGAAGACTGTGAAAAGCTCATAAGGGCCCCGGCCATTGGTTTGTGGAGAATAGTGGGGTTATTGTGGAATCCCTTGTGACAGACATGTTCAGGGGTATCTCTGGTCCTCAGAAGTGAATATGAAATTAATTTGTTTCTCTAGTTTTACTGGGATACTCCAATAACCATTAGCGATATCCAACATGGTGAAGACAGCCCTGCCGCAGGGAATCCGGGAGAGTAGGGTGGGTGTCTCTCAGACAACCGGGTTTACACACGAGTGACTGAGTTGAGTTTGTGATGGTCAACAGTCAGTCACCAGCTGACATCCGGTTTTCTAACTGGCCAAATGGGGCAGTTCGTAATGAATGTGCCTTTGTGAATTACACCCTGGTATAACAATAACCTGATAGTGTCTGGAATGTATGATATAATCTCAGCTCGGTAAGAATACTGCTTCATGGATCATGCAATGGTCAGTTAATTTCTTCGGGTCTGCTCATGTATCCACAGTTATCTTTATGGGTTGTGAATACACTCAGCACCGACTCGAGAATCTCCTGCACCTCAGGGTGATCAGAGGTGTCTGGTTCACACTCCTCTGATATTTTAATCATGAATATTGAGGGTACAGTGGACACCAGAGTCGGGCATGGTTTAATGTTTTAATATAGGGATAATAAATTACTGCTCATAACTTTGAGCACATTACTGCCCAGTAGTCCCTGTCCATTATGCAGGATCATATAAAAGGGAGTCAGGACTTTGACATGAACTCTGTTCCCTCTCCTGCACCACTGTAAGATCTGATCCAGGGTCACAGATTAACCAAAAGGAGGTCAAAGTGTCACAAGCAGTTTATTGCAGGGACACTATTGGAAATAAATTCGGAGGGACCGGATTAATCTCCACGTGGAGAGGCAGGGATTAATCAGGGGTAGTCAGTATGGCTTTGTCAGGGGAAGGTCGTGTCTAACTAAATTGATTGGTTATTTTTGAGGCGGTGACGAGAGGTGCAGATGAGGGTAAAGCAGTTGATGCAGTCTACATGGACTTTAATCAGACTTTTCATAGGGTCCCGCATGGGAGATTGGTTAAGAAGGTAAGAGCCCATGGGATCCAGGGCAATTTGGCAAATTGGATCCAAAATTGACTTCGCGGCAGGAGGCAGAGGCTGATGGTTAAGGGTTGTTTTTGCGAGTGGAAGCCTGTGACCAGTGGTGTACTGCAGGGATCGGTGCTGGGACTCTTGCTGTTTGCAGTGTACATTAATGATTTAGACGTGAAGATAGGAGGTATGACCAGTAAGTTCGTAGCTGACACGAAAATTGTTGGTGTTGTAAATAGTGAGGAGATTACAGAACGATATAGATTGGCAAGTAAGATGGGCGGAGAAGTGGCAAATGGAATTTAATCCTGAGAAGTGTGAGGTGAGGACTAGCAAGGCAAGGAAATATACAGTGGATGGTAGGACCCTATTAAGTACAGAGGGTCAGAGGGACCTTGGTGTACTTGTCCATGCATCAATGAAGGCAGCAGCACAGGGAGACAATGTGGTTAGGAAGGTATATGGGGGACTTGCCTTTATTAGCCAAGGCACAGAATATAACAGCAGGGAGGTTATAATGGAGCTGCAAAAACACTAGTTAGGCCAAAGCTGGTGTACTGTGTACAGTTCTGGTCACCACACTATAGGAAGGATGTGATTGCACTGGAGAAGGTACAGAATAGATTAACCAGGATGTTGCCTGGGCTGGAGCATTTCAGCTATGAAGAGCAACAAAAAAGGCCAGGGTTGTTTTTCCTTCGAACAGAGAAGGATGAGAGGGGTCATGATTGAGGTATACAAAAGTATGAGGGGCATTGTTGGGTTCGATAGGACGAATCCTTTTCCCTCAGCGGAGGTGTCGATAATTATGGGCATAGAATTAAGGTTAGGAGCAGGAAGTTCAGAGGGGATTTGAGGAAAATAATTTTCACCCAGAGAGTTGTTGGAATCTGGAACGCATTGCTTTAAGAGGTGGTAGAGGCAGGAACCCTCACAACATTTATTACGTATTTAGATGAGCACTTGAAACTCCAGAGCAAGCAAGGCTGCAGGCCAAGTACTGGAAACTGGGATTAAAATAGTTAGTTACTTGATGGCTGGCACAGACACAGTGGGCCCAAGATCAATGTTTCTGTGCTGTGTATCTCCATGACTCGATTGGGGACTAACAGTTCAAATACAGCACAACATCAGAATAGACATACATAACAAAACAATAATGCGGATGCTGGAAATCTGAAATAAAAACAAGAAATTCCGAAGAAGGGTCTCTGACTCTGCTTCTCTTTCCACAGTTGCTGCCAGACCTGCTTAGTGGTTCCAGCATTTCTTGTTTTTATATCAGAATAGACATAGTGGACATACGACCTGTGGCAGGTGAGAAAGGCTTTCTGGATCAGATGTTAGAAGCTATTATTAAAGACGTTGTAGTAGGGCAGATAGAAAAAATCAAGGTGATCAGGCAGAGTCAACATGGTTTTGTGAAAGGGAAATCATGTTTAACCAATGTATTGGAGTTCTTTGAAGAAGTAACATGTGCAGTGGGTAAAGGGGAACTGGTAGATGGTCTGTACTTAGATTTCCAAAAGACATGTGATAACGTTCCACATCAAACGTCATTGTGGAAAATAAAAGCTCATGGTGTATTGGGTAACGTATTGGCATGGATGGAAGATTGGCGAACCAACAGGAAACAGTGTAGGCATAAATGGATCATTTTCTGTTTGGCAAGATGCAACGTGTGGTGTGCCAGAGGGGTCAGTGCTGGGGCCTCAACGTTTTACAATTTATATAAATGATTATGATGAATGGACCGAAGGTATGCTTGCTAAATTTGCTAATGACTCCAAATAGTTAAGAAGGTAAGGTCTGAAGAGGACATAAAGAAGCTACAAAGGGATATAGATAGGTTAAGTGAGTGGTGAAAGAACTGGCAATGGAGTATAATGTGGGAAAAGGTGAAATTGTCCATTTTGCCTCGAAGTCTTGACCGTTAAAGAACAAAGAACTAAGAAAATTACAGCACAGGAACAGGCCCTTCGGCCCTCCAAGCCTACGCCGATCCAAATCCTCCATCTAAACCTGTCGCCTATTTTCTAATGGTCTGTATCTCTTTTCTTCCTGCCCATTCATGGATCTGTCTGGAGACATCTTAAAAGATGCTATCGTGCCCGCGTCTACCACCTCCACTGGCAATGCGTTCCAGGCACCCACCACCCTCTGCTTAAAGAACTTTCCACGCATATCCCCCCTAAACATTTCCCCTTTCACTTTGAACTCGTGCCCCCTTGTAATTGAATCCCCCACTCTGGGAAAAAAGCTTCTTGCTATCCACCCTGTCTATACCTCTCATGATTGTGTACACCTCAATCAGGTCCCCCCTCAACCTCCGTCTTTCTAATGAAAATAATCCTAATCTACTCAACCTCTCTTCATAGCTAGCACCCTCCATACCAGCCAACACCCTGGTGAACCTCCTCTGCACCCTCTCCAAAGCATCCACATCTTTTTGGTAATGTGGCGACCAGAACTGCACGCAGTATTCCAAATGTGGCCGAACCAAAGTCCTATGCAACTGTAACATGACCTGCCAAATCTTGTACTCAATACACCGTCCGATGAAGGAAAGCATGCCGGATGCCTTCTTGACCACTCTATTGACCTGCGTTGCCACCTTCAGGGAACAATGGACCTGAAGACCCAAATCTCTCTGTACATCAATTTTCCCCAGGACTTTTCCATTTACTGTATAGTTCACTCTTGAATTGGATCTTCCAAAATGCATCACCTCACATTTGCCCTGATTGAACTCCATCTGCCATTTCTCTGCCCAACTCTCCAGTCTATCTCTATTCTGCTGTATTCTCTGACATTCCCTTCATTATCTGCTACTCCACCAATCTTTCTGTCGTCTGCAAACTTGCTAATCAGACCACCTATACTTTCCTCCAAATCATTTATGTATATCACAAACAACAGTGGTCCCAGCACGGATCCCTGTGGAACACCACTGGTCACACGTCTCCATTTTGAGAAACTCCCTTCCACTGCTACTCTCTGTCTCCTGTTGCCCAGCCAGTTCTTGATCCATCTAGCTAGTACACCTTGGACCCCATGCGCCTTCACTTTCTCCATCAGCCTACCATGGGGAACCTTATCAAACGCCTTACTGAAGTCCATGTATACGACATCTACAGCCCTTCCCTCATCTATCAACTTTGTCACTTCCTCAAAGAATTCGATTAAGTTGGTAAGACATGACCTTCCCTGTACAAAACCATGTTGCCTATCACTGATAAGCCCATTTTCTTCCAAATGGGAATAGATTCTATCCCTCAGTACCTTCTCCAGCAGCTTCCCTACTACTGACGTCAGGCTCACCGGTCCATAATTACGTGGATTATCCCTGCTACCCTTCTTAAACAAGGGGACAACATTAGCAATTCTCCAGTCCTCTGGGACCTCACCCGTGTTTAAGGATGTTGCAAAGATATCTGTTAAGGCCCCAACTATTTCCTCTCTCGCTTCCCACAGTAACCTGGGATAGATCCCATCCGGACCTGGGGACTTGTCCACCTTAATGCCTTTTAGAATACCCAACACTTCCTCCCTCCTTATGCCGACTTGACCTGGAGTAATCAAACATCTGTCCCTAACCTCAACATCTGTCATGTCCCTCTCCTCCGTGAATACCGATGCAAAGTACTCGTTTTTAATCTCACCCATTTTCTCTGACTCCACGCATAACATTCCTCCTTTGTCCTTGAGTGGGCCAATCCTTTCTCTAGTTACCCTCTTGATCCTTATATATGAATAAAAGGCTTTGGGAATTTCCTTAACCCTGTTTCCCAAAGATATTTCATGACCACTTTTAGCCCTCTTAATTCCTCGTTTCTGATTGCGCCTACAATCCCAATATTCTTTCAAAGCTTCGTCTTTCTTCAGCCTCCTAGACCATATGTATGCTTCCTTCTTCCTCTTAGCCAGTCTCACAATTTCACCTGTCATCCATGGTTCCCTAATCTTGCCATTTCTATCCCTCATTTTCACAGGAACATGTCTCTCCTGCACGCTGGTCAACCTCTCTTTAAAAGCCTCCCACATATCAAATGTGGATTTACCTTCAAACAGCTGCTCCCAATCTACATTCCCCAGCTCCTGCCGAATTTTGGTATCGTTGGCCTTCCCCCAATTTAGCACTCTTCCTTTAGGACCACTCTGGTCTTTGTCCATGAGTATTCGAAAACTTACGGAATTGTGATCACTATTCCCAAAGTAGTCCCCTACTGAAACGTCAACCACCTGGCCGGTCTCATTCCCCAACACCAGGTCCAGTATGGCCCCTTTCCGAGTTGGACTATTTACATACTGCTCCAGAATACCCTCCTGGATGCTGCTTACAAATTCTGCTCCATCTAGACCTCTAACATTAAGTGAATCCCAGTCAATGTTGGGAAAATTAAAATCTCCTATCACCACCACCCTGTTGCTCCTACATCTTTCCATAATCTGTTTACATATTTGTACCTCTATCTCACGCTCGCTGTTGGGAGGCCTGTAGTACAGCCCCAACATTGTTACCGCACACTTCCTATTTCTGTGCTCTGCCCATATTGACTCACAGCTCGAGTCCTCCATAGTGCCTTCCTTCAGCACAGCTGTGTTATCCTCTTTGACCAGTAATGCAACTCCTCCACCCCTTTTACCTCCCTCTCTATCCCGACTGAAGCATCGGTATCCTGGGATATTTAGTTGCCAATCATGCCCTTCCCTTAACCAAGTCTCAATAATAGCAATAACATCATACTCTCAGGTACTAATCCAAGCCCTAAGTTTATCTGCCTTATTACTACACTTCTTGCATTAAAACAAATACACCTCAGACCACCAGTCCCTTTGCTTTTGTCATCTGCTCTCTGCCTACTCTTTCCCTTAGTCACGCTGACTTCATTATTTAGTTCCTTACAGGCTTTAGTTACTACCTCTTTACTCTCCACTGACCTCATTTGGTTCCTATCTGCCTGCCACATTAGTTTAATCCCTCCCCAACAGCGTTAGCAAAAGCACCCCCAAGGACATTGGTTCCAGTCCGGCCCAGGTGTAGACCATCCAATTTGTAATAGTCCCACCTCCCCCAGAACCGGTCCCAATGTCCCAAAAATCTGAACCCCTCCCTCCTGCACCATCTCTCAAGCCACGCATTCAACCTGTCTATTCTTTCATTTCTACTCTGACTATCACGTGGCACTGGTAGCAATCCTGAGATTACTACCTCTGAGGTCCTACTTTTTAAGTTGGCTCCTAACTCCCTAAATTCTGCTTGTAGGACCTCATCCCCTTTTTTACCTATATCATTGGTGCCTATGTGCATAACGACAACTGGCTGTTCACCCTCCCTCTTCAGAATGTTCTGCAGCCGATCTGAGACATCCCTGACCCGTGCACCTGGGAGGCAACATGCCATTCGGGAGTCTCGTTTTCGACCACAGAACCGCCTATCTACTCCCCTTACAATCGAATTCCCTCTGACTATAGCCCTTCCACCTCTTTTTCCCGCCCTTCGGAACAGCAGAGCCAGCCACGGTGCCATGAACCTGGCTACTGCTGCCTTCCCCTGGTGAGCCATCTCCCTCAACAGTATCCAAAACGGTGTACCTGTTGTGGAGGGAGATGACCGCAGGGGACTCCTGCGCTGCCTTCCTGCTATTTCTCTGCCTTTTGGTCACCCATTCCCTTTCTCCCTCAGCCATCCTAATCTTCGGTGTGACCAATTCGCTAAACATGCTATCCACTACCTCCTCAGCATCGCGGATGCTCCAAAGTGAGTCCATCCGCAGCTCCAGAGCCGTCATGCGGTCCAACAAGAGCTGCAGCTGGACACACTTGCTGCACGTGAAGGAGTCAGGGACATCAGCCATGTCCCTGAGCTCCCACATTGAGCAAGAGCAGCATGTCACGGGTCTGATATCTCCTGCCATTTTTAATCTTCAGCTTAAACTTAGTTAAATGAAAAAGGAGCGAAACGTTTTTAACCAATCACACGACAAAAAAGAAGAGAAATAGAAAAAGCCTTACCTTATCTACACACCACCGAGTCCTTTTTTTTTGGTTAGAGGAGGAGGGCGGGTGGGAGACACTACAAGTGTCTATCTCACGCTCGCTGTTGGGAGGCCTGTAGTACAGCCCCAACATTGTTACCGCACACTTCCTATTTCTGTGCTCTGCCCATATTGACTCACAGCTCGAGTCCTCCATAATGCCTTCCTTCAGTACAGCTGTGTTATCCTCTTTGACCAGTAATGCAACTCCTCCACCCCTTTTATCTCCCTCTCTATCCCGACTGAAGCATCGGTATCCTGGGATATTTAGTTGCCAATCATGCCCTTCCCTTAACCAAGTCTCAGTAATAGCAATAACATCATACTCCCAGGTACTAATCCAAGCCCTAAGTTTATCTGCCTTCTTACTACACTTCTTGCATTAAAACAAATACACCTCAGACCACCAGTCCCTTTGCTTTCGTCATCTGCTCTCTGCCTACTCTTTCCCTTAGTCACGCTGACTTAATTATTTAGTTCCTTACAAGTGTAGTGTCTCGGGTTCAGAAACGGCCCAAATATATAGGGTTTTACTTACCCAGCAGCCCCCTGGTCTTCGCCGAAAACAAAAAGAAATTAAGTTTACTTTAAACTGACCTTCCCAGCTGCTCACTCGCTCGAGACTTGACTATTCTAACACACTCTTGGCTGCTCTCCCACATTCTACTCTCTGTAACCTTGTGGTCATCCAAAACTCTGCTGCCATCTTCTAATTTACACCAGATTCAGTTCACCCAATATCCCTGTGCTCACTGACCTACATTGGCTCTTGGTTCAGTAACACCTCAATTTTAATATTCTCACTCGTGTGATCAAATCCCTCCATGACCTCAACCCTCTGATTATCCAAATCTCCTGTTCATTTCCAATATTCCTGAAAGTTGTTCATCTTAAAGTCTTTTTCGAATTCTCTTTTTAAAGTGAGTTTCTTTCCCTCTGTCTCTCTCCCTGACCACACATTTCATCTCTCCAGCTCCACTGGTGCTGTGGAAGTTTGGTCCATAAAATGGTGTGAGCAGACTAGCCGGGGTGCCAGCGTGGGTGCAACGTGCGTGTGTCTGTAGTATGAGGAGGGTCTGAATATCGTGTCAATCAGCTATTCCAGCTGCTTTGATATCTATTTTTGAAACCTGGTCTGCGCATGTCCACTGACTGCCTGTGTTAGTCACTCTCAGCTGAACATACATTCAGCAGCATGAGTAATCCCCTCTAGTGTTATTTAAAAGGACCAGGCATCCAACTTACAGGTGAGGGGCGTTTGACTTACTTCTGCTATTGTAAAGTTATTCGAGGTGCTGTGGATGGTTTTCTGGAGGTTCTGTTGTGAGCTGCTTCAGACCTTCATGGAGGACAGAAGATTTGGTGACCCAACTCTGGACGAGGTATGGGGACTGTAGTTACTGTGTCTCTGGGTCTGTAACATGACCAACAAATGGAGCAGAAGCTGCAGAGAGGGGAAGCTCTGCAAAGAGTGAGGAGGACGGGGCACTGCCCTACCCACCCGGGATTTCCAAGAGCAAAAAGAGCAGTGATCCTAATACAGATTACTGGGGAACACCACTGTGGACTCCCATCGACTCTGAACAACAACCTTTCACCACTTCTCTCTGTTTACTGTTCTTTAGCCAATATTAAATATTGGGAAGACTGAAATCATTGTTTTCACTCCCCACTCCAACTCTGTTCCCTTGCTATTTATTCCATCTCTCTCCCTGTTAACAATTTGAGATTCAGACAGTCTGTTTGCAACCTTGGTTTCATATTTCACCACAAAATGAGCTTTAAACTCATTTTCAGGATATCATTACAACCGTCTATTTCCACCTCAGTAACATCACCCGACTTGTCCACTGTCTCAGTCCATCTGCTGCTGAAATCACATTCATGCCTTTGTCACCTGTAGATGTGCTTATTCCAACTCACTTCTGGCTGATCTCCCACATTCTACTCTCTGTAAACTTGAGGTCAACCAAAACTCTGCTGCACATATCTTAGCTCACACCAAGTCCAGTTCGTCCATCACTGACCAACATTGTCTCCCAGTCAAGCAATGTCTTAACAAAGAGAAGAGAACAAAGAGAAAATTACAGCACAGGAACAGGCCCTTCGGCCGTCCAAGCCTGCGCCGATCCAGATCCTCTATCTAAACATGTCGCCTATTTTCTAAGGGTCTGTATCTCTTTTCTTCCTGCCCATTCATGCATCTGTCTGGATACATCTTAAAAGACGCCATCGTGCCCGAGTCTACCACCTCCGCTGGCAATGCGTTCCAGGCACCCACCACCCTCTGTGTCAAGAACGTTCCACGCATATCCCCCCTAAACTTTTCCCATTTCACTTTGAACTCGTGTCCTCTAGTAATTGAATCCCCCACTCTGGGAAAAAGCCTCTTGCTATCCACCCTGTCTACACCTCTCATGATTTTGTACACCTCAATCAGGTCCCCCCTCAACCTCCGTCTTTCTAATGAAAATAATCCTAATCTACTCAACCTCTCTTCATAGCTAGCGCCCTCCATACCAGGCAACATCCTGGTGAACCTCCTCTGCACCCTCTCCAAAGCATCCACATCCTTTTGGTAATGTGGCGACCAGAACTGCATGCAGTATTCCAAATGTCGCCGAACCAAAGTCCTATGCAACTGTAACATGACCTGCCAACTCTTGTACTCAATACCCCGTCCGATGAAGAAAAGCATGCTGGATGCCTTCTTGACCACTCTATTGACCTGCGTTGCCACCTTCAGGGAACAATGGACCTGAACACCCAAATCTCTCTGGACATCAATATTCCCCAGGACTTTTCCATTTACTGTATAGTTCACTCTTGAATTGGATCTTCCAAAATGCATCACCTCGCATTTGCCCTGATTGAGCTCCATCTGCCATTTCTCTGCCCAACTCTCCAATCTATCTACATTCTGCTGTATTCTCTGACATTCCCCTTCACTATCTGCTACTCCACTGATCTTAGTGTCGTCTGCAAACTTGCTAATCAGTCCACCTATACTTTCCTCCAAATCATTAATGTATATCACAAACAACAGTGGTTCCAGCACGGATCCCTGTGGAACACCACTGGTCACACGTCTCCATTTTGAGAAACTCCCTTCTACTGCTACTCTCTGTCTCCTGTTGCCCAGCCAGTTCTTTATCCATCTAGCTAGTACACCTTGGACCCCATGCGCCTTCACTTTCTCCGTCAGCCTGCCATGGGGAACCTTATCAAACGCCTTACTGAAGTCCATGTATATGACATCGACAGCCGTTCCCTCGTCAATCAACGTTGTCACTTCCTCAAAGAATTCTATTAAGTTGGTAAGACATGACTTCCCTGCACAAAACCATGTTGTCTATCACTGATAAGACCATTTTCTTCCAAATGGGAATAGATCCTATCCCTCAGTATCTTCTCCAGCAGCTTCCCTACCACTGACGTCAGGCTCACCGATCTATAATTACCTGGATTATCCCTGCTACCCTTCTTAAACAAGGGGACAACATTAGCAATTCTCCAGTCCTCCGGGACCTCACCCGTGTTTAAGAATTGATTTTAAAATTCTCCACCTTGTTTCCATATCCCTCCATGGCCTTGTCCCTCCCTACCTCTGTAATCTCCTCCAGCTGCACAACTCACCGAGATATCAGTGCTCCTCTAATTCTGGCCTCTTGTGCATCCCTGATTTTAATCACTGCACCACTGGCGGCCGTGCCTTCAGCTGCCGGGGCCCTAAGCTGTGTAATATCTTCCCTACACCTCTTTGCCTCTCCACATCCCTTTCCTCCTTTCAGACCCTCCTTAAAACCTACTTCTTTGACTAAGCTGTTGGTCATCTGACCTAATATCTCCTGTAGTGTCTCAGCGTTATACTTTGCTTCTTAATGCTCCTGTGAAGCACCTTGGGATGTTTTACAATGGTAAATACATTATATAAATATAAGTTGTTGTTGTTGAATTTTGCCAGACATGATTGTCCTTCAGCATATCCATGTTGCTAGCCAGTTACAAACCAATGGTTTTCCAAGTAACAAATATTTTTCTCTTGGGTTGTCACCTCTAGATTTTTCCTCAGTGGTGACACCGGTCTGATTGGTCAATAATTGTAGAGTTTATCTTATCTCTCCTTTTTTAAACAGGTTGTAACATTTGCAACCTCCAGTCCTCTGTCACCACTCCCATATCCAAGGAGAATTGAATGATTCTGGCCAGTGCCTCTGCTATTTCAACCATTCCTTCCCTCAGCAACCCTCATACATCCCATCCAGACTGGGTAAATGTTTTACTTTATTGTGATACAGAAAGTGCTGGAATGAAAGTTGTGAATTGAACCTGTTTGTTCAGTGACTGTAATTAATGTCAGTCTCCATGGATCCTAATTGTGTCACTGGAGGGTTTCCATCTTGTATTAAAACGTGACTCCTTTCAATGTGTTATCCCATACTGTGAGCTGGAGCATAACCCCGGCACTAACAGGGATCAGCGGCCCCAGAGACAGGGAGAGGATAGATCAGAATTTGAGAACAATAGATTGGAATGTTACAACAATGGATCAGAATCTGAGAACAATAGTTTGGAATGTTACAACAATGGGTCAGAATCTGAGAACAATAGATTGGAATGTTACAACAATGGGTCAGAACCTGAGAACAATAGTTTGGAATGTTACAACAATGGGTCAGAATCTCAGAACAACAGATTGGAATGTTACAACAATGGGTCAGAACCTGAGAACAATAGTTTGGAATGTTACAACAATGGGTCAGAATCTGAGAACAATAGATTGGAATGTTACAACAATGGATCAGAATCTGAGAACAATAGATTGGAATGTGACAACAATAGGTCAGAATCTCAGAACAACAGATTGGAATGTTACAACAATGGACAGGAGTTTATCCTGGGATATTTACATTCTTTCTACATATTATGATCGGCTCTCATTAAACGCTCGGATCTATCGCGCACTCCAGATTATTCAATACATTTACTAGCCTATCCTCGCTATTGTTGGTATCCCTGGTAAGTCTCTCACTCTCTGTCTAGCTATTAATTCTATAAACCGTTTTGAACTGCATTACTGCGCCAGTCATTTACTCTGCCCTGCTTACTGCTGTTATTATTCTTGGTGAATCTCTATCTCCAACTATTAGCTCCATAAACCATTCCGAATGGTATTACAGTTCTTGTCATTTACTCTCTCATCTTTGCTTCTGCTGCTGTTTCTATTTCCAGCTGGGAGATCTGTAAACCCTGTTTCACTGAAATACAGTTCTGTAATGTAAACTTTGGGAAGACTGAAGCCAGTGTCATTGGTTTCCATACAAACTCCAACCCCTGTCTGTCAAACTCATCCTCCACCCTGGCTAATGACTGAGGCAGAACCAGATTGTTTACAACCTCTGTGTTCTATATAAACCTGTGCTGAGTTCATCTCCATATTTTCTCCATCATCAACCGTGCCTGCTCCCACCTCTGTAATATCACCGTCTGCATCACTGCCTCAGCCCACCTGCTGCATAAACCCTCATCTGTGCCTTTGTTAAATCCACACTCGACGATTGCAATTCTATCCTGGTCACGCTCCCAGTTATAAAACTCCATAAACAACAGACCATCCAGAACTCCACTGTCTGTATCCAACCACACACCAAATCCCGATCACCCATCACCCCTGTGCTCACTGATCTCCCGGTCTGACAGCATCTTAATTTTAATATTCGCATTCTTGTGTTTGAATCTCTCCATGGCCTCACCCCTCCAATTAGTCCCATTCCACTTCCATTTCACATCTTCCTGAAAATCCTCGCCCGTTCGCTTTATATCCAATTTCTTTTTTAAATTGAGTTCCTTTAAATCCCTATCACCCCCTGCTGTGACTTTCAATCTATGGCGCCACTGGTGCCAACGGTTTGGTAACCTGGTTTCATAAAATGACATCAACTGCACAGCCGGCTACTTCTATCATGGTCAGCATAATGCCCCATACTGGGCAGGGCTCTAGTGTGATCAGCACAATGCCCCATGTTGGGCAGGGCTGTTGTGTGGTCGGCACAGTGCCCCATGCTGGGCAGGGCTCCAGTGTGGTCAGCAAAGTGCCCCATGCTGGGCAGGGCCCTAGTGTGATCAGCACCGTGTCCCATGCTGGACATTGCTCTAGTGCGGTCAGCACAGTGCCCCATGCTGGGCAGGGCTCCAGTGTGGTCAGCACAGTGACCCATGCTGGGCAGGGCTCTAGTGTGGTCAGCACAGTGCCCCATGCTGGGCAGGGCTGTTGTGTGATCAGCACAGTGCCCCATGCTGGGCAGGGCTCCAGTGTGATCAGCACAGTGCCCCATGCTGGACAGCGCTCCAGTGTGATCAGCACAGTGCCCCATGCTGGACCGGGCTCCAGTGCGGTCAGCACAGTGCCCCATTCTGGACAGGGCTCGACTGTGGTCAGCACAGTGCTCCATGCTGGGCAGGGCTCCAGTGTGATCTGCACAGTGACCCATGCTGGGCAGGGCTCTAGTGTGATCAGCACAGTGACCCATGCTGGGCAGGGCTCTAGTGTGGTCAACACAGTGTCCCATGCTGGACAGGGCTCCAATGTGATCAGCACAGTGCCCAATGCTGGGCAGGGCTCTAGTGTGGTCAGCACAGTGTCCCATGCTGGACAGGGCTCTAGTGTGATCAGCACAGTGCCCCAAGCTGGGCAGGGCTCTAGTGTGGTCAGCACAGTGCCGCATGCTGGGCAGGGCTCTAGTGTGGTCAGCACAGTGTCCCATGCTGGACAGGGCTCTAGTGTGGTCAGCACAGTGCCCCATGCTAGGCAAGTGTCTAATGTGGTCAGCACAGTGCCCCATGCTGGGCAGGGCTCTCGTGTGGTCAGCACAGTGTCCCATGCTGGACAGGGCTCTAGGTAGGTCAGCACAGTGCCCCATGCTGGACAGGGCTCTAGTGTGATCAGCACAGTGCCCCATGCTGGGCAGGGCTCTAGTGTGGTCAGCACAGTGTCCCATGCTGGACAGGGCTCTAGTGTGATCAGCACAGTGCCCCATGCTGGGCGGGACTCCAGTGTGGTCAGCACAGTGTCCCATGCTGGACGGGGCTCTGGTGTGATCAGCACAGTGCCCCATGCTGGACAGGGCTCTAGTATGGTCAGCACAGTGCCCCATGCTGAGCAGGGCTCCAGTGTGGTCAGCAAAATGCCCCATGCTGGACAGGGCTCTAGTGTGATCAGCACAGTGCCCTATGCTGGACAGGGCTCTAGTGTGGTCAGCACAGTGCCCCATGCTGAGCAGGGCTCCAGTGTGGTCAGCACAATGCCCCATGCTGGCCAGGGCTCTAGTGTGGTCAGCGCTGTGCTGCCATGCTGGGCAGGGCTCCAGTGTGGTCAGCACGGTGCCCCATGCTGGGCAGGGCTCTAGTGTGGTCAGCACAGTGCCCCATGCTGGGCAGGGCTCTAGTGTGGTCAGCACAATGCCCCATGCTGGGCAGGGCTCGAGAGAACGGACAAAGGAGGAAAGTTATGCGTGGAGTCAGAGAAAATGGGTGAGATTCTAAACGAGTGCTTTGCATCGGTATTCACCGAGGAGAGGGACATGACGGATGTTGAGGTTAGGGACAGATGTTTGATTACTCTAGGTCAAGTCGGCATAAGGACTGAGAAAGTGTTGGGTATTCTGAAAGGCATTAAGGTGGACAAGTCCCCAGGTCCGGATGGAATCTATCCCAGGTTACTGTGGGAAGCGAGAGAGGAAATAGTTGGGGCCTGAACAGCTTTCTTTGCAACATCCTTAAACACGGGTGAGGTCCCGGAGAACTGGAGAATTGCTAATGTTGTCCCCTTGTTTAAGAAGGGTAGCAGGGATAATCCAGGTAATTATAGACCAGTGAGCCTGACGTCAGTGGTAGGGAAGCTGCTGGAGAAGATACTGAGGGATAGGATCTATTCCCATCTGGAAGAAAATGGGCTTATCAGTGATCGGCAACATGGTTTTGTGCAGGGGAGGTCATGTCTTACCAACTTAATCGAATTCTTTGAGGAAGTGACAAAGTTGATTGAAGAGGGAAGGGCTGCAGATGTCATATACTTGGACTTCAGTAAGGCGTTTGATAAGTTTCCTCATGGTAGGCTGATGGAGAAAGTGAAGGCGCATGGGGTCCAAGGTGTACCAGCTAGATGGATAAAGAACTGGCTGGGCAACAGGAGACAGAGAGTAGCAGTGGAGACGTGTGACCAGTGGTGTTCCACAGGGATCCGTGCTGGGACCACTGTTGTTTGTGATATACATAAATGATTTGGAGGAAAGTATAGGTGGTCTGATTAGCAAGTTTGCAGACGACACTAAGATTGGTGAAGTAGCAGATACTGAAGGGGACTGTCAGAGAATACATCAGAATATAGATAGATTGGAGAGTTGGGCAGAGAAATGGCAGATGGAGCTCAATCAGGGCAAATGCAAGGTGATGCATTTTGGAAGATCCAATTCAAGAGTGAACTATACAGTAAATGGAAAAGTCCTGGGGAAAATTGATGCGCAGAGAGATTTGTGTGTTCAGGTCCATTGGTCCCTGAAGGTGGCAACGCAGGTCAATAGAGTGGTAAAGAAGGCATCCGGCATGCTTTCCTTCATCGGACGGGGTATTGAGTACAAGAGTTGGCAGGTCATGTTACAGTTGTATAGGACTTTGGTTCGGCCACATTTGGAATACTGCGTGCAATTCTCGTCGCCACATTACCAAAAGGATGTGGATGCTTTGGAGAGGGTGCAGAGGAGATTCACCAGGATGTTGCCTGGTATGGAGGGCGCGAGCTATGAAGAGAGGTTGAGTAGATTAGGATTATTTTCATTAGAAAGACGGAGGTTGAGGGGGGTCCTGATTGAGGTGTACAAAATCATGAGAGGTCTAGACAGAGTGGATAGCAAGAAGCTTTTTCCCAGAGTGGGGGTTTCAATTACAAGGGGACACGAGTTCAGAGTGAAATGGGAAAAGTTTAGGGGGGATATGCGTGGAAAGTTCTTTTCGCAGAGCGTGGTGGGTGCCTGGAACGCGTTGCCAGCGGAGATGGTAGACTCGGGCACGATAGCGTCTTTTAAGATGTATCTAGACAGATACATGAATGGGCAGGAAGTAAAGAGATACAGACCCTTAGAAAATAGGCGACAGGTTTAGTTAGAGGATTTGGATCGGCGTAGGAATGGAGGGCCGAAGGGCCTGTTCCTGTGCTGTAATTTTCTTTGTTCTTTGTTCTTTGTACATCCGTGCATCACAGAACCCTCTCTCTTTGCTAGTATTAAACCTACCTTTTCTCCAATTGCAGCATTCACAGTCAGCAGCAGCAGCCTCCTGTGATTCAGTGCAGCTTCCCTTTAAGAGGGACAGACTGCCTTTAAGGGCTGAATCCTGGCTGAAACACGTGCTAGACGCAAACACAGTTAAGTGTCCTGTTAAGCGTGCAGACAGACAGCAGCGCGGGTCACCCTGGGCGGCCCCTCGAATTTACGGAAATTAAATGAGGAGGCCCCAGAAATTTTGTGTCACCTGCCTCAACTCGCAGATCATGACCCCACTGCTCAAAAAGCGATGCAAACCCGGTTTTCTCTCTCTTTCTATTTTCCTTTACCTCTTTCCCCCTTTCTCACTCTCTCTCCCTTCACTCTATGTGTCTTGCTCATAGAATTAGAGACAGGTGCAGCACTGAATGAGGCTATTCGGTCCTTTGTGTTAGTGCTGTTTCTTTGAAAGAGCTGTCTAATTATTACCACTCTCCTCCTTTATCCCCAGACTATTGTTTTTCGCCTTTTCCAGTTTTTTATTATAATTCCCTTTTGAAAGATATTATTGAATCTGCTTCCATCATGTTATCGGGCAGTGAATTTCTGATCCCAACAACTCGCTGAGAAGGAAAATTCTCCTCATTTCACCTTTGGTTCTTTGTCAATTACCTTCGATCTATGTCTTCTTGATACTGAACTTTCTGACATTGGAAACAGTTTCTCATTAATTACCCCATCAAAACGCCTCATGATTTTGAATTCGATATTAAATCTCCTCTTACCCTTCACTGCTCTCAAGAGAACAAACCAGCTTTTCCAATCTCTCCATGTAACTGAATTCCCAGATCCCTGGTACCATATGTTTCAAATTCTGCTATTCCATGTGTCATGTACTGGGATATGCTGTATTGTTTTATATAGATTTGGCATAAATTCCAAGTTTTGTTTTCTATGCCTCTATTTATAACGCCCAGGATCTCATATGCTTTATTAACTGTTGTGCTAACCTGTCCTGTGACCTTCAACGATTTACACATAAACTCCCCAGGTCTCTATGTTCTTGCACTCCCTTTACAGTTGTAACATGTAGCTTGTGTTGCCTCTCCACATACATCCTTCTAAAAGGTATTACCTCACATCTCTGCTGTGACAATTCAGATTTCAGAAGATTGAAGACATTGTTTTCAGTCCCTGCTCCAAACTTAATTCCCCAGCTACCGACTCCATACCTCTCCCTGGCAATTGTGTGAGACTAAACCAGACTGTTCACACCTTGGTGTCATATTTGACCCCGAGATGAACTTCTGACCACATCGACACACCTTCACTAAAACCTTCATCTGCACCTAGAAAATCATAGAAAAATCATAGAATGTTTACAACACAGAAAGAGGCCACTTGGCCCATTGTGTCTCTGCTGTCCAAAAAACCACCTCCCCAGCCGAATCCCACCTTCCAGCATTTGGTCCCGAGCTCTGCAGATTAAATCACTAGAGGTGTAGCAAGGTACATTTAAAATCAGATGAGGTTTTCAGCCTCTTGTACCTTTTCAGAAACTGAGTTCCAGACCCCCACCCCACCACACTCTGGGTGATTTCTTTTCCTCATCTCCCCTCTAATTTTTCTACCAATCATTTAAATCAATGCCCTCTTGTCACTAATCTCTCTGCTGAGGTGAATAGACCCTTCTCCACCACTCTATCCAGGGCCCTCAACGTTTTGTACGTTTCAATCAGATTTCCCCTCAGCCTTCTCTGCTCCAAGGCGAACAACCCCAGCCGATCCAATCATTCCTCAAAGTTGCATTCTCCCAGTCCCGGCAACATGTTTGATAAATCTCCTCTGTCCCCTCTCTGGTGCAATTACATTCTTTCTGTAATGAGGTGACCAGAACTGCACACATTACTCAAGTTGTGGCCTAACCAATGATTTATGTAGTTCAAGCATAACCTCCCTGCTCTTATATTCAATACCTCGGCCAATAAGGGAAAGGATTCCATATGACCTCTTAACCACCTTATCGACCTGTCCTGCTACATTCAATTTTCTGTGGTCATTCACTCTAAGGTCTGTCACTTCCTCTACACTTCTCAGTATTCTCCCATTAATCGTGCATTCCTTTGCCTTATTTGACCTCCCCAAATGCATCATATCGCACTTATCGAACCTGAATTCAATTTGCCACTTCTCTGCCCATCTGACCAGTCCATCAATATCTTCCTGCAGTGTACAGCTATCCTCCTTGCGATCTACCACACGGTCAATCTTTGTATCGTCTGCAAACTTCTTGATTATGCCCCTACCTTTACTTCCAAATCGTTAATGTATGCGACATAAAGCAGGGGTCCCAGTACTGAGCCGTGTGGAATTTGCTTTTTTTTATTCATTCGTGGGATTTGGGCGTCACTGCCTGGGCCTGTATTTATTGCCCATCCCTTATTGCCCTTGAACTGAGTGGCTTGTGAGGCCATTTAATAGTCCATCACATTGTTGTGGGTCTGGAGTCACATGTGGCCAGACCAGGTAAGGACAGCAGATCTCCTTCCCTAAGGGACATTAGTGAATCAGATGGGCTTTTCAAACAATCGACAATGGTTTCATGGTCACCATGAGAGTCGCTGTTTAATTCCAGAACTATTAATTGATTTCAAATTTCATTATGTGTCATGGTGGGATTCGAATCCATGTCCCCAGAGTGTTAACCTGGGTTTGCTGGATTTACAAGTGCAGTGACATTGCCACTGCACCACTGCCTCCACTAAATGCTGCTGGAAACATCCCTCCAGTCGCTAAAACGCCTGTCAACAATTACTCTTTCTTTCCTGTCACTGATCTAATTTTGTATCCGCCTTGCTGCATTTACCTGCATCTCCTAGGATTTTAATTTTAACAAGTCTGCTATGTGCGCCCTTGCTAAAAACTTTGCTAAAATCCAAGTAGACCGCATCAACTACATTAACCTCATCTATCGTCCTTGTTACTTCATCAAATAATCATGCAAGTTAGTCAGACACAATCTTGCCTTAACACATCTATGGTGATTATCCCTGATGAACCTGTGCCTTTCTAAGTGACAGTTTATCCTGTCTCTCAGAATATATTGCAATAATTTTCCCCCTCTGAGGTTAGACTGACTGGCCTGTAGTTATTCGGTCTGTACTTCGCTCCCTTTTTAACCAGTGGTTCAATGTTAGCAGTTCTCCAATCCTCCATCACCACACCTGTATCAAGTGAGAACTGGAAAATCATGGACATACCTTTGGTTATTCATTCTGTTGCTTCTTTTAACAACCTGGGGTACATTTCATCATGCCATGGTGATGTGTCAACTTTCAATGAGGCTAATTCCATTAGTAATTCCTCTCTGCCTATGTTTATCACATCCAATAATTCACACTCCTCCTCCTTAACTACAATATCTGCACCGTTCCCCTCTTTTGTGAAGACAGTCACAAAGTATTCATTAAGAACCATATCAGTAACTACTTTCCCTACACATAGGTTACCTTATCGGTCATTAATGGGCTCTACTCTCTCCTTAGTTGTCCTCTTAGCCTTAATGTATTGAAAGAAAAAACATACATGGGTTCACCTTGATTTTGCTTGCCAATATTTTTTTATGATTTCTCCTTGCTTTCGTAAATTCCTTTTTGATATCAGCCTCCACTTTCTATACTCCTCTTGGTTTTCTGTTGTATTGAGTTCTCGGTGTGGGACATAAACTTGCCCTTCCTGCTGTATCTTATCCTGTAGGCTCCTTGTCATCCATGGAGCTGGGGAATGAGACTAACTTGATTTATCTACAAAGCGCTGGCACGGACTCGATGAGTTGAAATGTCCCATTCTGCGCCAGAATTGACTAAGGATCTATGACTCTATGACATGGGTATTCTATTACAACAGCTTTCCTATAATGGGAAGGTTTATAATGGACTGGACAGTATCACCCTGTTGAACCCCGTGATGTAAGTGAAATGTTTGATGCCCCAGAACATGGTTAACAAATGTCCTTCACAAACAGAGTAAATCAGTTCAGCCCCATTCACAATTCTGGAGTAATTCACAATGGGGAGTACTTTCTCCAGGTTTTCTCGGCATTGGACAGCAGCCAGGCTGTCACTGTGTCCCCACATCCATGTGGAAAGTCTTGTCGGGGTTAGGTGAGGTAAGACACGTTGCTTGGGCGACAGATTTCTTTAGTTGTGTTACTGTTTCTGTGCTCTCTTCAGTCCAAATGGGATAAGCCTGGTCATCATCACCATTCGGTGGTTCATAAAGAGGAGTCACAGTCTCAGCAAATCGAGGGATGAGGGTCCGCTGATACCCCACCAGCCTGAGGATAGGACACAGAGCAGGCTTTGAGGTGGACAGGGGTAGACACTGGATGAGAGGCAATTGATACTCCACCAGCCTGAGGATAGGTCAGAGGGCAGTCTTTGAGGTGGACAGGGGTAGACACTGGATGAGGCTCCACTGATACCCCACCAGCCTGAGCAGAGGACACAGAGCAGGCTTTGAGGTGGACAGGGGTAGACACTGGATGAGGGGTAATTGATACTCCACCAGCCTGAGGATAGGACACAGAGCAGTCTTTGAGGTGGACAGGGGTGGACACTGGATGAGGGTCCACTGATACCCACCAGCATGAGGATAGGACACAGTGCAGTCTTTGAGGTGGACAGGGGTAGACACTGGATGAGGGTCCACTGATACCCACCAGCCTGAGGATAGGACACAGTGCAGTCCTTGACGTGGACAGGGGTAGACACTGGAATTGTGTCCACTGATACCCCACCAGCCTGAAGATAGGACACAGGGCAGTCTTTGAGGTGGCCAGGGGTGGACAATGGATGAGGGTCCACCGATACCCACCAGCCTGAGGATAGGACACAGTGCAGTCCTTGACGTGGACAGGGGTAGACACTGGAATTGTGTCCACTGATACCCCACCAGCCTGAAGATAGGACACAGGGCAGTCTTTGAGGTGGACAGGGGTAGACACTGGATGAGGGTCCACTGATACCCACCAGCCTGAGGATAGGACACTGGGCAGTCCTTGAGGTGGACAGGGGTAGACACTGGAATTGTGTCCACTGATACTCCACCAGCCTGAGGGTAGGACTCTGGGCAGTCTTTGAGGTGGACAAGGGTAGACAATGGATGAGGGTCCACTGATACCCCACCAGCCTGAGGATAGGACACAAGGCTGTCTTTGAGGTGGACAGGGGTATACACTGGATGGTCTCGACCTGATGTTGGTCTGGGCTGATGTTGGATGAGCCAATTTGGACATATAGAACGATGACACGATGTTACACCAGCTGGGTCTTACGTGGATGGTCTTTTCGTCCAGCTCCCAAAGTAACTACACTAGTTCCTGTAAAAGGGTTAAATGTGTGGACACGGTCTATGGTGATGAGGAGGAGACCATCAATTTATTTCAGCAAGCAGGAAGACTGTGAAAGGCTCCTAACGGCCCCGGCCATACGTTTGTGGAAAATAGTGGGGTGATTGTGGAACCCCTTGTGACAGACATGTCCAGGGGTATCTCTGGTCCTCAGAAGTGAAAGTGAATTTAAATTGTTTCTCTAGTTTTACTGGGATACTACAATAAACATTAGAGATATCCAGCGTGGTGAAGTCAGCCCTGCCGCTGGGAATCCGGGAGAGTAGGGTTGGTGTCTCTCAGACAACCGAGTTCACACAGGGGTGACCGAGTTGAGTTTGTATGGTCAATAGTCAGTCACCAGCTGCCATCTGGTTTTGTAACCGTCAAAATCGGGCCGTTAGTAGTGAATATGTCTTTGTGAACTGCACCCTGGTATAACAATAACCTGATAGTGTCTGGAATATATGATATAATCTCAGCTCGGTATGAATACTGCTTCATGGATCATGCAATGGTCAGTTAATTTCTTCAGGTCTGCTCATGTTTCCACAGTCATCTTTATGGGTTGTGAATACACTCAGCACCGACTCGAGAATCGCCTGCAGCTCAGGGTCATCAGAGGTGACTGGTTCACACTCCTCTGATATTTTAATCAGGAATATTGAGGGTGCAATGGACACCAGAGCAGGGGTATGTTTTAATGTTCCATAATATACAAATATAGGGATAATCAATTACTGCTGATAACCTTTGAGCACATTACTGCCCATTAGTCCCTGTCCATTACACAGGATCATATAAAAGGAAGACAGGACTTTGAAATTAACTCTGTTCCCTCTCCTACACCACTGTAAGATCTGATCTAGGGTCACCACATCCGTGAACTGCGGAGCCCTCTTTCTGTCCTAGTATTCCATTTACCTTCTGTCCAATTGCAGCATTCACAGTCAGCAGCAGCAGCCTCCTGACTGAAAGAGGTCACTTGGCCCATTGTATCTGTGCTGACCGAAAAACGATCCACCCATTCTAATCCTACTTTCAGCATTTGATCCATCGCTCTGCAGATTACGGTACTTGAGGTGTATATCCAGAATCCTGTTGAATGAGTTGAGGGTTTCTGCCTCAACTACACTTTCAGGCAGTGAGTTCCAGACCCCACCACACTCTGTATGAAAAGGTTTTCCTCATCTCCCCTCTTATCTTTGGACAAATCACTTTAAATCTATTCCCCCCCTAGTCACTGACCTTTCTGCTAAGGTGAACAGACCCTTCACCTGCTCTCTGTCCAGATCCCTCAAAATTATGGACATTTCAGTCCGATCTCCTCTCAGCCTTCTCTAATCCAAAGAGAACAACCCCAGCCTATCCAATCGTTCCTCACAGCTGCATTTTGTCTAGTCCTAGCAACATCCTCATAAATCTCCTCTGTACCCTCTCTAGTGCAATTAGATCCTTTCTGTAATGAGGTGACCAGAATTGCACTCAGTACTCAAGTTGTAGCCGAGTCAATGAGTTATACAGTTCCAGCATAATTTCCCTGCTCTTATATTCTATACCTCAGCTAATAAAGGAAAGGATTCCATCTGCCTTCTCCACCATATTACTATTGAATCTGCTTCCACCATGTTTTCAGGCAGTGAATTCCAGATCCCAACAACTCGCTGTGTGAGAAAATTCTCCTCATTTCACCTCTGGTTCTTTGTCAATTACCTTCAATCGATGTCTTCTTAATACTGAACTTTCTGACACTGGAAAAATTTTCACACTAATTACCCTATCAAAACCCTTCATGAATTTGAATTCTATATTAAATCCCCTCTTACCCTCCACTGCTCCAAAGAGAAAAATTCCAGCTTTTCCCATCTCTCCATGAGATCCCTGGTACCAATCTAGTAAATCACCTCTGTTTCTTCACTAAGTCTTTGACGTCCTTACCAAAGTGTGGTGATCAGAATTGGACACAATTCTCCAGCTGGGACCGAACCAATGATATATAAAAATCAGCATTTCCTCCTGAGTTTTATTACTCTGTGCTGTGTTTGAAAAGCCAAGGACACGATATGTTGTTTTTTAAGCAGCCTTCTCAGTGCCCTGCTGCCTCAGAAATTAGTACAGCCCGAGATCTGTCCATTCCACCACCCACATTAGTTTGCCTTTCCTCATATTTCCTACCGATATGTTTCACTTCACAGTTCAATGTGTAAAGTTCAATCTGTCGGGTGACTTTCTATTTCACCAGTCACTCTCTGTCCTCATTGGGACAGACCAGGCTCCATCCTCAGGCTGTGCTGAGTAAGCAGCTTTCACCCAATGTGGTACTGAGCTCCAAATAGAGCAGAAAAGACTCACTTCTATCCCCGGCTTGTGTTAATCCCACCCGGTGTGGCACTGACACACACAGACAGCAGGAAAGACCCAATTCAATCCCCGGTGTGTCTTAATCCCACCCGGTGTGGTCCTGACCCACACAGAGAGCAGGAAAGACCCAGTTCAATCCCTGGCCTGTGTTAATCTCTCCCGGTGGTACTGACCCAGGCACAGAGAGCAGGAAAGATTCAATTCTATCCCTGGACGGTGTCAATCGCACCCGGTCTGGTACTGACCCACACAGAGAGCAGGAAAGACCCAATTCTGTCCCTGGCTTGTGTTAATCCCACCCGGTGTGGTATTGACCCACACAGAGAGCAGGAAAGACCCAATTCGATCCCCGGCCTCTTAATCCCACACAGTGTGGTACTGACCCACACAGAGAGCAGGAAAGGAACAATTCTATCCCTGATCTGTGTCACTCCCACCCGATGTGGTAATGACCCCCACGTACACACAGAGAGCAGGAAAGGACCATTCTATCCCTGATCTGTGTCATTCCCACATAGTGTGGTACAGACACAGCAAGAAATTTCTATTTCTCTCCCTCGCCTGTGTTAATCCAACAAGGTATGTCCCAAGTGCAAGTAACGATCAGCCTCTGCTTAAAATTGCTGTCCGTCTGTCCCTGATCTGTGTTACTTCCACACAGTGTGGTACTGACCAAACAAACAGAGCAGGAAAGGACTAATTCTCTCCCTCATCTGTGTTAATCCAACATGATGTTTTCCTGAACCATATCAAAGTACAAGTAATGATCAGCCTCTGCTTAAAATTGTTGACCGTCTGTTGTACAAATCAGGTAAGGTTTCAATGGTTTCTGTTTCCACAGACTCAAAGAATCATACAGCACTGAGGAGGCTATTTGGCCCATCGTGTCTGTGCATGCTTTTTGAAGGATCAATCCCATTTGTCCCTCTCCTCTACACAATTACCACTTCGCTGAAAATCTCCTCTGATACTATTGAATCAATTCTCTTTTTTACATTTATTATTGAATCTGCTTCACCACTCTTTAAGGTTGTGAATTCCGGTTTATAATAAATCAATGCATTTTTGTTGGCCCATCACCTTAAAAATGTGTCCTCTGGTTACTGACAGTCCTTCCAGTGAAACCAAATTCTCTGTCTTTGCTCCATCAAATATTGTTCAAGATTTTGCATATCTCTATTCAATCTCCATTTAACATCACTGCTCTAAAGAGAACAATTCCAGTTTACATTCAAGGGACACGAGATTGAGGGGAGGGAATAGAATTCAGCTCGGACTCGAACACAAAACACCATCACCTCCACATTCCCCTCCTCCGAGCCAAACAATATCTAGACTTGGACAGAAATCACCGTTCCTTCATCATCACTGGGTTAAAAGCCTGAAATCCTTTCTGTAACAGCATTGTGGGAACACCTTCACCACACGGACTGCAGTGGTTCAGGATGAAGGCCCATCATTTTCTCATGGTAACCAAGCATGGGAAAGTAATGCCAGCCTTGTCAGTATCACTCATATCTTGAGAACAAATAGACAGGAAATAAAATGTTAATAAAATCAATGTGTTTGTAACTGACTGATTGAAGTGATCAAAGAGAGAGACGTCATAACCCAATATAGCAAATTGTCAACACAATTCACCTCACCTGCACCTTGTGTTTGCCTTTCTTCTGTTATCTGTGTGATGATACAAGCAACAATGAGCCGCTGGCTCAAGAACTGCTGGACATCAATTGTGCACACGAAATAAGGACTCAATGGATTCTGTTACCATAGAATCGGAGAATCACAAAGCATGGAAGCAGTCCATTGGCCCATCGTACCTGTGCCATCTTTGAAAGAGCTTTTTATTTTGCCCCTCTTTCCTCCTCTTTTCCCAGAGCCCTGCAAATCCCCCTCTGCAGCATTTATCCAGTTCCCTTTTGAAACTTGCTCTTGAATCTGCTTCCAGCACATCTTCAGACCGTGTATTCCAGAATAAAGCAACTCACTGTATAAACATGTTTTCCTTATGCCACCTCTGCATCTTTTGCCAAGTTCTGCTATATTCAAAGACATCTGTTCATGCACCCAATTTAAAATTGCCCCATTTCATTTACATTGCCTCACCTTATTCTTCCTCCCTTAGCCCATGTCTGCACTAAATTTCATCTGCTTCATTTCCTCATTTCATCTCTCTCCCTTAATCCTTCTAATATCATCCTCATTTTTTTTGCATTTCCGAGTTTCTGTCACCTGAGTACACTGAAATTATGCCTTTTATAGATAAGTAAATGTCATACACAAACACAATACACGGATATATATTTATGTATGTTTCTATAATGAAGCAATGGCCCGAATACCGACCATTGGGGACCATCACTGTATAATCCCCTCCACTGTCTGAGCAACAACAGATCACCACTTCCCTCTGTATTCTATCCCTTAGCCAATGTCATATCCACACTGTCACTGCCTCTTGAATCCATGAGGTTCAGACTTCCTAACGAATCTATTAAATGGCATTTGATTCCACGACTTTTGATTGTTCATATCCAAAGTAGCAACCACGCTATCCGCAGCAACACTCTCCATTACTGCATCAAAGAATTTGATCAAGATTTTCAGACATGATTTGCCACTAATATATCTTCTGGACCTTCTTGTCATTTATAAACTCATGCTATTTAAACCACAATTATCTTGTCCCAGATTACAGACTCCACAAGCTTCCCCAACATTTCAATGAGGTTAGACTGATGGGTCAGTATTTCCCGGGTGCAGCCTATCACTACTGTTTTGAACAGGGTGTAGAATTTGCAACACTTCAGTCCTCTGACATCACTGCCATATCGAAGGAGGATTGGACGATTCGGGCTAGTGGCTCCGCTATTTCCAACATTCCTTGCCTCAGCAACCCTCATACATCCCATCAAGACTGGATAATTGTTTATTGCGGTACAGAAAGTGTTGGATTGAAAGGTGTTGACTGAACTTGTTTGTTCAGTGACTGTAATTAATGTAAGTCTCCATGGACCCTAATTGTGTCATTGGAGGGTTTCCCACTTCTATTAATACAGGGCTCCTTCCAATGTGTTATCCCATAGTATCAGCAGGAGCCTCCACCCCGCCCACCCCCACCTCCATCCCTCTCACCGGCACTGACAGGGATAAGTGGCTCCAGAGAGAGGGAGAGGATAGATCAGAATCTGAGAACAATCGATTGGAATGTGACAACAATGGAGAGGAGTTTCTCGTGGGCGTCTGACTATCTTTCTACAAATTATCATTGGCTTTCTTTACAATATCGGATCTATTACGCGCTTTTGACTATTCAAACGATTTACTATCCCGTCCTCGGTATTGTTGGTGTCCCTGGTAAGTCTCTCTCTACCTAGCTATTAATGTTATAACCGATGATTAACTTCAGTACTGTTCTTGTCAATTACTCTGCCCTTCTTGCTAATATTATTGTTCCTGGTTAACCTCTCTATCCAGCTATTAGAACTATAGATCATGTTTCACTGCATTGCTGTTCCTGTTATTTAAATATTGGGAAGACTAAATCCACTGCCATCGGTTTCTGACACAAATTCTGTCCCTGTCCACCGACTCGATCACACTCCCTGTCCAATGTCTGAGAACAAACCAGCCTCTTCACAACGTCAGCGATTCCTTTCATCCTAAGCTAAGTTCCAATTCAATATCCTGTCGATCACTAACCCTGCCTACAGCCACCTCTATAATTTTGTTCATTTCCACATCTCCTTCAGTTCATCTACTTATAAACCCTCAGCCGTGCCTTTCTTCGATCCACACTTGATGATACCAATGTCTTCCTGGTCATGCTCACAATAACAAAGCTCGATAAACTGCAGCTCATTCAGAAATCTACTGGCTGCATCACAACTCACAACCAGTCCAGATCACCCATCACCCCTGTACTCACTCACATAACCTACCTCCCAGTCTGGCAATGCCACAATTTTAATATAATCATACTTGGATTAAAAGCTCTAAATTGCCTCAACCTTCCAATTATCCCTATTCCCCTGTCGGTTTCCCATATTCCTTCCATTTGTTCTATTTGAAGTGTTTGTCATTTCTCGTTTTGAAGTGGATTTCATTAGCTATGGATCTGTCTCTGACTCTGATTTGGTCTCAGTACTATCACTGGTGCTGGTGCAGTGGAATCCACACTGATGGGCAGTTCTGGTTTGGCCGACACAGTTCTCATGCTGGACAGGGCACGAGTCCAAGAGTACCCTGCATGGACCGGTAGACTGAACAGGGGTCTGGATGGCATATGAACAACCTGTTCCAGCAGCTTGGAAACTTGGCCTATGCATGTTCACTGACCGCCTGTGTTAGTCACTCTCAGTTAAGCATCCATTCAGCTGGCACAAGGAATCCCCTCTGGGGTTATTTAAAAGGACCGAGAATCCAACTTGCAGGTGAGGGGCTTTTGACTTACTTCTGCTATTGTAAAGTTAGTGGAGGTGCTGTGGATGTTTTTCTGGAGCTTGTGTTGTGAGATGCTGCAGACATTCAGGGAGGACAGAGGATTTAGTGTTCCAACTCTAGACGAGGTATCGGGACTGTAGTTACAGTGTCTCTGGGTCTGTAACATGATCAACAAATGGAGCAGAGGCTGCAGAGTGGGAAAGCTCTGGATGGGAACCAAATGAGGTCAGTGGAGAGTTAGGATGTATTAACGAAAGCCTGTAAGGAACGAGATAATGAAGTCAGCGTGACTAAGGGAAAGAGTAGGCAGGGAGCAGATGATGTAAGCAAAGGGACTGGTGGTCTGAGGTGTATTTGTTTTAATGCAAGAAGTGTAGTAGGTAAGGAAGATGAACTTAGGGCCTGGATTAGTACCTGGGAGTATGATGTTATTGCTATTACTGAGACTTGGTTAAGGGAAGGGCATGATTGGCAACTAAATATCCCAGGATACCGATGCTTCAGGCGTGATAGAGAGGGAGGTAAAAGGGGTGGAGGAGATGCATTACTGGTCAAAGAGGATATCACAGCTGTGCTGAAGGAAGGCACTATGGAGGACTCGAGCTGTGAGGCAATATGGGCAGAACTCAGAAACAGGAAGGGTGCGGTAGCAATGTTGGGGCTGTACGACAGTCCTCCCAACAGCGAGCGTGAGATAGAGGTACAAATATGTAAACAGATTATGGAAAGCTGTAGGAGCAACAGGGTGGTGGTGATGGGAGATTTTAATTTTAGAACATAGAACATAGAACATAACAGCGCAGTACAGGCCATTCAGCCCTCGATGTTGCACCGACCTGTGAAACCATCTGACCTACACTATTCCATTTTCATCCATGTGTCTATCCAAAGAACACTTAAATGCCCTTAAAGTTGGCGAGTCTACTACTGTTGCAGGCAGGGCGTTCCACGCCCCTACTACTCTCTGAGTAAAGAAACTACCTCTGACATCTGTCCTATATCTATCACCCCTCAACTTAAAGCTATGTCCCCTCGTGTTTGCCATCACCATCCGAGGAAAAAGGCTCTCACTATCCACCCTGTCCAACCCTCTGATTATCTTATATGTCTCTATTAAGTCACCTCTTCTCCCCCTTCTCTCTAACGAAAACAACCTTAAGTCCCTCAGCCTTTCCTCGTAAGACCTTCCCTCCATACCAGGCAACATCCTAGTAAATCTCCTCTGCACCTTTTCCAAAGCTTCCACGTCCTTCCTATAATGCGGTGAACAGAAATGCACGCAATACTCCAGGTGCGGCCGCACCAGAGTTCTGTACAGCTGCAGCATGACCTCGTGGCTCCTAAACTCGATCCCCCGACTAATAAAAGCTAACACACCATATGCCTTCTTAACAGCTCTATTAACCTGGGTGTCAACTTTCAGGGATTTATGTACCTCGACACCAAGATCTCTCTGCTCATCTACACTACCAAGAATCTTCCCATTAGCCCAGTATTCTGCAATCCTGTTACTCCTTCCGAAGTGAATCACCTCACACTTTTCCGCATTAAACTCCATTTGCCATCTCTCAGCCCAGCTCTGCAGCCTTTCTATGTCCCTCTGTACCCGACAACATCCTTCGGCGCTATCCACAACTCCACCGACCTTCGTGTCATCCGCAAATTTACCAACCCACCCTTCCACACCCTCATCCAGGTCATTTATAAAAATGACAAACAGCAGTGGCCCCAAAACAGATCCTTGCGGTACACCACTAGAAACTATACTCCAGGATGAACATTTACCATCAACCACCACCCTCTGTCTTCTTTCAGCTGGCCAATTTCTGATCCAAAGCACTAATTCACCTTCAATCCCATACTTCTGTATTTTCTGCAATAGCCTACCGTGGGGAACTTTATCAAACGCCTGACTGAAATCCATATAGACCACATCCACGGCTTTACCCTCATCCACCTGTTTGGTCACCTTGTCAAAAAACTCAATAAGGTTTGTGAGGCACGACCTACCCTTCACAAAACCGTGCTGACTATCTCTAATGAACTTATTCTTTTCAAGATGATTATAAATACTATCTCTTATAACCTTTTCCAACATTTTACCAACAACCGAAGTAAGGCTCACAGGTCTATAATTACCAGGGCTGTCTCTACTCCCCTTCTTGAACAAGGGGACAACATTTGCTATCCTCCAGTCTTCCGGCACTATTCCTGTCGACAATGACGACATAAAAATCAAGGACAAAGGCTCTTGCAATCTCCTCCCTGGCTTCGCAGAGAATCCCAGGATAAATCCCATCTGGCCCAGGGGACTTACCTATTTTCACACTTTCCAAAATTGCTAACACCTCCTCCTTGTGAACCTCAATCCCATCTAGCCTGGTAGTCTGTATCTTAGTATTCTCCTCGACAACATTTTCTTTCTCCACTGTAAATGCTGACGAAAAATATTCATTTAACACTTCCCCTATCTCCTCCGATTCCACACACAACTTCCCACTACTATCCTTGATTGGCCCTAACCTATCTCTAGTCATTCTTTTATTCCTGATAGACCTATTGAAAGCCTTGGGGTTTTCTTTGATCCTATCCGCCAATGACTTCTCGTGTCCTCTCCTTGCTCTTCTTATCTCTCCCTTTAGATCCTTCCTGGCTAGCTTGTAACTCTCAAGCGCCCTAACTGAGCCTTCACGTCTCATCCTAACATAATCCTTCTTCTTCCTCTTGACAAGCTCTTCAACTTCTTTAGTAAACCACGGCTCCCTCGCTCGACAACTTCCTCCCTGCCTGACAGGTACATACTTATCAAGGACACGCAGCAGCTGCTCCTTGAATAAGCTCCACATTTCGATTGTGCCCATCCCCTGCAGTTTCCTTCCCCATCCTACGCATCCTAAATCTTGCCTAATCGCATCATAATTTCCTTTCCCCCAGCAATAATTCTTGCCCTGCTGTATATCCCTGTCCCTGCCCATCGCTAAGGTAAAACTAACCGAATTGTGATCACTATCACCAAAGTGCTCACCAACTTCTAAATCGAACACCTGGCCGGGCTCATTACCCAGTACCAAATCCAATGTGGCATTGCCACTGGTTGGCCCGTCTACATACTGTGTCAGAAAACCCTCCTGCACACACGGGACAAAAACAGACCCATCTAAAGTACTCGAACTATAGCATTTCCAGTCAATATTTGAAAAGATAAAGTCCCCCATAACCACTACCCTGTTACTGTCGCTCCTGTCAAGAATCATCTTTGGTATCCTTTCCTCTACATCTCTGGAACTATTTGGAGGTCTGTCGAAAACTCCCAACAGGGTGACCTCTCCTCTCCTGTTTCTAACCTCGGCCCAGACTACCTCAGTAGACTTGTCCTCAAACGTCCTTTCTGCCGCTGTAATACTTTCCTTGATTAACAATGCCACACCCCCCCCCCCCCCCCTCTTTTCCCATCTTCTCTGTTCTTAGTGAAACATCTAAATCCCGGAACCCGCAACATCCATTCCTGTCCCTGCTCTACCCATGTCTCTGAAATGACCGCAACATTGACTGGGATTCAATTAATGTTAGAGGTCTAGATGGAGCAGAATTTGTAAGGAGCATCCAGGAGGGTTTTTTAGAGCAGGATGTAAATAGTCCAACTCGGGAAGGGGCCATACTGGACCTGGTGTTGGGAAATAAGACAGGCCAGGTGGTTGACGTTTCAGTAGGGGACTAATTTGGGAATAGTGATCACAATTCCGTAAGATTTAGAATACTCATGGACAAAGATGAGAGTGGTCCTAAAGGAAGAGTGCTAAATTGGGGGAAGGCCAACTATACCAAAATTCGGCAGGAGCTGGAGAATGTCAATTGGGAGCAGCTGTTTGAAGGTAAATCCACTTTTGATATGTGGGAGGCTTTTGAAGAGATGTGGATTAGCGTGCAGGAGAGACATGTTCCTGTGAAAATGAGGGGTAGAAATGGCAAGATTAGGGAACCATGGATGACAGGTGAAATTGTGAGCCTAACTAAGAGGAAAAAGGAAGCACACATAAGGTCTAGGTAGCTGAAGAAAGACGAAGCTTTGAAAGAATATCGGGATTGTAGGCGCAATCTGAAACGAGGAATTAAGAGGGCTAAAAGGGGTCATGAAATATCTTTAGTAAACAGGGTTAAGGAAAATCCCAAAGCCTTTTATTCATATATAAGGAGCAAGAGGGTAACTAGAGAAAGGATTGGCCCACTCAAGGACAAAGGAGGAAAGTTATGCGTGGAGTCAGAGAAAATGGGTGAGATTCGAAACGAGTACTTTGCATCGGTATTCACCGAGGAGAGGGACATGACGGATGTTGAGGTTAGGGACAGATGTTTGATTACTCTAGGTCAAGTCGGCATAAGGAGGGAGGAAGTGTTGGGTATTCTAAAAGGCATTAAGGTGGACAAGTCCCCAGATCCGGATGGGATCTATCCCAGCTTTCTGTGGGAAGCGAGAGAGGAAATAGTTGGGGCCTTAACAGATATCTTTGCGACATCCTTAAACACGGGTGAGGTCCCGGAGGACTGGAGAATTGCTAATGTTGTCCCCTTGCTTAAGAAGGGTAGCAGGGAAAATCCAGGTAATTATAGACCGGTGAGCCTGACGTCAGTGGTAGGGAAGCTGCTGGAGAAGATACTGAGGGATAGGATCTATTACCATCTGGAAGAAAATGGGCTTATCAGTGATAGGCAACATGGTTTTGTGCAGGGAAGGTCATGTCTTACCAACTTAATAGAATTCTTTGAGGAACTGACAAAGTTGATTGATGAGGGAAGGGCTGTAGATGTCGTATACATGGACTTCAGTAAGGCGTTTGATAAGTTTCCCCATGGTAGGCTGATGGAGAAAGTGAAGGCGCATGGGGTACAAGGTGTACTAGCCTGATGGGTAAAGAACTGGCTGGGCAACAGGAGACAGAGTAGCAGTGGAAGGGAGTTTCTCAAAATGGAGACGTGTGACCAGTGGTGTTCCACAGGGATCTGTGCTGGGACCACTGTTGTTTGTGATTTACATAAATGATTTGGAGGAAAGTATAGGTGGTCTGATTAGCAAGTTTGCAGACGACACTAAGATTGGTGGAGTAGCAGATAGTGAAGGGGACTGTCAGAGAAGACAGCAGAATATAGATAGACTGGAGAGTAGGGCAGAGAAATGGCATTTGGAGTTCAATCAGGGCAAATGCGAGGTGATGCATTTTGGAAGATCCAATTCAAGAGTGAACTATACAGTAAATGGAAAAGTCCTGGGGAAAATTGATGTACAGAAAGATTTGGGTGTTCAGGTCCATTGTTCCCTGAAGGTGGCAACGCAGGTCAATAGAGTGGTCAAGAAGGCATATGGCATGCTTTCCTTCATCGGACGGGATATTGAGTACAAGAGTTGGCAGGTCATGCTACAGTTGTATAGGACTTTGGTTCGGCCACATTTGGAATACTGCGTCCAGTTCTGGTCGCCACATTACCAAAAGGATGTGGATGCTTTGGAGAGGGTGCAGAGGAGGTTCACTAGGATGTTGCCTGGTATGGAGGGCGCTAGCTATGAAGAGAGGTTGAGTAGATTAGGATTATTTTCATTAGAAAGACGGAGGTTGAGGGGGGACCTGATTGAGGTGTACAAAATCATGAGAGGTATAGACAGGGTGGATAGCAAGAAGCTTTTACCCAGAGTGGGGGATTCAATTACAAGGGGACACGAGTTCAAAGTGAAAGGGGAAAAGTTTAGGGGGGATATGCGTGGAAAGTTCTTTACGCAGAGGGTGGTGGGTGCATGGAACGCATGCCAGCGGAGGTGGTAGACGCGGGCACGATAGCGTCTTTTAAGATGTATCTAGACAGATACATGAAAGGGCAGGAAGTAGAGAGATACAGACCCTTAGAAAATACGCGACAGGTTTAGATAGAGGATTTAGATTGGCGTAGGCTTGGAGGGCCGAAGGGCCTGTTCCTGTGCTGTAATTTTCTTTGTTCTTTGTTCTTTGTAAAGAGGGAGGGGGCTTTCCGCTCCCCACCCTGGCTTTCCCAAGAGCACTTTTCCTACCTACACCTAACCCAGGAGCAGTGTGTGAGATGACTGTGATTCAATAAGGAGGTGGTCACATAGCAGTGTCACCTCCTGTAACACGACCTGGAGCCTCACACCAGGGTGAGGACGGAGCTGTCCATAGCCGTTCAGGTCACAGTTTCATTGAACTTCTATGTATCTGGATCTTCCCAGGCAGCAGCGTGTGACGTATCCATTGTCTATCTATATGCTGTCCAATGATGTATCTGCTGGTTAATGGAGGCCATCTATGTCGGGTGAGGTGAATATATCATTTTCACCCTCCGCAGGGTGAAGCAGGGTGAGAGGTCCCGTGGCTTTGTCAGGGTAGCGGGATTCCTGCTGGTGGAGGTGGCTCTGCGCGGCCCGAATGTCAACGGGGAGAGGTACAGGAACTGAAAGAACTCTCATTCCATTAATGTATAGTTAGTGTGTGAGCATGCCCAATACATCATGTTGGTGAATGTCCACTATCCTGGCAGCAGTCACCACACCTTCATTCTGAAGCAGGCAGCCGGTCCCAACACTTCGGGCCTCTCTGCAGAACCAGAATGTGGCTCCTCGGAGACAATGCCTACCTCACTCTGTACATCACTCCTAATTCAACCCCCAGCATCAATGCCAACCAACCGCATGAAAATAACCCGTGTATAACGTGAGCAATGGAGTCACCAGGAACATGGTGGAACAGACCATCGGTGTGATGAAGCAATGCTTCCAACGACTGAACCGCTCGGGGGAGCCCTCCAGTACTCACTGGAGCAGGTGTCCAAGTTCATGGTGTTCTGCTGCATCCTTCATATCATCACCATCATGAGGACACAGGCATTGGCACCAGGAATCCGGAGGCTACCTCAGGAGGAGGAGTGAGGGAGGATATTTCCTGGATGCCTTTGAACCGGGCAGGCTGTCGGAGAGACCCTGCTAGAATTTCGGTTCCCACAGGACAACTTCCCTTTCCCATCATCTCCATTCTCCCCCATGACACCCAACTGAGACGCCCCATCACAGTGTCCTGCAATAAAAAAACACCAACAAAAACCTTTTAATTGACATCTTTATCCAATAACATATCCAATTATACAAGCAAAGCTGAACTATTCTCCCTTGAATATTCCCTTAGTGCCTGTCTTGTGGATCCCTCGACTTGCCTAGTGCTCCGACATAGTGTTTCCCCAGTGACTGCAGCATGGCTGGTGGAAGGCTGCTGACTTTCGCTGGGGGAGACTGCAGATGGCCTTGCAGGACGTCCTCGAGCAGCTCTGGGCCTTGAGGGCACGGATTCAGACTGCACCACCACGACATGGGCAGCCGCAGCCTGGGCTGGCTAATGGGTAACAGCAAGGACATTGGTGGAGTGACAGTGAAAGGAGAACAAATACTGTCATCCTGAGAGAGGACAGCAGGTTCATACTCCACGGAGACACTGTCACTCCCACGGGGCGACATCTCAGTAATCTTAGTAATCTACTGGATCACAGATTGCTGGACTGCTGTGAGAGCCTGCAAACCCCTTTGTGCAGTGAGATCCACAGCCATGATGACAGCAGTCTGATCCTGCATGGCAGCAAGCAGTCTGAGTTTCCACTGCATCACAGAGACGTTGGGTGTCTGCTGTCTGTGCTGCAGTGGAAGCTGAGACAATGTTCACCAGACACTGCATCAAGGCTGGGTCCGCTCGTGCTGTCATGGAGTTAGTGACCACTTCCACAGGGGAAAAAATGGGCTTCAAGCTCTGTGCAATGTCCTGTGCCATGTTGGAGCTGGACTCCTCCATGTTCTTTGATAGTGGCAACAGACTGTCTGACAGGCCTGTCAATGGACAAAGTATCTCAGTGTCCATATCCATCAGCATTCTCCTGTATGCTGCTCCAGCAAAGTTCATATCTGAGTCCTGTGTATTATAACTCGTTTGTGACATTGCCCTCCGGTGATCTGACACATGAACTATCCTTTCCCCCTGGCCTGGCTGCAGCTCACTCGTGCTCTGTGACTCACCTCGTGTAGATTCTGACTCTTTACCAGCCTCTAAAGCACACACAGTGTAAGTGTTTGATCGGTTGTCTGTGAGTATCAGACCAAGTGATGGGGCTTCACCATCAGTGCTGTGCTGCTGCTCTCTGTCTCCTGGAGCTGCTGTGACTGGGAAGCTGGCAGTTTTCAGTTATCGTTGGAAAGTATAAATCAGAATTGGAAGGTTGGGGTGAGGGATTGGGGGTGGGATGAAAAGCAGGAGGTCCATGGTCCCATCAGCAGCTTGGACATCATCCCAGACAGCAGGATGAGGGGGAGGTAGGAGTTAAAAAGGGACATAAGGCAGGAACATAGCAACAGCCTGAATGCTGTCGGCGAGGCCGGATGCCACGGGCTCTGTGACAGCCAGTCCCATGATGTGGAGAACCATCTCCTCCCTCATGCTCAGGGGATGAAGATATGCCTGGCCCCCGCCAGTTCACTTCTGCCCCCTGTGATTATGGGCCACCTTGTCCTGTTAGAGAGGGGGTGGAATATCAGTAATTGTGTTTCACAGTGTTTGTGTGATGTGCCTTCCATAGCTCAATAGCTGGAGGTATGTGGAGACAGTGAGATGTGGGTGTGAGGCTGGTATCAGTGGAAGGTGTGTGAGGGTGAGGTGGAGTATGTGAATGTTAGGTGTGAGTCCTGAGTGTTAGGGACAGCTGATGGGTGAGTGGTGGGGGTGTGGTACATTGAGCAGTGTGAGAGGCTGAAAGATATTATTGAATCTGCTTCCATCATGTTTTCAGGCAATGAATTCCAGATCAAAACAACTTGCTGTGTAAGAAAATTCTCCTCATTTCACCTCTGGTTCTTTGTCAATTACCTTCAATCTGTGTCTTCAAAATACTGCACTTTCTGACACTGGAAACAGTTTCACATTAATTACCCTATCAAAACCCCTCATGATTTTGAATTCCATATTAAATCTCCCCTTACCCGTCAGTGCTCTAAAGCGAACAATCCCAGCTTTTCAAATTTCTCAACGTAAATGAATTCCCAGATCCCTGGTACCATTCCACAAAATCACCTCAGTATCTTCACTAAGTCCTTAACATCCTTCCCAAACCGTGGTGATCAGAATTGGACACAATTCTCCAGCTGGGATCTAACCAATGATGTATAAACATTAGCATTTCCTCCTGAGTTTTATTACTCTGTATCTCTCTCTCTAACACCAAAGACACTACATGTTACCTTCAAAGATCTGTGTGTGTACACGCCACTTCTCTCTAATCCTTCATCCGCTTTATAATGGTACCATTGAGTTTATATTGTTTCACCTCATATTTCCTACCCAAATGTCTCACTTCACACTTCACTGTGTTAAATTACATCTGCCATGTTCCTGTCCATTTCACCAGTCAGTCTCTGCCCTCCTGAAGTCTGTTACTATCCTTCAGACTGTTTATTAACATTTCTGAGTTTCCAGCCCTCTGAAAACTTTGACATTATCCTCTCTGTACACAAGCCCATTGCATTAACATACAGCAACAGTGATTCCAACAGTAACCCTGCAGAACCCCACTGTGTACTTCCCTCCAGACTGATCAACAACCATTCTCTACTACTGTCTGCTTTCTGTCACTGACCTAATTTCCTGCATGCTGGCATTGAAAATAAAAAAAGGACTTCCATTTATGTAACGCCTTCATGATCACTGCATGTCCCAAAGCGATTTACAACCAACGAGTAGTTTTTAACGTTTAGTCAGTCTTGTAAATGCAGGAAAAACAGAGTCAATTTCCGCACAGCAAGATCCCACAAGTAGCAGTGTGATCATGATCAGATCTGTTTTTGTGATGTTGAATTGAGGGGTAAATGTTGACCAGGACACTGGAAATAATTCCATGGGATCTTTACATCCACCTGAGTGGGCAACACGGGGCCTGGCTTTACCTTTTCGTTGATAAGGCGGTACCTCTGACAGTGAAACACTCCCTCAGTACTGCACTGCAGTGTCAGCCTTGATTCTTGTCATCAAGTCCTGCAGTGACACTTGATCCTAGAAGCTTGTGATTGAAAGGGGAGAGAGCGACAAACTGAGCCACTGCTGACATTGGTCCTTTAATCCCATGTGTTTCTAATTTGGTAACACGGCTGTTATGTGGTAATTTATCAAACAGCTGCTGAAAGGATAGGAATATTGGGAAAGTACAGGCTGGAACAATCATAGAATCATAGAATAGCACAGCCCTGAATGATGTCATTCGGCCCATCAAGTCAGTGCTGAACCCTTTCAAAGAACAATCCAGTTAGTCCCACTCCCTGACTCTTTCACTATATCCGAACATTTTTTCTTCTTCAGATATTTATCCAATTCCCTTTTGGGATATACTATTGAATCTGTATCCATCAGCCTATCAGACAGTGCATCCCAAATCCAAACCACTCAGAAACAAAAATCCTCATGTCTGCTTCTTTTACCAATCGCCTTAAATCTGTGTCTCTGATTACCGGTCCCTTGGACATTGGAAACAGTTTCTCTTTATTTAATTTATCTAAACCCTTCCTAATGTTAAACAGCTCAATCGAATCTCCTCTGAAAGTTCTCTGCTCGAAGCAGAACAACCCCAGCTACATAACTGTCATCCCTCATGCCTGCACAAATTCTCGTAAAACAGTTCTGTACCCTCTCCGAAGGCTTCATGTCCTTCCTAAAGTGTGGTTCCCAGTATTCGACACAAGACTTCAGGTGCAACTGAACTGGTATTTTATATATGTTTCACATAATGTCCTTGCTTTTGCTTTTTTTGCTTCTATTTATAAAACCGAGGATCCCATATATTTATTAACGGTTTGGCTACAACGATTTGTGTACAAATACTCCAGGTGTCTCTGTTATTTCACCACGTTTATAGTTGTACCATTTAACTTGTATTGTCTCTCCTCATTCCTCCTTTCAAAATGTATTACCTCACACATCTGCAATGCCAATTAAATATTGAGAAGATTGAAGACATTGTTTTCTGTCTCTGCTTCAAATATTTCCTAGCTACACACTCCATCGCTCTCCTTTGTAAATGTTTGAGACGAAAAGCCAAACTGTTCACACACTTGGTTACATAGTTAACCTTGAGATGCCTTGCGATGAGCTTCTGACCAAATATTCACACCATCAGTAAAATGGCTTATTTCCACCCGCGGTGGAGTTGCATTTCTGGTTAAAAAGGAAAGTAATACAATAGTGAGGAAGGATATGAGATCTGATGATGTGGAGTCTGTATGGGTAGAGCTGGGAAGCACTAAGGGGCAAAAAACGTGAGTGGGGGCTATATATAGACCCCCAAACTGTGGTGGTGATGTGGGAATGGTCTTAAACAGGAAATTAGAGATGCATGCGATAAAGCAACATCTGTAATTATGGGTGACTTAAATCTGCATATAGATTGGTCAAATCAAATTTGTCACAATAACGTAGAGGAGGAATTACTGGAGTGTATACGGGATGGTTTTCTGGACCAATATGTTGAGGAACCAACCAGAGAACAGGCCATCCCAGACTGGATATTGTGTAAAGAGAGAGGAATAATTGGCAATCTAGTTGGGTGAAATCCCTTGAGGACGAGTGACCATAATATAATCGAATTTGTCATGAAGAAAGCCAACAGTGACGTCAGAGGAGAGCTGCAAGCTGATTGGTTGGGTGAGTAGCAGCTATTAGTGCATGTAGATATCTTTAAAAAAGTGAAAAGTTTATTTTTGTGGGAAAATAACTCTGGTGATAAGGTGAGTACTACTGAAGTGTTTCTTTTTTTAATTCAGTGTAGTTTATTAAGAATCTTAGATTGAAGTGGGTAGAAAAAGGCCCCTCATGTCATTAGTATTTTTTTAAATTAAGGGTGTAACTAATTAATCTAAGTGTTGGTCATGACAGGAGAGTTCAGCCCCGTGATCTGCTCCTCCTGCCCTTTGTGGGAAATCAGGGATGCTTCCAGTGTCCCTAGTGAGCATGTGTGCAGGAAGTGGATCCATCTTCAACTACTGGCGACCCGCATTATGGAGATGGAGCTGCAGGAGAATTCACTGTGGAGTATCCATAATGCTGAGGAAGTCGTGGATAACATGTTTAGCGAGGTGGTCACACCGCAGATAATAGCTGCACAGGCAGAAAAGGGATGTGTGACCACCAGACAGAGTCGTAGGCACAGGCAGGTAGTGCAGGAGTCCCCTGTGGCCACCACCTCTCAAACAGATAGACCGCTTTGGATACTGTTGGCGGGGATGACCTCCCAGGGGAAAGCAGCAACAGCCAGGCCCATGGGACCACAGAGGGCTCTGCCGCACAGCAGGGCAGGAAAAGGGGTGTAAGAGCTATCGTGATAGGAAATTCTATCGTAAGGGGTGCAGGTAGGCGTTTCTGTGGCCGCAAAAGAGGCACCAGGATTGTATGTTGCCTCCCTGCTGCGAGGGTCAAGGATGTCTCGGAGTGGCTGCAGGAAATTCTGAAAGGAGAGAGTGAGCAGCCAGAGGTCGTGGTTCATATTGGTGCTAACGACATAGATAGGAAGAGAGATAAGGTCCTGCAAAGTGAATATAGGGAGTTAGGCAGAAGGTTAAAAAGTAGAACCTCTGGGGGTAATCTGAGGATTTGGCCTAACCATCAGCCTCAAGAAAATGAACATCATGGGACAGGATGTCAGAAATGCTCCATCCATCAATATCGGCGGCCACGCTCTGGAAGTGGTTCAAGAGCTCACCTACCTAGGCTCAACTGTCACCAGTTACCTGTCTCTAGATGCAGAAATCAACAAGTGCACGGGAAAGGCTTCCACTGCTATGTCCAAACTGGCCAAGAGAGTGTGGCAAAATGGTGCACTGACACGGAACACAAAAGTCCGAGTGTATCAAGCCTGTGTCCTCAGTACCTTGCTCGATGGCAGCGAGGCCTGGACAACGTATGTCAGCCAAGAGCGACGTCTCAATTCAGTTTAGTTTAGTTTAGAGATACAGCACTGAAACAGGCCCTTCGGCCCACCGAGTCTGTGCCGACCATCAACCACCCATTTATACTAATCCTACTCTCATTCCATGTTCCTACCACATCCCCACCTGTCCCTATATTTCCCTACCACCTCCCTATACTAGGGGCAATTTATAATGGCCAATTAACCTATCACCCTGCATGTCTTTGGCATGTGGGAGGAAACCGGAGCACCCGGAGGAAACCCACGCAGACACAGGGAGAACTTGCAAACTCCACACAGGCAGTACCCGGAATCGAACCCGGGTCGCTGGAGCTGTGAGGCTGCAGTGCTAACCACTGCGCCACTGTGCCGCCCAAATTCAGTCCATGTTCCCTGCCTCCGGAGAATACTTGGCATCAGGTGGCAGGACTTTATCTCCAACACAGAAGTCCTCGAGGCGGCCAACATCCCCAGCTTATACACACTACTGAGTCAGCGGCGCTTGAGATGGTTTGGCCACGTGAGCCGCATGGAAGATGGCAGGATCCCCAAAGACACTTTGTGCAGCGAGCTCGCCACTGGTATCAGACCCACCGGCCGTCCATGTCTCTGCTTTAAAGACGTCTGCAAATGCGACATGAAGTCCTGTGACATTGATCACAAGTCGTGGGAGTCAGTTGCCAGCGATCGCCAGAGCTGGCGGGCAGCCATGAAGGAGGGGCTAAAGTGTGGCAATTCGAAGAGACTTCACAGTTGGCAGGAAAAAAGGCAGATGCGCAAGGGGAGAGCCAACTATGTAACAGCCCCGACAGACAAATTTTTCTGCAGCACCTGTGCGAGAGCCTGTCACTCGAGCATTGGCCTTTTTAGCCACTCCAGGCGCTGCTGCACAAACCACTGACCACCTCCAGGCGCGTATCCATTGTCTCTCGAGGTAAGGAGGCCAAAGACAAAGAAGAAGAAGGATCTCAGGATTACTCCCTGTGCCACGTGCTCGTGAGGATAGGAATAGGAGGATTAAGGAAATGAAAGTGTGACTGAAGAGCTGGTGTAGGCGGGAGGGCTTCAGCGACTTGGATCATTGGGATCTCTTCTTGTGCAGAGGTGACCTGTTGAAGAGGGTCGGATTGCATCTAAACTGGAAGGGGACCAATATCCTTGCGGGGAGGTTTGTTAGTACTACTCGGGAGGGTTTAAACTAGTCTTGCAGAGAGGTGGGACTCAAAGTAGTAGTCTCTCCGATGACATAGTTAAGGTAAATGTAGAGGTTAATGCAAGCAAGTCCAGTAGGCGGGCCTGGCAGTGGCCTGACAGGGAGCGTGGAAGGTCTGGTCGACTAAACTGCAAGTGGTTAGCACCGCAGCCTCACAGCTCCAGGGACCCGGGTTCGATTCTGGGTACTGCCTGTGCGGAGTTTGCAAGTTCTCCCTGTGTCTGCGTGGGTTTCCTCCGGGTGCTCCGGTTTCCTCCCACATGCCAAAGACTTGCAGGTTGATAGGTTAATTGGCCATTATAAATTGCCCCTAGTATAGGTAGGTGGTAGGGAAATATATTGGGACAGGTGGGGATGTGATAGGAATATGGGATTAGTGTAGCATTAGTATGAATGGGTGGTTGATGGTCGGCACAGACTTGGTGGGCCGAAGGGCCTGTTTCAGTGCTGTATCTCTAAACTAAACTACTTTAATGCAAGAGGCCTTACAGGTAAGGCAGATGAACTCAGAGCATGGATCAGTACATGGGATTGTGATATTATAGCTATTACAGAAACGTGGTTGAGGGATAGGCAAGACTGGCGGCTCAGTGTTATGGGGTACCGATGCTTCAGTTGGAGGGAAGAGAGGATGGGGAGTTGCACAATTGATTAGGGAGCACATCACGGCAGTAGTTAGAGAGGATATCCCGCGGGGAACGTCCAGTGAGGCCATATGAGTGGAGCACAGAAATAAGCAAGAGGTGATCACTTTGATGGGATTATACTATAGGCCCCCCAATAGTCAGAGGGAATTGGAGGAGCATATATGTAGGGAAATCACAGATAGGTGTAGGAATTATAAGGTTGTAATAGTAAGTGATTTTAACATTCCTAATATTGACTGGGACTGCCTTGGTGCCAAGGGATCAGATGGGCAAGAATTTGTTAAGTGTGTCCAGGATAGTTTTATGAAACAGTATGTGGATGGCCCTACGAGAGAAAAGGCAACACTCGACCTCCTCTTTGGAAATGAGGATGGGCAGGTGGATGATGTGTTAGTGAGGGAGCACTTTGTGACCAGTGACCATAACACTATTAGCTTCAAGATAGTTATGGATGAGGATAGGACTGGTCCTCAGGTTGAAGTCCTAAATTGGAGGAAGGTTAATTTTGATGGCATCAGACAGGAACTCTCCAAAGTTGAATGAAAGGGCTGTGTACAGGTAAAGGGACGTCTGGCAAGTGGGAGGCTTTTAAAAGTGAGATAGGAAGAATTATGGGCTGGCATATTCCTGTTAGATGGAAGGGCAAGGCTGGCAAGTTTAGAGAACCTTGGTTGATGAGGGATGTTGAGGGTCTGGTCAGGACAAAGAAGGAGGCATATGTCGGGTATAGGCAGCGGGGATCAAACGAGTCCCTCCAGGAGTACAGTGGATTTAGGAGTACACTCAAGAAAGAAATTAGGAGGGAGAAAAGGGGCCATGAGATTTCCCTGGCAGATAAGATAATGGAGAATCCTAAAATATTCTTTAAGTATATTAAGAGTAAAAGGGTAGCCAGGGAGAGAGTCGGTCCCCTTAAGGATCAGTGTGGTAATCTACGTGTGCAGCCACGGGAAATGGGCGAGGTCTTAAATGAATACTTCTCGTCTTGATTTACCATGGAGACAACATGGAAGCTAGTGAGTTCAAGGGAGGGAACAGTGATATCCTGGAGCATATCAACATTACAAAGGAGGCGGTGTTGGAGGTTTCGAAGCGCATTAAGGTAGATAAATCCCCAGGGCCTGACCAGGTGTATCCTAGGATGCTATGGCAAGAAAGGGAGGATATTCCTGGAGCCCGAGCAGAGATTTTTGCATTATCGTTAGCCATGGGTGAGGTACCGGAAGACTGAAGGATAGCTAATGTTGTGCCTTTATTTAATAAGGGCAGCAGTGATAAGCCAGGGAACAACAGGCCGGTGAGCCTTACATCAGTGGTGGGAAAGTTACTGGAAGGGATTCTGACAGACAGGATTTATATGCATCTGGAAAGGCAACGTCTGATTAGGGATGGTCAGCATGGCTTTGTGCATGGGAATCATGTCTCAGGAATTTGATTGCGTTTTTTGAGGAGGTGACCAAGAGGATTGACGAGGGCAGGGCGAAGGACGTTGTCTACATGGACTTTAGCAAGGCCTTTGACAAGGTCCCGCATGGTCGGCTGGTCCAGAAGGTTCAAACACATGGGATCCAGGATGTGCTAGCCAATTGGATACAAAATTGGCTTGGTGATCGGATGGTAGTGGAGGGTTGTTTTTCAGATTGGAGGCTGGTGACCAGTGGTGTGCCACAGGGATCGGTTCTGGGTCCTCTCTTGTTTGTCATATATATTAATGACTTGGATATGAATGTAGGGGGCATGATTGGTAAGTTTGCAGATGATACAAAAATTGATGGAATAGTAGAAAGTGAAGAAGGTTGTCTAAGGTTACAACAGGATATAGATAAACTTGGAAAGTGGGCAAGGGATTGGCAAATGGAATTTAATGCAGACAAGTGCGAAGTGATGCATTTTGGGAAGTTGAACAAGTGCAGTACATATACAGTGAATGACAGGGCCTGGGGAGTGTTGTTGAGCAGAGAGACCTTGGGATGCAACTGCATAGTTCCCTGAATGTGGCAACACAGGTTGACTGGGTGGTGAAGAAGGTGTATGGCATGCTTGTCTTCATCAAATGCGGCATGGAGTACAAGAGTTGGGACGTCATGTTACAGTTGTACATAACTTTGGTTATTCCGCATTTGGAGTACTGTGTGCAGTTCTAGTCGCAGCACTACAGGAAAGATGTGATTAAGCTAGAGAGGGTGCAGAAAAGATTCATCAGGAAGAAGCCTAGTTTGGAGGGCTTGAGTTATAAAGAGAGATTGGGTAGGCTGGGTCTGTTTCCCCTGGAGCAAAGACGGCTGAGAGGGGACATGATGGAGGTATATAAAATTATGAGAGGCATAGACAGAGCAGGTAGCCAGAGTCTGTTTCCCATGGTAGGGGTGACTAAAACTAGAGGGCATAGATTTCAGATGAAAGGGAGTAGGTTTAAAGGGGATTAAAAGGGTAATTTTTTCACACAACGAATATTGCGAATCTGGAATGAGCTGCCAGAGGAGGTGGTGGAGGCAGGAACAGTAGCCACATTTAAGAGTCATCTGGACAGGTATTTGAATGAGCAAAGCATAGACGGATATGGAATTAATGCAGGCACGTGGAACCAGTACAGATCGGCATTCTGGTCGGCATGGACGCAGTGGGCCGAAGGGCCTGTTTCTATGCTGTACGAATCTAAGACTCCAAGATGGAGAGTGACGTAGTTGATTCTGAGACTAGGGTCGTGAATCTTAATAAAGCAAAGTATGAAGGTATGAGGCACGAGTTGGCTATGATGGATTGGGAAACGTTACTTAAAGGGATGATGGAGGAAAGGCAATGGCAATATTCAAAGAGTGCAGTGATGAACTGCAACAATTGTTTACTCCTGTCTGGCGCAAAAGTAAAATGGGAAAGGTAGCCAAACCATGGCTTAGAAGGAAAATTAGAGATAGTATTAGATTCACGGAAGAGGCATATACATTTGACAGAAAGAAGCAACAGACCTGAGGATTGGGAGCAGTTTAGGAGGACCAAGGGACTGATTAATAAGGGGAAAATAAAATACATGGGGAAGCTTGCGGGGAACATACAACCTGACTGTAAAGGTTTCTGTAGGTATGTGAAGAGGAAAGGATTGGTTCAGACAAATGTAGCTCCTTACAGTTAGAAACATGGGAATTTATTATGGGAAACAAAGAAATGGCTAACCAACTAAATGCATACTCTGATTCTGTCTTCACAAAGGATGGCACAAATATCTTACCAGAAATGTTGGGGAACACAGGGTTTAGTGAGAGGAAGGAACCGAAGGAAATCAGTATTAGTAGAGAAATTGTGTTGGGGAAGTTGATGGTATTGAAGGCCGATAAATCCTCAGGGCCTGATAATCGACATCCCAGATTACTTAAAGAAGTGACCCTAGAAATAGTGGATGCATTGGTGGTCATCTTTCAAGATTCTATAGACTTTGGAACAGTTCCAGCTGATTGGAGGGCAGCTAATGTAACCCCACCATTTAAAAATGGAGGTAGAAATAAAGCAGGGCATTATAGACAAGTCAGCCTGACGTCGGTAGTGGGGAAAATTCGAGAGTCCATTATCAAAGTTTTTATGGCAGAGCACTTGGAGAACAGTGTTAGAATCGGATAGAGTCAGCATGGATTTACGAAAGGGAAATCATGCTTGAAAAGTCTATTAGAATTCTTCGAATATGTAACTAATAGAGTGGATGATGGGGAGCCAGAGAATGTGGTTTATTTGGACTTTCAGAAGGCTTTCGACAAAGTCCCACATAAGAGATTAGTGAGTAAAATTAAAGCGCATGGGATTAGTGGTAGTGTATTGCGATAGATAGAAAATTGGTTGGCAGATGGAAAAAAAGAGTAGTGATAAACGGATCTTTTTCCAAATGGCAGGCAGTGATTAGTGGGGTACCACAGGGATCGGTTCTAGGACCCCAGCTATTCACACTCCATATTAATGATTTAGATGAGGGAACGAAATGTAATATCTCCAAATTTTCAGAAGACACAAAACTGGGTAGGAGGGTGAGTTGTGAGGAGGATGCAGAGAGCCTTCAGGGTGATTTGGACATGTTGAGTGAGTGGGCTATTGCATGGCAGATGCAGTATAATGTGAATAAATGTGAGGTTATCCACGTCGGTAGCAAAAACAGGAAGGCAGATTATTATCTGAACAGCTACAAACTGAGAGAGGGGAATATGCAGCGAGACATGGGTGTTCTCGTACACCAGTCACTGAAGGTAAGCATGCAGGTGCAACAGGTGGTAGAAAAAGGTGAATGTTATGTTGGCCTTCATAAAGACAGGATTCGAGTACAGGAGCAGGGATGTTTTGCTGCACTGATACTGGGCCTTGGTGAGGCCGCACTTGGATATTGTGTGCAGTTTTGGTTTCCTTCTCTGAGAAAGGATGTTCTTGCTGCAGAGAGAGAGTGCAACGAAGGTTTATCAGACTGATTCCTGGGATGGCGGGACTCACGTATGAGGAGAGATAGGATTATATTCGCTGGAGTTCAGAAGAGTGAAGAGGGATCTCATAGAAACCTATAAAATTCTAACAGGATTTGACAGGGTAGTTGCAGGAAGGATGCTCCCGATGGTGGGGGAGTCCAGAACCAGGGGTCATAGTCTAAGGATACGGGGTAAACGTTTCAGGACTGAAATGAAGAGAAACCTCTTCACCCAGAGAGTGGTGAGCCAGTGAAATTACGTCATCACTCCCATATCCAAGAGGGATTGGAATATGCTGGCCAGTGCCTCTGCTACTTCCACCATTCCATCCCTCAGCAACCCTCATGCATCCCATCCAGACTGGGTAAATTATCTACTTTATTGTGGTACAAAAAGTGCTGTATTGAAAAGGGTTAACTGAATCTGTTTGTTTAGTGTCTGTAATTAATGTCAGTCTCCATGGACCCTAATTGTGTCATTGAAAATTTTCCATCTTCTATTAATAAGGGGCTTCCATGTGTTATCCCATCGTTTCAGCCGGAACATCAGCCCCGGCACAACAGAGATCAATGGCTCCAGAGAGAGAGAAAGGATAGATCAGAATCTGAGAACAAAAGACTGGAATGTAAGAACACGTGGTCAGAATCTGAGACTAATAGATTGGAATGTTGCAGCACTTGGGCAGAATCTGAGAACAATAGATTGGAATGTTACAACAATGGGTCAGAATCTGAGAACAATAGATGGGAATGTTACAACAATGGACAGGAGTTTATCCTCGGAACTTTACTACCTTTCCACATATTATGATCGGTACTCATTAAACTTCCGTATCTATCTCGCACTGAAGATTATTCAATACATTTACTATCCCATCCTGGCTATTATTGGTGTCCCTGGTAAGTCTCTCTATCTAGCTATTAATTCTATAAACCAAGTTTAACAGCATTATTGCTCCTGTAATTTACTCTGCCCTTTTTGCTGCCGTTGTATTCCTGGTGAATATGTCCAGCTATTAGCTCTATTTCTTTCACACTAAACCCTGTCACCAGGTTTCATGGAGGCACCCAAAATCACGTCGTTGGCACCAGCTAGACCTCATTGTCACAAGGCGAGCCGCCTTAAACAGTGTTCAAATCACACGCAGCTTCCACAGTGCGGACTGCGACACCGACCACTCCCTGGTGTGCAGCAAGGTTAGACTCAGACCAAAGAAGTTGCATCATTCCAAGCAGAAGGGCCACCCGCGCATCAACACGAGCAGAATTTCTCACCCACAGCTGTTACAAAAATTTCTAAATTCACTTGTAACAGCCCTTCAAAACACTCCCACAGGGGATGCTGAGACCAAGTGGGCCCACATCAGAGACGCCATCTATGAGTCAGCTTTGACCACCTACGGCAAAAGTGCGAAGAGAAATGCAGACTGGTTTCAATCTCATAATGAAGAGCTGGAACCTGTCATAGCCGCTAAGCGCATTGCACTTTTGAACTACAAGAAAGCCCCCAGCGATTTAACATCCGCAGCACTTAAAGCAGCCAGAAGTACTGCACAAAGAACAGCTAGGCGTTGCGCAAACGACTACTGGCAACACCTATGCAGCCATATTCAGCTGGCCTCAGACACCGGAAACATCAGAGGAATGTATGATGGCATGAAGAGAGCTCTTGGGCCAACCATCAAGAAGATCACCCCCCTCAAATCTAAATCGGGGGACATAATCACTGACCAACGCAAACAGATGGACCGCTGGGTTGAGCACTACCTAGAACTGTACTCCAGGGAGAATGCTGTCACTGAGACTGCCCTCAATGCAGCCCAGCCTCTACCAGTCATGGATGAGCTGGACATACAGCCAACCAAATCGGAACTCAGTGATGCCATTGATTCCCTAGCCAGCGGAAAAGCCCCTGGGAAGGACAGCATTACCCCTGAAATAATCAAGAGTGCCAAGCCTGCTATACTCTCAGCACTACATGAACTGCTATGCCTGTGCTGGGACGAGGGAGCAGTACCCCAGGACATGCGCGATGCCAACATCATCACCCTCTATAAAAACAAAGGTGACCGCGGTGACTGCAACAACTACCGTGGAATCTCCCTGCTCAGCATAGTGGGGAAAGTCTTTGCTCGAGTCGCTCTGCACAGGCTCCAGAAGCTGGCCGAGCGCGTCTACCCTGAGGCACAGTGTGGCTTTCGTGCAGAGAGATCGACTATTGACATGCTGTTCTCCCTTCGTCAGATACAGGAGAAATGCCGTGAACAACAGATGCCCCTCTACATTGCTTTCATTGATCTCACCAAAGCCTTTGACCTCGTCAGCAGACGTGGTCTCTTCAGACTACTAGAAAAGATCGGATGTCCACCAAAGCTACTAAGTATCATCACCTCATTCCATGACAATATGAAAGGCACAATTCAACATGGTGGCTCCTCATCAGAGCCCTTTCCTATCCTGAGTGGTGTGAAACAGGGCTGTGTTCTCGCACCCACACTTTTTGGGATTTTCTTCTCCCTGCTGCTTTCACATGCGTTCAAATCCTCTGAAGAAGGAATTTTCCTCCACACAAGATCAGGGGGCAGGTTGTTCAACCTTGCCCGTCTAAGAGCGAAGTCCAAAGTACGGAAAGTCCTCATCAGAGAACTCCTCTTTGCTGACGATGCTGCTTTAACATCTCACACTGAAGAATGCCTGCAGAGTCTCATCGACAGGTTTGCATCTGCCTGCAATGAATTTGGCCTAACCATCAGCCTCAAGAAAACGAACATCATGGGGCAGGATGTCAGAAATGCTCCATCCATCAATATTGGCGACCACGCTCTGGAAGTGGTTCAAGAGTTCACCTACCTAGGCTCAACTATCACCAGTAACCTGTCTCTAGATGCAGAAATCAACAAGCGCATGGGTAAGGCTTCCACTGCTATGTCCAGACTGGCCAAGAGAGTGTGGGAAAATGGCGCACTGACACGGAACACAAAAGTCCGAGTGTATCAGGCCTGTGTCCTCAGTACCTTGCTCTACGGCAGCGAGGCCTGGACAACGTATGCCAGCCAAGAGCGACGTCTCAATTCATTCCATCTTCGCTGCCTTCGGAGAATACTTGGCATCAGGTGGCAGGACTATGTCTCCAACACAGAAGTCCTTGAAGCGGCCAACACCCCCAGCTTATACACACTACTGAGTCAGCGGCGCTTGAGATGGCTTGGCCATGTGAGCCGCATGGAAGATGGCAGGATCCCCAAAGACACATTGTACAGCGAGCTCGCCACTGGTATCAGACCCACCGGCCGCCATGTCTCCGTTATAAAGACGTCTGCAAACGCGACATGAAATCGTGTGACATTGATCACAAGTAGTGGGAGTCAGTTGCCAGCATTCGCCAGAGCTGGCGGGCAGCCATAAAGACAGGGCTAAATTGTGGCGAGTCGAAGAGACTTAGTAGTTGGCAGGAAAAAAGACAGAGGCGCAAGGGGAGAGCCAACTGTGCAACAGCCCCAACAAACAAATTTCTCTGCAGCACCTGTGGAAGAGCCTGTCACTCCAGAATTGGCCTTTATAGCCACTCCAGGCGCTGCTTCACAAACCACTGACCACCTCCAGGCGCGTATCCATTGTCTCTCGAGATAAGGAGGCCCAAAAGAATTAGCTCTATAAGCCATTGCCAACTGTATTACAGTTCTTGTCATTTAATCTCTCATCTTTGCTGCTGTTGCTGTCTCTATTTCCGTCTAGGAGATCTGTAAACCCTGTTTTACTGAAATGCTGTTCTGTTACGTAAATTTTGGGAAGACTGAAGCCAGTGTCATTGGTCTCCATCACAAACTCCATCCCCTATCTGTGAGACAAATACACCACCCTGCCCAATACGGAGGCTGAACCAGATTGTTTGCAATCGGTGTGTTCTATTTAAACCTAAGCTGAGTCCATCTCCATATTCTCTCCATTACCAACCCTGTCTACGACCACCTCTGTCATATCCCCCATCTCCACCACTGTCTCAGCCAATCTACTGCATAAACCCTCACCTGTACCTTTGTTAAATCCACACTTGACTATTCCAATTCTATCCTGGTTACCCTCCCAGTTATAAACCTCCATAAACCACAGCCCATCCCGATCTCTGCTGCCTGTATCCTAACTCACACCAAATCCCGATCACCCATCACCCCTGTGCTCACTGATCTACATTGGCTCCCGGTCTGGCAACACCTTAATTTTAATATTCTCATCCTTGTATTTGAATCCCTCCATGGCCTCACCTCTCCAATTAGTCCCATTCTCCTGCCCATTCTCATATTCCTGAAAATGTTTTGACTTCAATCTTTTCTCATTTCTCCTTTTAAAGTGAATTCCTTTCCCTCTGTATCTGTCCTGAGACACTATTTGGACTCTATAGCACTACTGGTGCTGACGGTACAGAAGCTGGGATCCATAGAGAGATGTGAGCTGCTCAGCCAGGCACTTCCAGTGCGGCCTGCACAGTGCCCCATGCTGGGCAGGGATCTAGTTCAATCGTACCATGTATGTGTTGTTGCGCTGAGGATGGTTTTAAATGTGATGTCAATATACCAAACCGGCAGCTTTGATGTACGTCTTTGAAACTTGGTCTGTGCATGTCCACTGACTGCTTGTGTTAGTCACTCTCAGCTGAAAATATATTCAGCAGCATGAGGATTATGCATAACATAACATCTAGTATTATTTAAAAGGACCAGGCATCCAACTTACAAGTGAGGGGCTTTTGACTTACTTCTATTATTGTAAAGTTAGTGGAGGTGCTGTGGATGGTTTGTTGGAGGTCGTGTTGTGAGCTGCTGCAGACATTCAGGGAGGACAGAGGATTTGGTGACCCAACTCTGCACGAAGCATGGCCTATCAGGGGAAAACAGCAGCAGCCAGAGCAGTGGCACCACGGCTGGCACGGTTGCTCAGCAGGGAGGGACAAAGCGCAGAAGAGCAATAGTTATAGGGGACTTTATAGTCAGGGGCACAGATATGCCCTTCTGTGGACGTGAACGAGTCTCCAGGATGGTATGTTACCTCCCTGGTGCCAGGGTCAAGGATGTCTCTGAACGGACAGGGGGCATTCTGAAGGGGGAGGGTGAACAGCCAGAGGTTGTGGTACACAACGGTAGCAATGACATAGGCAGGAAGAGTGATGAGATCCTGCAGGGGGAGTTTAGGAAGTTAGGCAGTAAGTTACAAAACAAGACCTCGAGGGTTGTAATCGCTGGATTCCTCCCTGTGCCACGTGGCAGTGAGGCTAGAAATAGGAAGATAGTGCAGCTAAACACGTGGCTGAGCAGCTGGTGTAGGAGGCAGGGTTTCAGATATCTGAACCATTGGGCTCTCTTCAGGGACAGATGGGACTTGGACAAGAAGGACGGGTTGCATCTAAACTGGAAGGGCACTAATATCCTGGCTGCAAGGTTTGCTAGCGTCACTCGGAAGGGTTTAAACTACTGTGGCAGGGGGGTGGGAACCAGAGCAGGAGGACAGCTAGTGAAATAAATGGGGAGGACATAGTAAATAAGGCCAGTAGGACGAAGAGGAAGAGCAGGCACTGAGATGTTGCTGAGTACAGCGGGACTGGTGGTCTGAAGTGCATTTGTTTCAATGCGAGAAGTATAACAGGGAGGGCAGATGAACTTAGAACTTGGATTAGTACTTGGAAATATGATGTTGTTGCTTTTACAGAGACTTGGTTGAGGGAAGGGCAGGATTGGCAGCTAAATGTTGCAGGCTTTAGAAGCTTCAGGCGGGATAGAGGGGAATGTAAAAGGGGTGGGGGATCTGCATTACTGCTTAAGGAGAATATCACAGCTGTACTGCGGGAGGACACCTCAGAGGGGTCATGCAGCGAGGCAATATGGGTGGAGCTCAGGAATAGGAAGGTTGCAGTCACGATGTTGGGGGTTTACTACAGGCCTCCCAACAGCCAGCGGGAGGGAGAGGAGCAGATATGTGGACAGATTTTGGAAAGATGTAAAGTTAAAAGGGTTGTGGTGGTGGGTGATTTTAACTTCCCCAATATTGACTGGGATTCGCTTTGTGCGGCTTGGATGGGGCAGAATTTCTGAGGAGCATCCAGGCGGGCTTCTTGAAACAGTATGTAGATAGTCCAACTAGGGATGGGGCCATTCTGGACCTGGTATTGTGGAATGAGCCCAGCAAGGTGGTCGAAGTTGCAGTGGGGGAACATTTCGGGAACAGTAACCATAATTCCATAAGTTTTAAGGTACTTGTGGATAAGGATAAGAGTAGTCCTCGGGTGAAGGTGCTAAATTAGGGGAAGGCTAATTACAACAATATTCGGCAGGAACTGAAGAATTTAGATTGGGGGCGGCTGTTTGAGGGTAAATCAACATCTGACATGTGGGAGTCTTTCAAACGTCAGCTGATTAGAATCCAGGACCAGCATGTTCTGGAAGAAAGACAAGTTTGGCAAGTTTCGGGAAGCTTGGATAACACGGGATATTGTAAGCCGAGTCAAAAAGAAAAAGGAAGCATTTGTAAGGGCTGGAAGGCTAGGAACAGACGAAGCACTTGAGGAATATAAAGACAGTAGGAAGGAACTTAAGCAAGGAGTTAGGAGGGCTAAAAGGGGTCATGAATAGTCATTGGCAAACAGGATTAAGGAAAATCCCAAGGATTTTTATATATATTTCAAGAGCAAGAGTGTAACCAGGGAAAGGGTTGGCCCACTCAAGGACAGAGATGGGAATCTATGTGTGGAGCCAGAGGAAGTGGGCGAGGTACTAAATGAGTACTTTGCATCAGTATTCACCAAAGAGAAGGACTTGGTGGATGATGAGCCCAGAGAAGGGAGTGCAGATAGTCTCAGTCATTTCATTATCATAAGGAGGAGGTGTTGGGTGTCTTGCAAAGCATTAAGGTAGATAAGTCTCCAGGGCCTGATGGGATCTACCCTAGAATACTGAGGGAGGCAAGGGAAGAAATTGCTGGCGCCTTGACAGAAATCTTTGCATCCTCGTTTGCTACAGTTGAGGTTCCAGAGGACTGGAGAATAGCCAATGTTGTTCCTTTGTTTAAGAAGGGTGGCAAGGATAATCCAGGAAATTATAGGCCGGTGAGCCTTACGTCAGTGGTAAGGAAACTATTAGAGATTATTATTCCGGACATGATTTACTCCCATTTGGAAACAAACGAACTCATTAGCGAGAGGCAGCATGGTTTTGTGAAGGGGAGGTCGTGTCTTACTAATTTGATTGAGTTTTTTGAGGAAGTGACGAAGATGATTGATGAAGAAAGGGCAGTGGATGTTATCTGTAATGACTTTACTAAAGCCTTTGACAAGGCCCCCCTTTGGCAGACTGGTACGAAAGCTGAAGTCACACGGGATCAGAAGTGAGCTGGCAAGATGGATACAGAACTGGCTCGGTCAAAGAAGACAGAGGGTAACAGTGGATGGGCGTTTTTCTGAATGGCGGGATGTGATTAGTGGTGTTCCGCAGGGATCACTGCTGGGACCTTTGATGTTTGTAGTATATATAAATGATTTGGAGAAAAATGTAGCTGGTCTGATTAGTAAGTTTGCGAACGACACAAAGGTTGGTGGAGTTGCGGATAATGATGAGGATTGTCAGAGGATACAGCAGGATATAGATCAGGTGGAGACTTGGGCGGCGAAATGGCAGATGGATTTTAATCCAGACAAATGTGAGGTGATGCATTTTGGAAGGTCGATTGCAGGTGGGAGGTGTACAGTAAATGGCAGAACCCTTAGGAGTATTGACAGGCAGAGAGATCTGGGCGTACAGGTCCACAGGTCACTGAAAGTGCAACACAGGTGGATAAGGTAGTCAAGAAGGCATACGGCATGCGTATCTTCATGGGTCGGTGCGTAGAGTATAAAAATTGGCAAGTCATGTTGCAGCTGTACAGAACCTTAGTTAGGCCACACTTGGAATATTGCATGCAATTCTGGTCACCACACTACCAGAAGGATGTGGAGGCTTTGGAGAGGGTGCAGAGGAGGTTTACCAGGATGTTGCTTGGTCTGGAGGGCATTAGCTATGAGGTGAGGTTGGAAAAACTCGGATTGTTTTCACTGGAACGACGGAGGTGAAGGGGCGACATGATAGAGGTTTACAAAGTTATGAGCGGCATGGACAGAGTGGATAGTCAGAAGCTTTTTCCCAGGGTGGAAGAGTCAGTTACTAGGGGACATAGGTTTAAGGTGCGAGGGGTAAAATTTAGAGGGGATGTGCGAGGCAGGTTTTTTACACAGAGGGCGGTGAGTGCCTGGAACTTGCTGCCGGGGGAGTTGGTGGAAGCAGATACCATAGCGACGTTTAAGAGACATCTTGACAAATACATGAATAGGAAGGGAATAGAGGGATATGGGCCCCGGAAGTGAAGAAGGTGTTAGTTTCGGCAGGCATCAAGATCGGCGCAGGCTTGGAGGTCCGAATGGCCTGTTCCTGTGCTGTACTGTACTTTGTTCTTTGTTCTTGACTGTAGTTACAATGTCCCTGGGTCTGTAACGTGATCAACAAATGGAGCAGAGGCTGCAGAAAGGGGAAGCTCTGTAAAAAGGGAGGAGGAGCGGGTTCTGCCCGCTTATATTTAAACCTGAGCTGAGGTCATCTCCATATTCTTTCCATCACCAACCCTGCCTACTCACACCTTTGTAATATCACCCATCTCCACTCCTGCCTCAGCCCATCTGCTGCATAAACCCTCATCCGTGTCACTGTTAGATCCACAGTTGACTATTCCAATTCTATCCTGGTCACCCTCCCAGTTATAAACCCCCATAAACCACAGTTCATCCAGCTCTCTGCTGCCTGTATTCGAACTCACACCAAATCCTGATCACCCATCACACCTGTGCTCACTGATCGACATTGGCTCCCAGTCTGGCAGCACCTTAATTTTAATATTCTCATTCCTGTGTTTGAATCTCTCCATGGCCCACCCCTCCAGTTAGTCCCATTTCCTTGTCCATTTCCCATATTCCTGCAACTCTTTTGACTTCAATCTTTTTACAGATCTCCTGATAAAGTGAATTTATTTCCCTCTGTATCTGTCCCGAGCCCCGATTTTAGACTCTGCAGCACTACTGGTGCTGACGTTACAGAAGCTGGGATCCATAAAATGATGAGAACCGCAGAGCCGACCACTGCTAGTGCACAATACCCCATGCTGGGAAGGGCTCCAGCAAACTCGTATCATCTATGTTGCATTCGTGTGGTCTTCACAGCTGGCCAATTCTAGTGTGGCCTGCACAGTGTCCCAATCTGGGCAGGGCTCTAGCTCAATCGTACCATATATATGTTGTTCCTTTGAGGATGGAGTTGAAAGTGATGTCAATGTAACATACCGGGAACTTTGATGTACGTCTTTGAAACTTGGTCTCTGCATGTCCACTGACCGCCTGTGTTAGTAACTCTCAGCTGATATACATTCAGCAGCACGAGGAACTCCCTGCAGTGTTATTTAAAAGTACCAGGCATTCAACTTACAGGTGAGGGGCTTTTGGCTTACTTCTGCTATTGTAAAGTTAGTGGAGGTGCTGTGGATGGTTTCCTGGAGGTTGTGTTGTGAGCTGCTGCAGACATTCAGGGAGGACAGAGGATTTGGTGACCCAACTCTGGACGAGGTACGGGACTGTAGTTGCAGTGTCTCTGGGTCTGTAACATGACCAACACATGGAGCAGAGGCTGCAGAGAAGGGAAGCTCTTCCCTACAAACCCCGGGTTTTCCAGGAGCACTTTTCCTATCTGCACCTAACCCAGGAGCAGTCTGTGAGGTAACTCTGATTCAATAAGGAGGTGGTCACAGAGCAGCGTCACCGCCTGTAACACAACCTGGATCCTCACACCAGGGTGAGGACGGAGTTGTCAGTGGCTGTTAAGGTCACAGTTTCATTAATCTTCTCTTTATCTGAATCTTTCCAGGCAGCAGCAGGAGACATATCCAACATAGAGTCATAGAGAGTGATAGATACATTTATGACATAGAAGAAGGCCATTCGGCCCCTCGGTGCCCGCTCCCTGTGGAGCAATCCAGTCAGTCCCATTCTCCCAGTCAATACCCGTATCCCTGCAAGATTATCTCCTTCGGGTGTCCATCCAGTATCCTTTTGAAGTCATTGCCTCTAATGATGAAGCCCAAGATCTGATATGCTTCTCTAAACACGCTCCAAATATGTCCTGCCAATTTCAAAGATCAATGCATATGCAGCCCCAGGTCCCTCTGTTCGTGCACAATCTTGAGAACTGTGTCATTAAGTCCATATTAACTTCCTATTCCTTCTAACAAAATACATCACCTCACACTCCGTTGTATGAAATTCCACCTGCCACTTCTCTGTCCATTCTGCTAACCTATCTGTATCCTGCTACAGGTGGTTTGCAACATCATCACTGTTTGCCACACCTCCAAGATTGGTATCATCGGAAATTTTTGAAATTCTACTCTGTATTCCAAGATCCATGTAACTTATGTATGGCAAAAAGAAAAACAGTGGTCCTAAGCACTGAACCTTGGGGAACATCACTGTCGACCATCCTCCAGTCTGAAAAACAACCATTTAACACATTTCTCTTTTTCTTGTCATCTGGACAATTTTTTTCCAATTGGATGCTATTCCATGAGCTTCAATTTTATCAACCAAGCTTCTGTGTTGTTCATCATCAAATAATTTCATAAAATCCACGTAGACAACATCCACCACATTCCCTTCATCAACCTTCTCTCATTTTCCGAATAAATTCAATTAGATCATCATGCATGATCTGCCTTTCAGAAATCCGTGCTGACAATCCTTAATTAGCTCAATCTCTCCAAGTGTGTGTTGTCTTTTTCCCCTGATTATTCTTTCTTAAACCTTACTCGCCACTGATGTTAAACTAACCGGCCAATAGTTGCGAGGCCTGTGTGTTGTCCATTGATAATTCTGGGAAGTCAGTGTGACCATCTATGTCATCAATTTCTCCCTCAGCAGGGAGAAGCAGGATGAGAGATCCCGTGGCTTTGTCAGGATAGCGGGATTCCTGATGGTGTCGGTGGCTCTGCCGGGCCCCCATGTCAATGGGTTGAGGTACAGGAACTGGAAGAACTCTCACTCCATTAATGTACACTTGGTGTGTGAGCATGCCCAGTACATCATGCTGGTGAATGTCCACTATCCTGGCAGCAGACACCATACATTCATTCTGAAGCAGTCAGCTGGTCCCAACACTTCGGGGCTCCATGCAGAACCAGGATGTGGCTCCTTGGAGACAAATGAACCCCCTCTAGACACAGCTCATGTTTCTACACCCCCAAACCACCTCCCACCGTCAACTGTTAGTTACGCAATTAACGTGTGTTATTTGAGCAATGGAGTCACCAGGAACATGGTGGAACAGACCATCGGTGTGATGAAGCAATGCTTCCGATGTCTGAACCGCTCGGGGAGAGTCCTCCAGTACACACTGGAGCAGGTGTCCACGTTCATGGTGTTCTGCGGCACCCTTCATATCATCAACATCATGAGGACGCAGGCATTGGCACCAGGAATCCGGAGGCCACCTCAGGAGGAGGAGGCAGGCAGGATATTTTCTGGATGCCTTCCATCAGGACAGGCTGTCGGAGAGTCCCTGCTAAGATTCCGGTTCCCATAGGACAACTTCTCTTTCCCACCATGGATTCCCCATTCTCCACCATTACACCCATCTGAGACGCCCCATCACAGTGTCACCTTGGTCAGCATCCTGTAATAAAAACATCAGAGAATTATTACAGCACATAAGGACCAATTCAGCCTTTCGTGTCTGCACTGGCTCTACAAATGAGCAATTCACCCAGTGCCGTTCCCTGCATTCTCCCTGTAACCCTGCACATTCTTCCTTCTCATATAACAGTCTATTCAGCTTCAATTGAACCTGCCTCCACCACACTCTCAGGTAGTGCATTCCAGACTCTAACCACTCACAGTGTGAAAAAATATTTTCCTCAGGTCGTCTTTGCTTCTTTTACCCATGACTTTCAATCTGTGCCCTTTCGTTCTCGATCCTTTCACGAGTGGCAACTGTTTCTCTCTATCTACTCTGTCCAGACACCTCATGATTTTTGAAACCTCTAATAAAGCACCTCTCAGCCTTCTCCGAGGAAAACAGTCCTCACTTCTCCAGCCTATCTTCATAACTGAAAATCCTCATCCCGGGAATCATTCACGTGAATATTTTCTGTCCTCTCTCCAATGCCCTCACGTCTTTCCTCAAGTCTGGCACCCAGAACTGGGCGCAATGCCACAGCTGAGGCTGAAATAGTGTCTTATATAAGTTTAACATAACTTCCTTGCTCTGTGCCCCTATTAATAAAGCCCAGGATACTGTATGCTTTATTAAACACTTTCTCAACCTGTCCTGCCGCCTTCGATGACTTCTGCACATATACACACAGGTCCCTCTGCTCCTGCACACCCTATAGAATTGTACCTTTTATTGTATATTGTCTCCCCATGTTCTTCCTATCAACATGAATCACTTCACATTTCTCTGTATTGAACTTCATCTGCCACCTGCCTGCCCATTCCACCAACTTGTGCGTGTCCTTTTGAAGTTCGACACTATCCTCCTCACAGTTCACAATGCTTCCAGCTTTCGTATCAGCTGCAAACTTTGAAATTGTGCCTGCATACCCAGGTTTAGGTATTTAATATATATCAGGAAAAGCAAGGATGTCTAGGGAACTCCACAACAAACCTTCCTCCAGCCTGCAAAACATCCATTAATCATTAATGTTTGTTTCCTGTCACTTAGCTAATTTCGTATCCATGTTGCTACCGTCCCTTTTATTCCATGAGCTACAGGTTTGCTCGCAGGTCTGTTGTGCGGCTTTGTATCAAAAGGTTTTTGCATGCAGGGAATAGTTAAATGTCTGGAATGCACTGCTTGAGAATGGTGGAGGAAGGTTCATTTGAAACTGAATAGACCGTTATATGAAAGTCAATGTACACCACATCAACAGAATTGCCCTCATCAACTTTCTCTGATACCACCTCAAACATCTCCAGCAAATTAGTTAAACATGATGTACTCTCAAGAAATCCATGCTGGCTTGTTTAATTAACTCGCATTTGTCCATGTGACTAATGGCTTTGTCCAAGATTATTTCTTTCTAGAAGTTTTCCCACCACCGAAGTTAAACTGACAGGCCTGTAGTTGCTGGCCTTATCTTTACACCCTTTTTGAACACGGGTGTAACGTTTACAATTCTCCAGTCCTCTTGCATCACCCTCAAGTCTAAGGAAGACGGAAAAATTATGGCCAGTGCCTCTGCGATTTCCACCCTCACTTCCCTCAGTATCCTTGGATACATCTCATCTTTTCCTGGTGCTTTATTCAATTTAAGTCCAGACAGCCTATCTAATACTTCCTCTTTATCAATTTTAAACCCCAATAGTGTCTGACCTACTTCCTCTTTCAACATTGCCTGGGTTGCATCTTGGAATCATAGACAGTTTATGGCACAGAGAGAGGCCACTTGGCCCATCGTGTCTATGCTGTCCAAAAAACGACCCATCCATTCTAATCCTACCTTCCAGCATTTGATAGATTACAGCACTTGAGGTGCATATCCAGACACCTTTTGAATGAGTTGTTGATTTCTGCCTCATCTACCCTTTCAGAAAGTGAGTTCCAGGCTCCCACCACCCGCTGGGTGAAAAATAAAATCCGCAGCTCCCTTTTAGTCTTTCTACCAATCACTTTAAGTCCATGCCCCCTCGTCACTGACCTCTTTGCTAAGGTGAATAGACGCTTCAGCTCCACTCTACCCAGGCCCCTCTCAGTTTTGTACATTTCAATCAGATTTACCCTCAGCCTTCTCTATTTCAAGGAGAACAGTCCCAGCCTGTCCAATCTTTCCTCATAGCTGCATTTTTCCAGTCCTCGCCACATCTTCATAAATCTCCTCTGCACCCTCTCTGGTGCAATTACATCCTTTCTGTAATGAGGTGAGCAGAGCTGCACACAGTACTCAAGTTGTGTGCTAACCAATGAGTTATAGAATTCTAGCATAACCTCCCTGCTCGTATATTCTATACCTCGGCTAATAAAGGAAAGGATCCCATATCTTCTTCCTTGGTAAAGACAGGTGGAAATTATTCATTTATTACCTCAGCTATATCCTCTGCCTCCATGTACAAATCCCCTTTATGGTCCTGAGTCGGCCCCATTGTTCCTTTTACTACCCTTTTACTATTTAGATGCCAATAGAAAACTTTGGGATTTCCTTCAATGCTCGCCTCTTTTCATGCTCACTCTTTGCTTCTCTTATTTGCTTTTTCACTTCCCCTCTGGACCTTCTGTTTTCTGCCTGCTTCTCAATAGTATTTTCTACCTGATGTACGTTATATCAGACATAAACTTGTCAACCTTTCGTGCGGCCTTCAAAGATCTGTCTGAATACACACCAAGTCTCTCTCTGTTCCTGTCTCCTTATTTAAACAATACCCATTTGTTTCTGTTGCCTTCCCTTACACTTCTTACCCAAATGTCTCGCTTCATACGTCACTGTGTTAAATTACATCTGCCATGTTCCTGCCCATTTCACCAGTCACTCTCCATCATCCTGAAGTCTGCTCCTATCCTTCTCACTGTTTATTAACATTTCTGACTTTCCTGCCATCCGAAAACTTTGACATTATCCCCACTGTACACAAGCCCATTGCATGAACATACAACAGTAGTGATCCCAACAGTGACCCTGGGGAACCTCATTGACTACTTCCCTCCAGACTGAACAACAACCATTCTCCAATACTCTCTGCTTTCTGTCACTGCGCTAATTTCCCGCATGCTGACATTGAAAATAAAAGAACAGACTTCCATTTCTGAAACGCCTTTCATGACCACTGCATGTCCCAAAGTGATTTACAACCAATGAATACTTCTTAAAGCGAAGTCATTCTTGTAATGTAGGAAACAGGCAGACAATTTCTGCACAGCAAGCTCCCACACGCAGCAATGTGATGATGATCAGATCTGTTTTTGCGATGCTTATTGAAGGATAAATATTGACAAGGACACCGGGAATAATTGCTCTGCTTCTACATAGTGCAATGGGATCTTTAACATCCACCTGAGAGGGCAGACTGCAACTTGGTTTAAAGTTTCATTCGATAGACTGCACCTCTGACAGTGCAGCACACCCTCAGTGCTGCACTGCAATGTCAGCATTGATTCTTGTGATCAAGTCCTGCAGTGACACTTGATCCTGGAAGCTTGTGACTGAAAGGGGAGAGAGATACAAACTGAGCCACGGCTGACATTAACCCTTTAATCCCATGTGATTCTAATTCGGTAACACGGTTGTTATGTGGTACTTTCTCAAACGCCTGTGGAAAGGATAGGGATATTGTGAAAGTACAGGCAGGAGAAATAATAGAATGGCACAAACTGAATGAGGTCATTCGGCCCATCATGTCTGTGCTGCCCCTTTCAAAGAGAAATCCAGTTAGTCCCACTCCCAGGCTTTTTCACTATATCCTTGCTTTTTTTCTCCTTCAGATATTTATCCAATTCCCTTTTGGGATCTACTATTGAATCTGTATCCATCAGCCTATCAGACAGTGCATTCCAAATCCAAACCACTCAGAAACAAAAATCCTCATGTCTGCTTCTTTTACCAATCGCCTTAAATCTGTGTCTCTTGGACATTGGAAACAGTTTATCTTTATTTCCTTTATCTAAATCCTTCTAATGTTAAACGCCTCAATCAAATCTCCTCTGAAAGTTCTCTGCTGTAAGCAGAACAATCCCAGCTACATAACTGTCATCCCTCATGCCTGGACAAATTCTAGTAAAACAGTTCTGTGCCCTCTCTGAAGGCTTCATGTCCTTCCTAATGTGTGGTTCCCAGTCTTCGACAAAAGACTCCAGGTGGAGCTGAACTAGTATTTTATATATGTTTCACATAATGTCCTTGCTTTTGTTCTTTTTGCCTCTATTTATAAACCCTAGGATCCCATATATTTATTAACTGTACAGTTAACCTTTCCTGCCACCTTCAAAGATTTGTGTATATAGCACCCCATGTGTCTCTGTTATTTCACCACCTTTCTAGTAACACCATTTAACTTGTATTGTCTCTCCTCATTCATCCTTTCAAAATGTATTACCTCACACATCTGCAATGCTAATTAAATATTGAGAAGATTGAAGCCATTGTTTTCTGTCTCTGCTCCAAACATTTCCTAGTTACACACTCCATCACTCTCCTTTGTAAATGTTTGAGACGAAGCCAAACTGTTCACAAACTTGTTTACATAGCTAACCTTGAGATCCCTTGAGATGAGCTTCCTACCGAATTTTCACACCATCAGTAAAACGGCCTATTTCCACCCTTGGTGGAGTTGCATTGCTGGTTAAAGAGGAAATTAACGCAATAGTGAGGCAGGATATTAGCTCTGACGATGTCGAATATGTATGGGTCGAGCTGAGAAACACTAAGGTGTAGAAAACGTTAGTGGGGGTTGTATATCGACCCCCAGACTGCAGTGCTGAATTTGGGAATGGCATTGAACAGGATATTAGAGACGCATGCGATAAAGGAACATCTTTAATTTTGGGTTTCTTGAATCTGCAAATCGATTGGGCAAATTAAATTGGTCACAATACATTGTGGAGGAATTCCTGGAGAATATACGGGATGGTTTTCAGGGCCAATTCTTTGAGGAACCAACTGAAGAACAGGCCATCCTAGACTGGTTATTGTGTAATGAGAGAGGAATAATTGACAATCTAGTTGTGCGAGATCCCTAGGGGATGAGCGACCATAATATGATAGAATTCTTCATCACGATGGAGAGTGACCTAGTTGATTCTGAGACTAAGGTCGTGAATCTTAATAAAGTAAGCTACGAAAGTATGAGGCATGAGTTGTCGATGATACATTGGGAAACGTTACTTAATGAGATGACCCTGGATAGGCAATGGCAAACATTCAAAGAGCGGATGGATGAACTGCAACAATTGTTTACTCCTGTCTGGCGCAAAAGTAAAACGGAAAAGGTAGCCACATCATGGCTAACAAGGAAAGTTCGAGATAGCATTAGATCCAAGGATGAGGCATATAAATTCGCCAGGAAAAAACAACAGACCTGAGGATTGGGAGCAGTTTAAAATTCAGCAAAGGAGCACCAAGGGATTGATCGAGAAGGGGAAAATGGAGTACAAGAGTAAGCTTGCGGGGAACATAAAAACTGACTGTAAACGAATCTATAGGTATGTGAAGCGGAAAAGATTGGCGAAGACAAATACAGGTCCGTTACAGTCAGAAACAGGGAAATTTATTATGGGAAACAAAGAAACGGCTGACCAACTAAATGCATCCTTTAGTTCTGTCTTCACAAAGGAGGACACAACTATCATACCAGAAATGTTGGTGAATACAGGGTTTAGTGAGAGAGAGGAACTGAAAGAAATCAGTATTAGTAGAGAAATGGTGTTGGGGAAGTTGATGGCATTGAAGGCCGATAAATCCCCAGGGCCTGGTAATCTACATCCCAGAGTACTTAAGGAAGTGGCCCTAGAAATAATGGATGGATTGGTGGTCATCTTCCAAGATTCTATGGACTTTGGAACAGTTCCGACAGATTGGAAGGTAGCTAATATTATCCCACTATTAAAAAAGGGAGGTAGAGAGAAAGCAAGGAATTATAGACCATTCAGCCTGACATCGGTCGTGGGGAAAATCCTGGAGTCCATTATCAAATATTTTGCAGCAGAGCACTTGGAGAATAGTGGTAGAATCGGACAGAGTCAGCATGGATTTATGAAAGGGAAATCATGCTTGATAAATCTACTAGCATTCTTCCAGGATGTAACTAGTGGAGTTGATGAGGGGGAGCCAGTGGGTGTGGTTTATTTGCACTTTCAGAAAGCTCTCGACAAAGTTCCACGTAAGGGTTTAGCATGTAAAATTAAAGTGCACGAGACTGGGGGTAGTATATTGCGATGGATAGAAAATTGGTTGGGAGACAGGAAACAAAGCATTGGAACACACGGATCTTTTTCTCAATGTCAGACAGTGATTATTGGGGTATCGCAGGGATCGGAGCTAGGACCCCAGCTATTCACAATATATATTAATGATTTAGATGAGGAAACTAAATGTAATATCTCCAAATTTGCAGATGATACAAAATTGAGTGTGAGGGTAAGTTGTGAGGAGGATGCAGAGAAGCTTCAGGGTGATTTGGACAAGTTGAGTGAGTGGGCAAATGCATGGCAGATGCAGTATAATGTGGATAAATGTGAAGTTATCCACTTTGCTAGCAAAAACAGGAAGGCAGATTATTATCTGAACGGCTATAAACTGAGAGAGGGGAATATGCAGCGAGACCTGGGTGTTCTCGTCCACCAGTCACTGAAGGTAAGCATGCAGGTGCAACAGGCGGTAGAAAAAGGCGAATGTTATGTTGGCCTCTATAGAGACAGGATTCAAGTACAGGAGCAGGGATGTTTTACTGCAATATACAGGGCCTTGGTGAGGCCGCACTTGAAATGTTGTGTGCAGTTTTGGTCTCCTTATCTGAGGAAGGATGGTCTTGCAAGAGGGAGTGCAGTAGAGTTTTACCAGACTGATTCCTGGGCTGGTAGGACTGTCGTATGAGGAGAGATTGAGTCGGTTCGGACTATATTCACTGGAATTCAGAAGAGTGAGGAGGGATCTCATCGAAACCTATAAAATTCTAACATGACTTGACAGGGTCGATGCAGGAAGGATGTTCCCGATAGTGGGGGACTCCTGAACCACAGGATATGGGGTAAAACTTTCAGGACTGAGATGAGGAGACGTTTCTTCACCCAGAGAGTGGTGAGCCTGTGGAAACCTGCCATCACGCCAATATCGAAGGGGGATTGGAAGATTCTGGCCAGCGCCTCTGCTATTTTCCCCATTCCTTCCCTCAGCAACCCTCATACATCCCATCCAGACTGGATAAATGTTCAACTTTATTGTGGTACTAAAGTGTTGGATTGAAAAGGGTTAACTGAATCTGTTTGTTCCGTGACTGTAATTAATGTCAGTCTCCATGGGCCCTAATTGTGTCACTAGAGGGTTTCCATCTCCTATTAATAAGGAGTTTCTTTCAATGTGTTCTTCCATAGTGTCAGTGGGAACATCAGCCCCGGCACTTACAGAGATCAGCTGCTCCAGAGAGATAGAGAGAGGATCGGTTAGAATCTGAGAACAAAAGACTGGAATGTTACAACAATGGGTCAGAATCTGAGAACAAAAGACTGGAATGTTACAACAATGGGTCAGAATCTGAGAACAATAGATTGGAATGTTACAACAATGGACAGGAGTTTATCCTCGGATCTTTACTCTCTTTCTACATATTATGATTGGATGTCATTAAACTCTCGTATCTATCTCGCACTGAAGATTATTCAATACATTTACTATCCCATCCTGGCTATTATTGGTGTCCCTGGTAAGTCTCT